>NC_091744.1:66564416-67164416 GCF_043380555.1 Nothobranchius furzeri | reverse complement strand
ATCCCTAAGGCTGACCCAGCCACCCCGCGGAGAAAACTCATTTCAGACGCTTGTATCCGCGATCGTGTCCTTTCTGTCATTACACAAAGCTCAATACCATAGGTGAGGAGTGGGCGGTAGTAGATCGACTGCTCTTGCTGGGGAGGTTCGCAGCCGAGTGTGAAGAGGCTGGGATGAGGATCAGCACCTCCAAGTCTGAGACCATGGTTCACGATCGGAAAAGAGCGTTTGTCAACTCCATGTCGGTGGAGAGGTCCTGCCTCAAGTGGAGGAGTTCAAGTATCTCGGGGTCTTGTTCACGAGTACAACACCAAATGTGGTTTTAAAACACACCTTCGGTCTCTCAAATACACGAATTTAACATTATAATAATGTTTCAGTAGTTTGTCCTTTAGGAAACATGAAATAAGTCAGATGGAGAATTTAACTGATGTTAGCTTACCGTGCTCCTCCCGGAAGGCCAACATCTCTCTAGTAGGTTGGTTCTTGGGTCTTCTTCAGCTAGCCACAAACTTCTTCAGCGATTTCTGCTCTGCAGAGGCTCTCCAAGCTCGTCCAAGGGCTATTATTGAAGCAAATCTCCAGAGGCTCTCTCGACCAAGTGCTGCTCTAAGAAAGAAAGAAAGACTTTTAAAATTCGATGAGCTTTTATAGACGAGCAACGTTCTAATTCTATGACGTATACACGCATGTGCGTGCAACGGATTCCTAACCTGCCTCTTTGCAGCAGGTACACCCGAGGGGTCTCTCAGCCCTCTGGTGGACACAAGCTATTACTGCAGCTGTTTTAGGACTGTCACTTAGCTAACTATGTAATAACCAGAGGTGGAAAGATTACTAAAATTTCCTACTTAAGTACAAGTTAAAGTACTTGCCTAAATTTTTACTCAAGTAAAAGTAAAAAGTATTGTAAATAAAATGTACTCAAAGTAAAATTTACTTAGTTACATTTTTGTCAGCGTAAAGATGGTTACATCAGTGCAAAACCACAACGTTCACAACACACTCGTGTATGCACGCACACACACGGACACACACACAGTTTGATGGAAGGATTTCTATCCTATCAGTGAGAACAGGACGTGCACATTGATTGGACGAGGTTTTTTTTTTAGGATTGTACGTTTCAATTGTGATTAAAATTATTCTTTATTTTGAAAAAAAGTTAATTTTTAGATGCCATCAGCATGTGAAGTATCTCAATGTTCTCATGACAAAACTCTAACATGAGACTGTGCTCTAACCTGTCACACAACAAGCTAAATGAAAGTCAAACATTTCAAATGACAGCTGTTAACGTTGGCCCTGCCCAACTTTATTCTCTCTTTATTCTGCTCTCCCCACCTATTCCACCTTCCTCAGGATCCACTGGTTTCCCTCTTTCCTATTCACTCTCTCTCTTTCTTAACATTTTTTCTTTTAAATCGCAATTGCTTATTCTTGCTCATTTTAAATGTATTTTTAAACATTTTCGAAATGCTTTTTTATATTTTTACAATTTTTAAATTTTTTGTTTTTGTTTTTGTGAAGCGCCTCGTGGTTTTTATCTTGAGAGGCGCTATATAAATGATATTTTCTTCTTCTTCTTCCAACTTTACCTCTACATTCAGTTCCTTTATCCATGTCCATCCTAGAGCTCCTCTCTGACCTTCATGCTTATTTAGAGCAGCTGATTTATAAAGTTAGCAGAGTTCATCCTTGGCAGTGGGTTCACTCACTCATTTAACGATATCGGCCAGAGGCAAAATTCGTTTGAACGGCATGTGTAAATGTGTATTAAAACCTTAGATGAAAAAGGTTTTTGGATTTTGACGGCTGGAATTGTAAGATAATCTGATGTTTGTGACCGGCGCGGGAAAAACAGAAACTAACTTCCGGTCTACGCCCTGGGCAGCTGCTGATGTTTCACATGGAGCTCTGCTGAAACAGTTGTAGTACACAACGCCTGACTCCGGTGTTTCTGCGTTAGCGTTATAGCAGAGAACAATGTGTCATCAATCAGATGTAGCTTCTGAAGCCTCTACTAGTCTGTCAGATTTGTTTTTTCTCTGGGATACGGCGACGAGAACGGATATTGGATTACCGGAGAAGTTCAACCGAGTTCCGACCCCGCCAGCTGGATATCACTACCAGAGGTGCAGACATGTTTTAGACCGTTTGACTCAGAAGACCTGCCTATGTCCTATTATTTGGACATAGAGGAGGATTCTGTTCATCTTCAGAACCAAAATTGATACGGTTTGTTTACTTTTCTTAAATATTTCATTTCCTGTGCTCCACTGGGAGCTCTAAGCTGACGAGTTCTCAGCTGGTCTTAGCTCCATCACGTGTCCCAATATAGTTCAGTAATCTACAGTTTTACTGCTGTGTGTATTTATTGATATAACTCTGGAAAATATTTAACCAACAATTTACCAGAATAAATCTTCCTGATGCTGGAGTAACTCCTTAGCTCAATTCGTTGTTTGCACTAATCCAGGATGTCATGGAGGTTCTAATGTTGAAATATAGAGATCATCTTTTAGATTATAACTGTGTGTGTGTGTGTGTGTGTGTGTGTGTGTGTGTGTGTGTGTGTGTGTGTGTGTGTGTGTGTGTGTGTGTGTGAGTGTGTGTGTGTAAAAATAGTGAATTTTACCCAAAAACTGAATCTTAAGGATCTTGAGGAGTGGGAGTCAGAGACACACACTTGCTGGTTCTCCGGGGACTGGGGCCCTGTCCACACGTAGCCGGGGATCTGCCAAAACGTAGATATTTTTCTACATTTTGGCCTGTCATCCACACGAAAATGGATCTTTTTGAAAACTCCGGCCAAAGTGAAGATCTGCGTTTTCTCCGTTTTGGGTGTCTGCGTGTGGACGGACAAAACCGGAGTTTTAAGGTCCGCAACAGAAAAATGCTGACATCACGTGTGCGACCTGTGTTTACACTATCCAGCATCATGGAAGCCCTCACTGCTGCGCTCTGTCACTACCCGATCCATCAATTGTCCAAGCGCTTTTTGCTTGTTTGTTTTTGCAAGCGGAATTACTGCTCCTTGCGGAAGACCACAGACGAAGGACGAGGTTAAGAACGGGGGAAGTACTGCCGCCTACAGGTCTGGCATGTCCTTAACAACGTATTTATCCGGGTACGTGTGGACAGAGTTTGTTTTTAAAACCCGGTGGTGTGGATGCAAGTTTTTGGAGGGGCGGATATTTGTTTTTAAAAAACCCCAGCTACGTGTGGACTAGGCCTGGGTTTCCAGGTTGCTGGAGGACTGGAGGAGCTGAGCACGGAATAGGGAGCAGGATCCGGTAAGGCAGGGTCAGTATGGAGTGGAGAGCCAGGGACCGGCTGGGAGACAGCGGGACTGGTCCGGTAGGTTGCAGGACGGTGTGAAAGGTGGTGGTGGAAATCTGGAGAAGAGGCAGCTTACAAAAATCAGGCAAGCTTGGAAAAACACACAGGAACTAGCAATCTGGCCAGTGAATAAAGATGTCTCCCAGCAGCTTCTATGTCCCTGGCCAACTGATGAGCAGATGGACTGCAGCTGGTCCACTCCTTGACACGCCCATCTGCAGGAGAAGCTCAGAGAAGGTTTAGCAGAGAGAGGAGGACTCACCTCAGACCATGACACCAAGATAACTTAAAGTGATAATTTACAACATTTTCATATTTTGAACTCACTTTCTTGAGCCAGTATGTGCCAAAATGACCCTTTACATGGTGAATGAAATGTCACTCAGACCCTCACCGCTCTGTGGCCAGAATACCACACTTGCAACTTCAGATTGCCGGTCAGGTCTGTTGGACTTAGTAGAGCTGATATGCCTGGTTCTGCAGCCTTAACCCCTTCTTTCCACCGGAGCCGTCAGCAGTACTTTACTGCAGCAGCACGTCTTGCTCGCTTATGCTGCTGCTCGGCCCTTCCCACGAGACGCGTAGCAGCATGGGAGCAGCTGTCACCGACAGAGCACAAAGTCACACGAGTGACTTCGTCAGTAAACACAACAACTAGCAGGAGAAAACTACATTATGGCTCCAAAAGGTTTGTGTTTTATGTTCTGTCCGTTTTATAATCGCTAATACGGACCTGAAAAACAAAGGAGGCCACAAGCCAGGTGATAACTTCTCACGGGGCCGCACAGTTAGTAACTTTTTTAAAGTAAAGCAACCGGAAGGCAGTACGTTTCTTTATTCTGAAAATCTCGAGAAGCTTCGCTCCGTTTCCGCGTCCGATTTCCTGTCTTTCCTTCCCCAAAAATGTCGAACTTGACCCGTTTCAGAGGCGTAACGTGTAGAAAATAGAACCGGAGTGTAAGGGCCGCGACATGCTGCTCCTGAGACGCGGCCGACTCGCGCTGCTGACTGCTGCTGGTGGCTCCGGTGGAAAAGGTTCTGTTGACCACAGCGGTTCCTATCAGCAGCTATGACGTGCTGCTGCAGTAACGTGCTGCTGACGGCTCTGGTGGAAAGAAGGGGTAAGGTGCTTTTCCAGGAACACTACTCAGGGCAACTCGTACCGATGCAGTTCAGCCCGACCACAGTTTCCAAGGGCACGGTTTGGTATTTTCCCTCTATTTTTCTCCCCTATTTTTAGTCCCTGCTCCATTGAGGTACCTGGCAAGGCTGAGTTGGGCCGGTATCGTGATTCTGGCTGCTGATTGGCTGGGGGCTTCATGGAGCTGGCGTGGGAACAAAACTGCTTTCAGATGGGCTGACTCAAACCACGCTGTACAGAGCTGTTTTAGGCTGAGTAGTGCTCCTGGGAAACCACCTTTAGTGTCTGCATGAGCAGCAGCAGCTCCTAGATGTTAGTACTGGGTATGGAATGGAATATGATTTAAAATATAACTCGAGCAAAAGTGTTGTTCTATTCTACAGAACCACCCAGGATAAAAGGCTTAATTTTCCTGTGTTTAAGTTGTCCAGCAACAGTCTTGCAGTCTGTGAAAAGATAAAATATCTTGGACACTTTATCACAGCCTAGATGAGTGACGATGATGATATTTACAGGCAGTGCTGCAAGCTATATGTGCAAGCAGACACCATTGCACAGAAATTCAGCTGTTGTTCCACACCTGTTAAAGTGGCATTATTTAAAGCATACTGCACACCACTATATACTGCACATCTGTGGTCATTCTATAAAAAGTCTAGCTTGCACAGGTTACAAGTGGCATACAATGATGCAATGAGAATCCTCCTCAAAATTCCCAGGGGAGGCAGTGCTAGTCAAACGTTTGTTTCTGTGAGAGTGTGCACATTTAAGGCACTTCTAAGACATTTAATGTTCAAGTTTATGAGACGGCTGGAAGAATCTTCCAATAGTATTATAGTTGCTCTCTCAAGTCCCACTGTGAGCTGCTCTCGTTATATGTCTAGGCTGGGAATGCACTGGTTAAAATGTTTGGGTGGGTTTATCTCAACTAGTGAGTTTTGTTGTCCCTCACCTCCACTGCAGTTATATCCTGTGATTTTATATATGCTTTTATTGGTATTAATGTTAATTGGTATCCTTTCTTTTCTTGTATCTTTTTCTTTTATCTGTATGTTTATTTTAAAATGGACTTTAAGTCTGGCAATAAACTATAGGGATGAGCGAGTACACCGCTATCTGTATCTTTATCTGTTCAACCAAGTAAATTGTCCGCATCTACCGTGAATCCTCTAATACAGGCCGGCCGGGTCTCCAATTCTGGCCGGTGTCGGAGTAAGCAGAGCCAATAATGGCCGGTCTCTTATTGTGGCCGGATGGAATGTGGTAACAAGCAAGTACGAGCGTCCCAGCGGCAGGGTTGTAGTCCTCAAATCAACCAGCAAGAGGCAGTAGAAGTTCACGCAGACCTCTTTTAGGCTTTTTCTTCAATGCTTTGTAGCTACAGACACAATCCTCTATCACGCTCCTACCACACAGAGTCACGGTGTCAGTTAACCATGCTAATTCAACCCGCTCCACAGAACACACATCACCTTCCCTGTGGCTTACATAACACTCACACAACACGCAAATCAGCACATAGGAACTAGCAGAACGATAGGAAACACATATAACACAATACCCAGAATGCACCTTGCTTACAACCCCAGCCAGGTCATTACACTATCAAGTTCAAAGAGAACGTGCTGATTATGCTGCAGAACACTCTGGGGAGCAGCAGTAGGGGGTGTATGAACTACAGTAATCCCTCGTTTATCGCGGTAGATGCGTTCCAGACCTGGCCGCAATAGGTGAAAATCCGCGAAGTAGGGACTCCCAGCATGCCCCTCGTGGGGATTCCCTTCACGTCGCACCTACGTCACAAACCGCGGCTATAAACGGAAGTCGCCTTTCCAGCTCACCACTCAGTCATCGTTTCTTCAGATCACGATCAGAGTTTCCAACCTACCGATCAATCCAACGAACTATCAGCTCATAGTAAGTTATCTTACTTACTTCTGGAAAGCACGGCATTTCCGTGTCACTTCGTTGACGCTCGAACGCTCGGGGGTTTCCTAGAGCACCAACGCTATCACTTCCGCGTCTGTGAAACCATGCTCCCTATTGAATTATCGTATGATCACATTCTCTGTGATCAGCAACCAGCTGTGCCGGACCGTAGGTACTGACACGCGATCGTTCATGTCGGTTCATTTCCTTTAATATTTTCTGTCTTTTAGTTGCGCCTGATGTGTATCGCTGCTGTGGAGCGGGGCGCTTCACCTTGTCCTCCGACGCACAGATCACAGCAGGGAGCGCTCAGCTGCTTTCGCGGTCGGTAGATCTGCCTCCTGAGCACGGCCACAGTAACAATCAGGTGTAGCCACCTCAAAAACTAATTTAACACGCGATCGTTCATGTCAGTTCATTTCCTTTAATGTTTTCTGTCTTTTATTTGCGCCTGATGTGTTTCGCTGCATGCTGTGGAGCGGGGCGCTGCGCGCATCACCTTGTCCTCCGACGCACTGATCACTGATACAGCCGCCAAACAGCAAGCGCTCCGCTGTTTTAGCGGTCGGTAGATCTTTTAGAACTGCAGTTCAAAGGTAACTCATGAGGTGAATATATATGAACCCAGGTAGCAGTTTTTCTTTAGGATTGAGAGGAGATGCAGGAAGATAATAAACAGGCAGGACAGAAAAATAGTCAAATAAAAACAAGTTAGTTTTTGTACCTGCTGTTGCAACAAACAGACACCATTGAAGGTAATCAGAAGTGAGGAACAGAAAATGAAATAATTATTTTAATGTTTAGAGCAGCAGGAACTCCGAGAGGCTGCAGGCGCATCAGTGAGTTTGCAGCCGCTGCGCAGGGGGAGGGGGGAGAGGGCTGAAGCAGGAACTACCGTTGTTAAATGAATTGTGTTTAACTTTGAAAATGTGGGCGCAATTTTAATTGTCAAAAACTCCAGCGAACCATTAGTTCATTTTGCTCAAATAGAAATAGAGGCCTGCCTCTAATACTGGCCCTCCTTCCAATAAAGGCCTGGAGCTTGATGAGCTTGAGTCAAATACAGGCCCGGGCCTGTATTAGAGGATTTACGGTATATCTGTACTCGGAATGGGCGTGGCATTACCCGGAAGTGGGTGTGGTTTAACCGGAAGTGGGTGTGGTTTACATCAATACATTATTTTAAGTCTGAAATTAATATGGAATGATCAGAAGTTGATATGTGTATTGTTTATTCAAAAACTATTTACAGAGCAGCCTCAGAATTGAGATTAAATATTTTTGATCACAATAGTAAAGGAACTATTTCAGAACAAGTGTTTCAATAAAATCAGAACATTAAAATTTAAGTGCGTGGATTAGTACATCTGAACTCCTGCAGTAGGAACTAGGAAATATGAAATGCTACAACCAGACACAACTTTATGTAATGTTCATTAAAACGTTAAAATGTTTATTAAAACATTAAAATCTTCATTAAAAGATTAAATTCTTCATTAAAACGTTAAAATGTTCATTAAAATGTTAAAATGTTCATTTTTAAAAACGTTAAAATAATCATTAAAACATTTAAAGTTTCATTAAAACGTTAAAATGTTCATTAAAATGTTAAAATGTTCATTAAAACGTTAAAATCTTCATTAAAACGTTAAAATGTTCATGAAAATGTTTAAATGTCCATTAAAACGTTAAATTCTTCATTAAAACGTTTAAATGTTCATTTTTAAAAATGTTAAAAGGTTCATTAAAACGTTAAAATTTTCATTAAAATGTTAAAATGTTCATTACAATGTAAAAATCTTCATTAAAACGTTAAAATGTTCATTAAAACGTTAAATTCTTCATTAAAACGTTAAAATCTTCATTAAAACGTTTAAATGTTCGTTTTTAAAAACGTTAAAATCGTCATTAAAACGTTAAAATCTTCATTAAAACGTTAAAATCATCATTAAAATGTTTAAATGTTCATTAAAATGTTAAATTCTTCATTAAAATGGTTAAATGTTCATTTTTTAAAAATGTTAAAATCTTCATTAAAAATTTAAAATGTTCATTTAAATGTTAAAATGTTCATTAAAACGTTAAAATCTTCATTAAAATGTTTAAATGTTCAGTTTTAAAAACGTTAAAATGTTCATTAAAATGATAAAATGTTCATTAAAACGTTTAAATGTTCAGTTTTAAAAACGTTTAAAGGTTCAATAAAACGTTAAAATCTTCATTTTTTTAAACGTTAAAATGTTCATTAAAACGTTTAAATGTTCAGTATAATGTTAAAATCTTCATTCAAACATTAAAATATTCATTAAAATGTTAAAATGTTCATTAAAACAATAAATTCTTCATTAAAACATTTAAATGTTCATTTTTAAAAACATTAAAAGGTTCATTAAAATGTTTAAATGTTCATTTTTAAAAACGTTAAAATGTTAATTAAAATGTTTAAATGTTCATTAAAATGTTAAATTCTTCATTAAAACTTTTAAATTTTCATTTTTAAAAACGTTTAAAGGTTCATTAAAACGTTAAATTTTTCATTACAACGTTTAAATGTTCATTTTTAAAACGTTTAAAGGTTCATTAAAAAGTTAAAATGTTCATTTTTTGAAACAAGCAGTCTCTTTCTGACATCATAAAGAAACAAGCAGTCTCCATTTGACATCATAAATAAACAAGCAGTCTCCTTCTTATATCATGTAGAAACAAGCAGTCTCCTTCTGACATCATAAAGAAACAAGCAGTCTGCCTCTGACATCATAAACAAACAAGCAGTCTGCCTCTGACATCATAAAGAAACAAGCAGTATCTTTCTGACATCATAAAGAAACAAGCAGTCTCCTTCTGATATCATGTAGAAACAAGATATATATGTCTGATACATATATATATGCTTGTTGAATATAAATCTTCATTAAAACGTTTAAATGTTCGTTTTTAAAAACATTAAAATCATCATTAAAACGTTTAAATCTTCATTAAAACTTTAAAATTTTCGTTTTTAAAAACATTAAAATCATCATTAAAACGTGAAAATCTTCATTAAAACGTTAAAATCATCATTAAAATGTTTAAATGTTCATTAAAATGTTAAATTCTTCATTAAAATGTTTAAATGATCATTTTTAAAAACGTTAAAAGGTTCATTAAAATGTTAAAATCTTCATTAAAACGTTAAAATGTTCATTAAAACGTTAAAATCTTCATTTAAACGTTAAATTATTCATTAAAACGTTAAAATGTTCATTTAAACAATAAAATGTCCATTTTTAAAAATATTAAAATGTTCATTAAAACGTTTAAAGGTTCATTAAAACGTTAAAATGTTCATTAAAACGTTAAAATGTTCATTAAAACGTTAAATTATTCATTAAAACGTTGAAGTGTTAATTGAAACGTTAAAATCTTCATTAAAATGTTTAAATATTCATTTTTAAAAACGTTAAAATGTTCATTAAAATGTTTAAATGTTCATTAAAACGTTAAATTCTTCATTAAAACGTTTAAATGTTCATTTTTAAAAACGTTAAAATGTTCATTAAAATGTTTAAACGTTCATTAAAACATTAAATTCTTCATGAAAACGTTTTAATGTTCATTTTTGAAAACGTTTAAAGGTTCAATAAAACGTTAAATTTTTCATTACGTTTAAATGTTCATTTTTAAAAATGTTTAAAGGTTCATTAAAACGTTAAAATGTCTATTTTTTTTAAACAAGCAGTCTCCTTCTGATATCAACAAGCAGTCTCCTTCTGACATCATAAAGAAACAAGCAGTCTCCTTCTGATATCATGTAACAAGATATATTTGTCTGACATATATCAGAATATATATATATGCTTGTTGAATAAAAATCTTCATTAAAACGTTTAAATTTTCATTTTTAAAAACATTAAAATCATCATTAAAATGTTTAAATCTTCATTAAAATGTTTAAATGTTCATTAAAACATTTAAATGTTCCTTAAAACGTTAAAATGTTCATTAAAACGTTTAAATGTTCATTAAAATGTTAAAATCTTCATTAAAACGTTAAAATTTTCATTAAAACATTAAAATGTTCATTAAAACGTTAAATTATTCATTAAAACGTTGAAATGTTCATTAAAACGTTAAAATCTTCATTAAAATGTTTAAATATTCATTTTTAAAAACGTTAAAATGTTCATTAAATGTTTAAATGTTCATTAAAAAGTTAAATTCTTAATTAAAACGTTTAAATGTTTATTTTTAAAAACGTTAAAATGTTCATTAAAATGTTTAAAGGTTCATTAAAACATTAAATTCTTCAGGAAAACGTTTAAATGTTCATTTTTAAAAACGTTTAAAGGTTCATTAAAACGTTAAAATGTCTATTTTTTTAAACAAGCAGTCTCCTTCTGATATCATGTAGAAACAAGCAGTATCTTTCTGACATCATAAAGAAACAAGCAGTCTCCTTCTGATATTATGTAGAAACAAGATATATATGTCTGATATATATCAGAATATATATATATGCTTGTTGAATAAAACTCTTCATTAAAACGTTTAAATTTTCATTTTTAAAAACATTAAAATCATCATTAAAATGTTTAAATCTTCATTAAAATGTTTAAATTTTCATTTTTTAAAAACGTTAAAATGTTCATGAAAACGTTTAATTGTCCATTAAAACGTTAAATTCTTCATTAAAACGTTTAAATATTCATTTTTAAAAATGTTAAAATGTTCATTAAAATGTTAAAATTTTCATTAAAACGTTAAAATGTTCATTAAAATGTTAAAATCTTCATTAAAACGTTAAAATGTTCATTAAAATGTTAAATTCTTCATTAAAACGTTAAAATATACATTTTTCAAACGTTAAAGGAGACATAACATGCTTTTAAGTTATTCCTTTTTACATCTAAATCCTTCAGTTGGGGTCTAAATACAGTGGAACTGCAGTTCTTTGTTCTGATTTCCTCATTATTGTTGCTCTACAGACCCTCATCTACCCCTGTTCTGAGAAGAGTCTTGAGAACGAGCCGTTTTTGGGTACTGTCTCTTTAAACTGGAGGAGGAGCTGTAAACTCCGCCCCCCTCCATAGTGCAGATCTGTACTCTCCTCCCCCAGTCGGACTTTGTAGTTCTATAGAGAAATCATTATTTAGCATAGCAGATTTAGCATAGCATATTAGCATTTTTAAAACGTGGGGAGAGTTGTTCATCAAGCTGTTTCAAGGCTGCTAACTCTCTCATGCATTTGTCTGTAGTCACACACACACCCGTCACGGCCGACGGAAGGACAAGCGAGCAGGCACGCGCGTGCGCGCGCGCACACACACACACACACACACACAAGGAATGCTGCTTGCTTATTTATTTCTATAAAAAAAGTTTTAAAAAATGATACAGCATTAAAATAATATATTTTATTAAGATCTCTATCTATCTCTCTCTCTATATATATACATATAATTATAAATAATTTTATAAGTAGTCTTATTTTATATTGGGTGTCTTAATGGCTGAAAATGGATAAAAAGCAGTTACATTTTAATTTAAAGATTTGAGATTCTAGTCAAAAATAAAGCACATTCCTCCAAATGTTCTTTAATGTGATCTTTATAATTCTAATGCTTACAACTTTGTTTTTATTGTCTGCAATGCGTAGCCTATATCTTTATTAAATGTGTGTTTAGCTGTAACGTGGTAATTCTCTAATGTGTACACAGAGGTGGACATCAGTGCTGCAGTGAAATTCCCAAGATCAGTCTGCTTTGCTAACAAATATGGTTAAATCTTACCTGCATTCTAAATAAATACTGTTAGGTGAAAACATCAGTAGGCATTGAGTTATTGATAAAATCCCTAACAGCCAGAATGGAAGAAGAGCATGCTGGGTCATCCTGGATCTGAGCCTGTTCTGTGTATTTACCTACAGGATGCAATAAATGTCTACAAGGCTGAGTTTGGACCATTACATCTAAAAGAAAGCATACAATCAGTGATTTTTTTAATTGTTTACATTAATATACAAATTTTCTAAGTATTAACCTCACAGCAAATAAGTAGAAAAATATAATAAACAGGCTTTAGTAGTTAAACAGGCGTTGTGCACACAGGTGCTTTGTGTCTCTGTGCTGGTGGTATCTAGGTCTCAGAGTTCCTGTCCTCCTGCCATCTTCTGTTGTCCTCAGGATACGGATTGATGTTTCCTGATGAGGAGGGAGGGGCAGTATGTGGGCTTCAAACTGGTCCTGGATAACAGTGGGAGACCTCCGTTGTCTGAATACTGAGACCAGAGGGTTGGTGAGATGCAGATCTTCTCTACCTCATCTAGAAACGGAGTTGGTTCAGGGAAAACTTTTCCAAAGACCAGTTCCATGATGTCATCGCCATATTCTGCAATGATAGACAATAACTTTAGTGACATATTTTGTTTACAAGCAGCTTTAGGAAAGTTGGTTCTTTAGCTTTCATGTTTATAGTCACGTTTGTGTTGTTTTGGTTTACTTTGTTCACAAGTTCACTTTGCTGCAGTGACTTCATATTCTTACAAATGTAATAAAATAGTGACACTAAAATTATACAAATGATTCCTTATGAAAGGAAGCTCATTAGAGAGCAGTGCAGACAGACTTACTACATGCTGCAGCTGTTTTTGTAGGCCAGCTGCTGCTGAATTTGGGGAAAGTTATTCTGCACACATCCAGATCAGATGGTTGTTTACAGAAAATAATGTAATTCAATAATTTCTAAACAGACTAAACAAGTAAAACATCAAATAAATCACTCTGCTGTCATCAGACGGAGTGATTCAGGTGGTGAGGTGTTCTTAATGATGAGGGTGGCTGAGGTGTGTCATCACTCACTTTGGTCTGGTCCAGACCGTCTCTTTACTGGTGGGTCTCCTTCTTCAGTAGGTGACGTGAAGCTCCAACATCTGAACGTTCTGTGTTCCTTAGAGGAGAAGAAAAGTAACAGCAAGCTGGCTAAATTATTTTTTACTAGCATCTCAAGGACTTGGAGAAGCAGATCTTCACTTACCTAAACATCAGACCAGTTTGTCCCAGCTGAGCTCATCAGGGCGTTAGTCTGACAGCCTGTCAGTGAAACACAGCACCTTCTGGATGTTGACTCTAAAAAGCAAACGAACATTTTTAATTTTGTTTTAATTATTTTTCAGCTGATTTTATCAGCTTTCCGACGCTCACGCTCATACAGACGGTGAGCTTTGCTGCGTCTGACAGATGCAGAGTTGGTTTTTATATCTGCAGTGAGACAAAAAACTAACCTCACTTCACTCAGAGATTGTTCTTTAAAACTCTATTAAATCCACTGTGTTGACGCACTTTAATGACTTTGTCACGCTGCATTTTAGCTGATATGGGACTTTATTTACTGGATGCTAAGATTACATCACACTCACGTAAAATAACACACAGGCTCTCTGCTGCTACAATCAGCGGATGTACGTCTGGTGTAAAAGAAGGCGTTGATCAGAAATCACGTTTTATTCCACGAAAATCAGCCAAATCCACATTAATCTGGGTGCTAACTTTACTAGCATACTGTGCTAGCGATAGCAAGCCGGATGCTAACGCTTTAGTGCTGCTAATGCCGTAAATCTAAAGTAAAGTTTGTCGACATTTTAAAGTTATATGAAGCTTACCGCTCTGCTGCTGTGTCCCGTTGCTGCCACATTCAGATGGAAATGACTCCTTTTAGATAGATGAAGCCCTCAGTACTTAGCCACTAGCCTGGAGACACGAACGAATGAACCACGCTGTGTTAATGGAAAAAAAAGTGGGTTTTTCATGTTATGTCTCCTTTAAAATGTTCATTAAAACGTTAAAATCTCCATTAAAACGTTAAATTATTCATTAAAACGTTAAAATGTTCATTAAAACATTAAAATGTTCATTTTTAAAAACGTTAAAATGTTCATTAAAAAGTTTAAAGGTTCATTAAACGTTGAATTGTTCATTAAAATGTTGAAATGTTCATTAAAACGTTAAAATGTTCATTAAAACGTTTAAATGTTCATTAAAACATTAAAATCTTCATTAAAACGTTAAAATCTTCATTTTTAAAAATGTTAAATTTTCATTAAAACATTTAAATGTTCATTAAAACATTAAAATGTTCATTAAAATGTTTAAATGTTCATTAAAACGTTCAAATCTTCATAAAAGCATTAAAATCTTCATTTTTAAAAATGTTAAAATCTTCATTAAAATGTTAAAATGTTCATTAAAACGTTTAAATGTTCATTAAAACATTAAAATGCTCATTAAAACGTTAAAATCATCATTAAAATGTTTAAATGTTCATTAAAACGTTAAATTCTTCATTAAAACGGTTAAATGTCCATTTTTTTAAAACGTTAAAATGTTCATTAAAACATTAAAATGTTCATTACAATGTTAAAATGTTCATTGAAACGTTAAAATGTTCATTAAAATGCTTAAATGTTCATTAAAACGTTACATTTTTCATTACAATGTTAAATGTTAATTTTTAAAAATGTTTAAAGGGTCATTAAAAAGTTAAAATGTTCATTTTTTGAAACAAGTAGTCTCATTCTGATATCATGTAGAAACAAGCAGTCTCTTTCTGACATCATAAAGAAACAAGCAGTCTCCTTCTGACATCATAAAGAAACAAGCAGTCTCCTTCTGACATCATAAACAAGCAGTCTCCTTCTGATATATAGAAACAAGCAGTCTCCTTCTGACATCATAAAGAAACAAGCAGTCTGCCTCTGACATCATAAAGAAACAAGCAGTCTGCCTCTGACATCATAAAGAAACAAGCAGTCTGCCTCTGACATCATAAAGAAACAAGCAGTATCTTTCTGACATCATAAAGAAACAAGCAGTCCCCTTCTGATATAATCTAGAAACAAGATATATATGTCTGATACATATATATATATATATATATATATATATATATATATATATATATATATATATATATATATATTTGCTTGTTGAATATAAATCTTCATTAAAACGTTGTTACGACACCTGGGTTTTTACAATGGTTGGTCGTATTATTATTACTGTTCAGTCAGAATTTTTTCCCCTGTTTTGGTAGTTTTCTTCCCATTGTTTTGTTTTCTTTTGGAGTGACAACACCAGACCCAGATACAAGATGGCTGTCATGCTGTTGTCCAGTAACCATGGAAACCACAATGAGCGCCGGCAGCCTCATCACCATTGGATCCCTCCACAGTTCTTCAGGTGGAAGCAATTGGACTAATCATTTTCTCTGGATCTGGAAAGGATAAAAGGCTGGAGGAATTTTCATTCTGGGAGCTACTTGTAACCAAGTAGACTCCCTTTGGGCTGGTTTCAGGGTTTTAGAAGTTTAAACATCTTGAAAGAAAATAATTCCTCAGCTTTTATTAAGCCTCTCTTTGGGTGTAGTAATTACTCTTGGTAAAAGAACTACAGTGGCCACTGTTAGAGTTTGAGAGTCTTTTGAGGTTAAGTCGCTGAATTATGTAGAAGGTGAAAGCTTCTTTAGGTTTTGGAAATAACCCTGAGTCTTTTAGTTAATCCATCCCACATCTTTCTTTCTTTTGTACCATCCTGTTGGACTATAGGTCTGAATGGTTTTCTTTTGGTGCTGCCAGTTAAAAGATCTGAGCCTTAGTCTCCTGCTTTATTTTATGTGAACATTGGACTCTCTGAGTTTTATGGGCTGTGTTAGTGTATTTCTGTTAGGATTTCCAGCCCTTGGTTATGTGTTATCCTCTAATGTTTTAATAAATTTGTTTTTCTTTACACAAGTTCCTTCTTGCCTCCCTGGTTTCCCCGCCCTGAAGAAGGTAAAACGTAACAAAAGTTTAAATGTTCGTTTTTAAAAACATTAAAATCATCATTAAAACGTTTAAATGTTCGTTTTTAAAAACGTTAAAATCATCATTAAAACGTTAAAATCTTCATTAAAACGTTAAAATCAACATTAAAATGTTTAAATGTTCATTAAAACGGTAAATTCTTCATTAAAAAAGTTAAATGTTCATTATTTAAAAACGTTAAAATCAGGGGCGGATTAAGGACTGAAGAACATCCAGGGCTTAACACATGCGCACACATACGCGCGCGCACACGTGACACTCACTGGTCAACTACATATTTGTCTTGTACCACATAATTTTTAATCTGAAGCTACATATTAAGCATTTTCAGGGCAGAGTATTGTTCCTGTTAGTGTTTAGTGTGAGATGATAGTAAATATTCCCGTTCTTTCTCCAACTTTTCCTGATAGTAAGCTAACTTTAGGCAAACCAGCAGCACAACAAATATTTTCAAATAAGACTCATAAACCTGAGTCAGCACCAGTCTCATCAAAGCTGGGGTTCTGTCGCGGTACTTTTGGTCTAAAAAACGTCCTTATGTCCATCTTCACTCATGCGTTTCAGGCAAAGAGTGTAGAAGAAACCTGCTGCTGAGGGGCTTCTTCTTCAGTAGTGGAGGCTTAGGCAGGCTGTATACAAACTACTGCCAGCTGCTCTCTCTCTGTTGGACTTTGGTACTGCATGTTAGTCTAATGAGCTTTGAAAGAAACAGACCTACTGCATGTTACTTCCGCGATTTGGATCCGGGGCTTCCTATGAAAAATCCGGGGCTTCAGCCCAAGTAGCCGGGCCTAACGCCGCCCCTGGTTAAGATCTTTATTAAAACATTAAAATGTTCATTAAAACGTTGAAATGTTCATTAAAATGTTGAAATGTTCATTAAAATGTTTAAATGTTCATTAAAACGTTAAATTCTTCATTAAAACGGTTAAATGTTCATTTTTAAAAACGTTAAAATATTCATTAAAACTTTTAAACGTTCATTAAAACGTTTAAATGTTCATTAAAATGTTTAAATGTTCATTAAAACGTTAAAATCTTCATAAAAACGTTAAAATGTTCATTAAAATGTTAAAATCTTCATTACAATGTTAAAATGTTCATTAAAATGTTTAAATATTCATTTTTAAAAACGTTAAAATGTTCATTAAAATGTTTAAATGTTCATTAAAACGTTAAATTCTTCATTAAAACGTTTAAATGTTCATTTTTAAAAATGTTAAAAGGTTCATTGAAATGTTAAAATTTTCATTAAAACGTTAAAATGTTCATTAAAATGTTAAAATCTTCATTAAAACGTTAAAACCTTCATTTTTAAAAACGTTGAAATGTTCATTAAAATGTTTAAATGTTCATTAAAACGTTAAATTCTTCATTAAAACGGTTAAATGTTCATTTTTAAAAACGTTAAAATATTCATTAAAACTTTTAAACGTTCATTAAAACGTTTAAATGTTCATTAAAATGTTAAAATCTTCATAAAAACGTTAAAACCTTCATTTTCAAAAACGTTGAAATGTTCATTAAAATCCATGCTTTCGTTCTTTTTTAAACACAGAAACAGTTTTGTTTACCTGTTTGTAGCTACGGTTTCGCCGACAGCTGCCGGCTTCTTCAGGCTGACGCTGATGGTGGCGCGTCACTTCCTTCTCCGTTTATCTGCGGGCAGCAGAGGACGTTGTCGCCCTCTACTGCCCGCTCTCCCCTCTCCGACGATGCAGTCCCATGCGTGGTCCAGCGTGTAAACTCCGTCGTCCCTGTTCATGGTCCCACATCCACGTCTCCTTATCTCTATTGCTTCCTTGATCCATCTTTTGTATTTTTGTTGTTCAGTGGTTATGATCTGTGTGCTGTCCCAGTCCATTATATGGTTTTCTCTTAAGCAATGATCTGTTACGGCTGACTTTTTTATTGTACTTTCTGCTTCTTCTTTTGCTGCTCTTGTGTGTTTACGATTTGCCTCTTTCTCGCACTCCTTTCTGTGTTCTATTGTCCGTGTATTGAGTTGGCGTCCGGTTTCTCCTATGTATGTTTTATTGCATATTTTGCATGGGATTTCGTAGATGACTCCACATTTTTGTCCAGCTGATATTTTGTCTTTTGGGTGTACTAATCTGTTTCTAACTGTTGTGTATGGCTTTGTTGGTGTGTTTATGTTGTGTTTTTTCATTGTTGCTCTTATTTTTTCCGTTATGCCTCTGATGTATGGTAGGGTTATCACTGGTTTTGGTTCTTGTCTTTCTGGGTTTCTGGTTCTTTTTTTGGGTTGTTCTTTGCTTTCTGTTTTTGTTTGTTGTTTTCCTTTGTTTATTGCCCATGTCGGGTATCTGCAGGTCTTTAAAGCGTGTTGTATGTGTTTGTCCTCTTGTTTACGGTCTCTCTCTTCTGTTATTATGTTTGCTCGGTGATATAATGTTCTGATTACTGACATTTTGTGTATGGTGGGGTGTTCTGATGTCCATAATAAATATTGGTCTGTGTGTGTTGGTTTCCTGTATGTGTTTATGTTTAGGGTCCCGTCGGTCTGCCTGGTGATTTTCATGTCCATAAATGCTATGCTGCCTTCTGTTTCTAACTCATAAGTGAATTTTATGTTGCCCGTGTCGTCAATATTGTTTAAGTGTTGTGTTAGTGTTTCTGTTTGACCTTTTGGTATGATTTCCAGTATGTCGTCTACGTAGCGTTTCCATAGTTTTATTTTGCAGTTTGGGGGGGCGGTGGCTATGGCTTTTTGTTCCAGGTCTTCCATGAAAAACTCGCACAGGGTGGCTGATAACGGGTTACCCATGGCGAAGCCTTCCAGTTGTTTGTATATTGTGTTGTCGTATGTGAAGTAAGTGGAGTTAGCTACCAGTCCTATCAGTTGTGCTATGTCATCTGCTGTGAGGTTTGTCCTTTTATGTAAAGTTTTGTCTTGTCTGATTCTGTTAACTACTATGTCTATGGTTTTTTGGGTTGGTGTTTTTGTGAACAGAGATGTGACGACATGTGAGATGAGTATGTCGTTGTCTTCTATTGTAATTTCCTTTAGTTCTTTTGCCAATTCTATGCTATTTTTGCAGTGTTGGTCTGTATTTCCTAATAACGGGCTGATGATTCTGCTGATATCTTTTGCCATGTTGTATGTTGGTGTACCTATGCTGTCAACTATTGGTCTAAGTGGGGTGTTTTGTTTATGTATTTTTGGTGTTCCATATATTCTTGGTGTTATGTTTGCTGTGGGAATCCAGTGTTTGTACATTTTTTCTGTTATTTTGCCTTTTTCGTGCAGTGGCTTCAGTAATTTTTTCATGTTTTTCTTAATGTTTTCTGTTGGATCTTTTTTAAGTATTTCATATGTATTTTTGTCTTCTAGCATCTGTTTCATCTGTTGTTTATATTTTTCTCTGTCCATAACTACTGTGGTTCTTCCTTTATCTGCCGGTAGAATAATTATCTGTTCATTTTTGGATAAAGCTGTCATGGCTGATTGTTCTTCTTTTGTAATATTGCTGTGTTGAATTTGGCTGTTTTTTAATATCCCAACTACGTTATTTCTGAGTTCTGCTTTCTTTCCCTCATCTGTGATCTGTTGACATGCTAGTTCTGTTGCTACAATAAATTCATCATATGGTATTTCTTTTGGTGTGACTGCAAAGTTTAAGCCTTTCTTTAATATGCTCTCTTCTGCTTCTGTTAGTTTGTATTGTGAAATGTTACATACCCATGAGTTTGGTGTGGAGTTGCCTTGTATTTCTCCCCTCTTTTTCTTGTTTATGAGTCTGTTTAACTTCTTTATGTGTCTTTCTTTCACTTTTATGAACTCTTGTTCCTGTTTTTCCATCATGTGTCCTTTAATTAGTTCCTCCATTTGTTTATCAAGTTTGTAATTCCTTTTCAAGTCCAGGTGTCCTCTTTCCAGTTCGTCCTCCACACGCCTCTGTTTGGTTATGACGTTCCTTATCCTCTCCTTGAGCAGTGCTCTCTGTGCTCTTTCTATTATATTTTGTGCTGTCTGGGTCCGGATCGATGTTTTCAGCTGTAGGCTTGTGGGTGTGATGTTTTCGTCCCGGCATCTCAAACAGAAGCGAAGGTGGTTTCTTAGACGTGCGCATTTCTGGTGTAATCGTTCCAAACGGCGGAAGTCCTTCGTTCCTTGTTGTCCGTATTTCTCTTTGAACATCTTAGGTGTGTTCTTGCTGTGTCTTTGTAAATCCATGCTTTCGTTCTTTTTTAAACACAGAAACAGTTTTGTTTACCTGTTTGTAGCTACGGTTTCGCCGGCAGCTGTCGGCGAAACCGTAGCTAGAAACAGGTAAACAAAACTGTTTCTGTGTTTAAAAAAGAACGAAAGCATGGATTTACAAAGACACAGCAAGAACACACCTAAGATGTTCATTAAAATGTTTAAATGTTCATTAAAACGTTAAATTCTTCATTAAAACGGTTAAATGTTCATTTTTAAAAACGTTTAAATATTCATTAAAACTTTTAAACGTTCATTAAAACGTTTAAATGTTCATTAAAATGTTAAAATCTTCATTAAAACATTAAAATTTTCATTAAAACTTTAAAATGTTCATTAAAACGTTAAATTATTCATTAAAACATTAAAATGTTCATTAAAACGTTAAAATCTTCATTAAAATGTTTAAATATTCATTTTTAAAAACGTTAAAATGTTCATTAAAATGTTTAAATGTTCATTAAAACGTTAAAACCTTCAATTTTAAAAACGTTAAAAGGTTCATTAAAATGTTACAATTTTCACAAAAATTTTAAAATGTTCATTAAAATGTTAAAATCTTCATTAAAACATTAAAATGTTCATTTTTAAAAATGTTTAAAGGTTCATTAAAACGTTAAAATGTCTATTTTTTTTAAACAAGCAGTCTCCTTCTGATATCATGTAGAAACAAACAGTCTCTTTCTGATATCATGTCGAAACGAGCAGTATCTTGCTGACATCATAAAGAAACAAGCAGTCTGCCTCTGACATCATAAAGAAACAAGCAGTCTCCTTCTGACATCATAAAGAAACAAGCAGTCTCCTTCTGATATCATGTAACAAGATATATATGTCTGATATATATCAGAATATATATATGCTTGTTGGATATAAATCTTCATTAAAACTTTTAAATTTTTATTTTTAAAAACGTTAAAATCATCATTAAAAAGTTTAAATCTTCAATAAAACGTTTAAATTTTCATTTTTTAAAAACGTTAAAATGTTCATGAAAACGTTCAAATGTCCATTAAAATGTTAAATTCTTTAAAACGTTTAAATGTTCATTTTTAAAAATGTTAAAAGGTTCATTAAAGTGTTAAAATTTTCATTAAAATGTTAAAATGTTCATTAAAATGTTAAAATCATCATTAAAACGTTAAAATGTTCATTAAAACATTCAAATGTTCATTAAAACGTTAAAATCTTCAATAAAACGTTAAAGTATTCATTAAAACATTTAAATGTTCATTAAAACAATAAAATGTTCATTTTTAAAAATGTTAAAATGTTCATTAAAACGTTTAAAGGTTCATTAAAACGTTGAAATGTTCATTAAAACGTTGAAATGTTCATTAAATTGTTAAAATGTTCATTAAAGCATTAAAATCTTTATTAAAACGTTTAAATCTTCATTTTTAAAAACGTTAAAATCTTCATAAAAACGTTAAAATCTTCATTTTTAAAAATGTTAAAAATGCTCATTAAAATGTTAAAATGTTCATGAAAACGTTAAAATGTTCATTAAAACGTTAAAATCATCATTGAAATGTTTAAATGTTCATTGAAACGTTAAATTCTTCATTAAAACGGTTAAATGTTCATTTTTTTAAACGTTAAAATGTTCATTAAAACATTAAAATGTTCATTAAAACGTTAAAATGTTCATTAAAATGTTTAAATATTCATTTTTAAAAACGTTAAAATGTTCATTAAAATGTTTAAATGTTCATTAAAACGTTAAATTCTTCATTAAAATGTTTAAATGTTCATTTTTAAAAACGTTAAAAGGTTCATTAAAATGTTAAAATTTTCATTAAAACGTTAAAATGTTCATTTTTAAAAACGTTGAAATGTTCATTAAAATGTTTAAATGTTCATTAAAAAGTTAAATTCTTCATTAAAACGGTTAAATGTTCATTTTTAAAAACGTTAAAATATTCATTAAAACTTTTAAACGTTCATTAAAACGTTTAAATGTTCATTAAAATGTTAAAATCTTCATAAAAACGTTAAAACCTTCATTTTCAAAAACGTTGAAATGTTAATTAAAATGTTTAAATGTTCATTAAAACGTTAAATTCTTAATTAAAACGGTTAAATGTTCATTTTTAAAAACGTTAAAATATTCATTAAAACTTTTAAACGTTCATTAAAACGTTTAAATATTCATTAAAATGTTAAAATCTTCATTAAAACGTTAAAATTTTCATTAAAACGTTAAAATGTTCGTTAAAACGTTAAATTATTCATTAAAACGTTGAAATGTTCATTAAAACGTTAAAATCTTCATTAAAATGTTTAAATATTCATTTTTAAAAACGTTAAAATGTTCATTAAAATGTTTAAATGTTCATTAAAACGTTAAAACCTTCAATTTTAAAAACGTTAAAAGGTTCATTAAAATGTTACAATTTTCACAAAAATGTTAAAATGTTCATTAAAATGTTAAAATCTTCATTAAAACATTAAAATGTTCATTTTTAAAAATGTTTAAAGGTTCATTAAAACGTTAAATTTTTCATGTTTAAATGTTCATTTTTAAAAACGTTTAAAGGTTCATTAAAACGTTAAAATGTCTATTTTTTTAAACAAGCAGTCTCCTCCTGATATCATGTAGAAACAAGCAGTCTCTTTCTCATATCATGTCGAAACGAGCAGTATCTTGCTGACATCATAAAGAAACAAGCAGTCGGCCTGTGACATCATAAAGAAACAAGCAGTCTCCTTCTGATATCATGTAACAAGATATATATGTCTGATATATATCAGAATATATATATGCTTGTTGGATATAAATCTTCATTAAAACTTTTAAATTTTTATTTTTAAAAACGTTAAAATCATCATTAAAAAGTTTAAATCTTCAATAAAACGTTTAAATTTTCATTTTTTAAAAACGTTAAAATGTTCATGAAAACGTTCAAATGTCCATTAAAATGTTAAATTCTTTAAAACGTTTAAATGTTCATTTTTAAAAATGTTAAAAGGTTCATTAAAGTGTTAAAATTTTCATTAAAATGTTAAAATGTTCATTAAAATGTTAAAATCTTCATTAAAACGTTAAAATGTTCATTAAAACATTCAAATGTTCATTAAAACGTTAAAATCTTCAATAAAACGTTAAAGTATTCATTAAAACATTTAAATGTTCATTAAAACAATAAAATGTTCATTTTTAAAAATGTTAAAATGTTCATTAAAACGTTTAAAGGTTCATTAAAACGTTGAAATGTTCATTAAAACGTTGAAATGTTCATTAAATTGTTAAAATGTTCATTAAAGCATTAAAATCTTTATTAAAACGTTTAAATCTTCATTTTTAAAAACGTTAAAATCTTCATAAAAACGTTAAAATCTTCATTTTTAAAAATGTTAAAAATGCTCATTAAAATGTTAAAATGTTCATGAAAACGTTAAAATGTTCATTAAAACGTTAAAATCATCATTGAAATGTTTAAATGTTCATTGAAACGTTAAATTCTTCATTAAAACGGTTAAATGTTCATTTTTTTAAACGTTAAAATGTTCATTAAAACATTAAAATGTTCATTAAAACGTTAAAATGTTCATTAAAACGTTAAAATGTTCATTAAAATGTTTAAATATTCATTTTTAAAAACGTTAAAATGTTCATTAAAATGTTTAAATGTTCATTAAAACGTTAAATTCTTCATTAAAACGTTTAAATGTTCATTTTTTAAAACGTTAAAAGGTTCATTAAAATGTTAAAATTTTCATTAAAACGTTAAAATGTTCATTTTTAAAAACGTTGAAATGTTCATTAAAATGTTTAAATGTTCATTAAAAAGTTAAATTCTTCATTAAAACGGTTAAATGTTCATTTTTAAAAACGTTAAAATATTCATTAAAACTTTTAAACGTTCATTAAAACGTTTAAATGTTCATTAAAATGTTAAAATCTTCATAAAAACGTTAAAACCTTCATTTTCAAAAACGTTGAAATGTTAATTAAAATGTTTCAATGTTCATTAAAACGTTAAATTCTTAATTAAAACGGTTAAATGTTCATTTTTAAAAACGTTAAAATATTCATTAAAACTTTTAAACGTTCATTAAAACGTTTAAATATTCATTAAAATGTTAAAATCTTCATTAAAACGTTAAAATTTTCATTAAAACGTTAAAATGTTCGTTAAAACGTTAAATTATTCATTAAAACGTTGAAATGTTCATTAAAACGTTAAAATCTTCATTAAAATGTTTAAATATTCATTTTTAAAAACGTTAAAATGTTCATTAAAATGTTTAAATGTTCATTAAAACGTTAAAACCTTCAATTTTAAAAACGTTAAAAGGTTCATTAAAATGTTACAATTTTCACAAAAATGTTAAAATGTTCATTAAAATGTTAAAATCTTCATTAAAACATTAAAATGTTCATTTTTAAAAATGTTTAAAGGTTCATTAAAACGTTAAATTTTTCATGTTTAAATGTTCATTTTTAAAAACGTTTAAAGGTTCATTAAAACGTTAAAATGTCTATTTTTTTAAACAAGCAGTCTCCTCCTGATATCATGTAGAAACAAGCAGTCTCTTTCTCATATCATGTCGAAACGAGCAGTATCTTGCTGACATCATAAAGAAACAAGCAGTCGGCCTGTGACATCATAAAGAAACAAGCAGTCTCCTTCTGATATCATGTAACAAGATATATATGTCTGATATATATCAGAATATATATATGCTTGTTGGATATAAATCTTCATTAAAACTTTTAAATTTTTATTTTTAAAAACGTTAAAATCATCATTAAAAAGTTTAAATCTTCAATAAAACGTTTAAATTTTCATTTTTTAAAAACGTTAAAATGTTCATGAAAACGTTCAAATGTCCATTAAAATGTTAAATTCTTTAAAACGTTTAAATGTTCATTTTTAAAAATGTTAAAAGGTTCATTAAAGTGTTAAAATTTTCATTAAAATGTTAAAATGTTCATTAAAATGTTAAAATCTTCATTAAAACGTTAAAATGTTCATTAAAACATTCAAATGTTCATTAAAACGTTAAAATCTTCAATAAAACGTTAAAGTATTCATTAAAACATTTAAATGTTCATTAAAACAATAAAATGTTCATTTTTAAAAATGTTAAAATGTTCATTAAAACGTTTAAAGGTTCATTAAAACGTTGAAATGTTCATTAAAACGTTGAAATGTTCATTAAATTGTTAAAATGTTCATTAAAGCATTAAAATCTTTATTAAAACGTTTAAATCTTCATTTTTAAAAACGTTAAAATCTTCATAAAAACGTTAAAATCTTCATTTTTAAAAATGTTAAAAATGCTCATTAAAATGTTAAAATGTTCATGAAAACGTTAAAATGTTCATTAAAACGTTAAAATCATCATTGAAATGTTTAAATGTTCATTGAAACGTTAAATTCTTCATTAAAACGGTTAAATGTTCATTTTTTTAAACGTTAAAATGTTCATTAAAACATTAAAATGTTCATTAAAACGTTAAAATGTTCATTAAAACGTTAAAATGTTCATTAAAATGTTTAAATATTCATTTTTAAAAACGTTAAAATGTTCATTAAAATGTTTAAATGTTCATTAAAACGTTAAATTCTTCATTAAAACGTTTAAATGTTCATTTTTTAAAACGTTAAAAGGTTCATTAAAATGTTAAAATTTTCATTAAAACGTTAAAATGTTCATTTTTAAAAACGTTGAAATGTTCATTAAAATGTTTAAATGTTCATTAAAAAGTTAAATTCTTCATTAAAACGGTTAAATGTTCATTTTTAAAAACGTTAAAATATTCATTAAAACTTTTAAACGTTCATTAAAACGTTTAAATGTTCATTAAAATGTTAAAATCTTCATAAAAACGTTAAAACCTTCATTTTCAAAAACGTTGAAATGTTAATTAAAATGTTTAAATGTTCATTAAAACGTTAAATTCTTAATTAAAACGGTTAAATGTTCATTTTTAAAAACGTTAAAATATTCATTAAAACTTTTAAACGTTCATTAAAACGTTTAAATGTTCATTAAAATGTTAAAATCTTCATTAAAACGTTAAAATTTTCATTAAAACGTTAAAATGTTCGTTAAAACGTTAAATTATTCATTAAAACGTTGAAATGTTCATTAAAACGTTAAAATCTTCATTAAAATGTTTAAATATTCATTTTTAAAAACGTTAAAATGTTCATTAAAATGTTTAAATGTTCATTAAAACGTTAAAACTTTCAATTTTAAAAACGTTAAAAGGTTCATTAAAATGTTACAATTTTCACAAAAATGTTAAAATGTTCATTAAAATGTTAAAATCTTCATTAAAACATTAAAATGTTCATTTTTAAAAATGTTTAAAGGTTCATTAAAACGTTAAATTTTTCATGTTTAAATGTTCATTTTTAAAAACGTTTAAAGGTTCATTAAAACGTTAAAATGTCTATTTTTTTAAACAAGCAGTCTCCTCCTGATATCATGTAGAAACAAGCAGTCTCTTTCTCATATCATGTCGAAACGAGCAGTATCTTGCTGACATCATAAAGAAACAAGCAGTCGGCCTGTGACATCATAAAGAAACAAGCAGTCTCCTTCTGATATCATGTAACAAGATATATATGTCTGATATATATCAGAATATATATATGCTTGTTGGATATAAATCTTCATTAAAACTTTTAAATTTTTATTTTTAAAAACGTTAAAATCATCATTAAAAAGTTTAAATCTTCAATAAAACGTTTAAATTTTCATTTTTTAAAAACGTTAAAATGTTCATGAAAATGTTCAAATGTCCATTAAAATGTTAAATTCTTTAAAACGTTTAAATGTTCATTTTTAAAAATGTTAAAAGGTTCATTAAAGTGTTAAAATTTTCATTAAAATGTTAAAATGTTCATTAAAATATTAAAATCTTCATTAAAACGTTAAAATGTTCATTAAAACATTCAAATGTTCATTAAAACGTTAAAATCTTCAATAAAACGTTAAAGTATTCATTAAAACATTTAAATGTTCATTAAAACAATAAAATGTTCATTTTTAAAAATGTTAAAATGTTCATTAAAACGTTTAAAGGTTCATTAAAACGTTGAAATGTTCATTAAAACGTTGAAATGTTCATTAAATTGTTAAAATGTTCATTAAAGCATTAAAATCTTTATTAAAACGTTTAAATCTTCATTTTTAAAAACGTTAAAATCTTCATAAAAACGTTAAAATCTTCATTTTTAAAAATGTTAAAAATGCTCATTAAAATGTTAAAATGTTCATGAAAACGTTAAAATGTTCATTAAAACGTTAAAATCATCATTGAAATGTTTAAATGTTCATTGAAACGTTAAATTCTTCATTAAAACGGTTAAATGATCATTTTTTAAACGTTAAAATGTTCATTAAAACATTAAAATGTTCATTAAAACGTTAAAATGTTCATTAAAACGTTAAAATGTTCATTAAAATGTTTAAATATTCTTTTTTAAAAACGTTAAAATGTTCATTAAAATGTTTAAATGTTCATTAAAACGTTAAATTCTTCATTAAAACGTTTAAATGTTCATTTTTAAAAACGTTAAAAGGTTCATTAAAATGTTAAAATTTTCATTAAAACGTTAAAATGTTCATTTTTAAAAACGTTGAAATGTTCATTAAAATGTTTAAATGTTCATTAAAAAGTTAAATTCTTCATTAAAACGGTTAAATGTTCATTTTTAAAAACGTTAAAATATTCATTAAAACTTTTAAACGTTCATTAAAACGTTTAAATGTTCATTAAAATGTTAAAATCTTCATAAAAACGTTAAAACCTTCATTTTCAAAAACGTTGAAATGTTAATTAAAATGTTTAAATGTTCATTAAAACGTTAAATTCTTAATTAAAACGGTTAAATGTTCATTTTTAAAAACGTGAAAATATTCATTAAAACTTTTAAACGTTCATTAAAACGTTTAAATGTTCATTAAAATGTTAAAATCTTCATTAAAACGTTAAAATTTTCATTAAAACGTTAAAATGTTCGTTAAAACGTTAAATTATTCATTAAAACGTTGAAATGTTCATTAAAACGTTAAAATCTTCATTAAAATGTTTAAATATTCATTTTTAAAAACGTTAAAATGTTCATTAAAATGTTTAAATGTTCATTAAAACGTTAAAACCTTCAATTTTAAAAACGTTAAAAGGTTCATTAAAATGTTACAATTTTCACAAAAATGTTAAAATGTTCATTAAAATGTTAAAATCTTCATTAAAACATTAAAATGTTCATTTTTAAAAATGTTTAAAGGTTCATTAAAACGTTAAATTTTTCATGTTTAAATGTTCATTTTTAAAAACGTTTAAAGGTTCATTAAAACGTTAAAATGTCTATTTTTTTAAACAAGCAGTCTCCTCCTGATATCATGTAGAAACAAGCAGTCTCTTTCTCATATCATGTCGAAACGAGCAGTATCTTGCTGACATCATAAAGAAACAAGCAGTCGGCCTGTGACATCATAAAGAAACAAGCAGTCTCCTTCTGATATCATGTAACAAGATATATATGTCTGATATATATCAGAATATATATATGCTTGTTGGATATAAATCTTCATTAAAACTTTTAAATTTTTATTTTTAAAAACGTTAAAATCATCATTAAAAAGTTTAAATCTTCAATAAAACGTTTAAATTTTCATTTTTTAAAAACGTTAAAATGTTCATGAAAACGTTCAAATGTCCATTAAAATGTTAAATTCTTTAAAACGTTTAAATGTTCATTTTTAAAAATGTTAAAAGGTTCATTAAAGTGTTAAAATTTTCATTAAAATGTTAAAATGTTCATTAAAATGTTAAAATCTTCATTAAAACGTTAAAATGTTCATTAAAACATTCAAATGTTCATTAAAACGTTAAAATCTTCAATAAAACGTTAAAGTATTCATTAAAACATTTAAATGTTCATTAAAACAATAAAATGTTCATTTTTAAAAATGTTAAAATGTTCATTAAAACGTTTAAAGGTTCATTAAAACGTTGAAATGTTCATTAAAACGTTGAAATGTTCATTAAATTGTTAAAATGTTCATTAAAGCATTAAAATCTTTATTAAAACGTTTAAATCTTCATTTTTAAAAACGTTAAAATCTTCATAAAAACGTTAAAATCTTCATTTTTAAAAATGTTAAAAATGCTCATTAAAATGTTAAAATGTTCATGAAAACGTTAAAATGTTCATTAAAACGTTAAAATCATCATTGAAATGTTTAAATGTTCATTGAAACGTTAAATTCTTCATTAAAACGGTTAAATGTTCATTTTTTAAACGTTAAAATGTTCATTAAAACATTAAAATGTTCATTAAAACGTTAAAATGTTCATTAAAACGTTAAAATGTTCATTAAAATGTTTAAATATTCATTTTTAAAAACGTTAAAATGTTCATTAAAATGTTTAAATGTTCATTAAAACGTTAAATTCTTCATTAAAACGTTTAAATGTTCATTTTTAAAAACGTTAAAAGGTTCATTAAAATGTTAAAATTTTCATTAAAACGTTAAAATGTTCATTTTTAAAAACGTTGAAATGTTCATTAAAATGTTTAAATGTTCATTAAAAAGTTAAATTCTTCATTAAAACGGTTAAATGTTCATTTTTAAAAACGTTAAAATATTCATTAAAACTTTTAAACGTTCATTAAAACTTTTAAACGTTCATTAAAACGTTTAAATGTTCATTAAAATGTTAAAATCTTCATAAAAACGTTAAAACCTTCATTTTCAAAAACGTTGAAATGTTAATTAAAATGTTTAAATGTTCATTAAAACGTTAAATTCTTAATTAAAACGGTTAAATGTTCATTTTTAAAAACGTGAAAATATTCATTAAAACTTTTAAACGTTCATTAAAATGTTTAAATGTTCATTAAAATGTTAAAATCTTCATTAAAACGTTAAAATTTTCATTAAAACGTTAAAATGTTCGTTAAAACGTTAAATTATTCATTAAAACGTTGAAATGTTCATTAAAACGTTAAAATCTTCATTAAAATGTTTAAATATTCATTTTTAAAAACGTTAAAATGTTCATTAAAATGTTTAAATGTTCATTAAAACGTTAAAACCTTCAATTTTAAAAACGTTAAAAGGTTCATTAAAATGTTACAATTTTCACAAAAATGTTAAAATGTTCATTAAAATGTTAAAATCTTCATTAAAACATTAAAATGTTCATTTTTAAAAATGTTTAAAGGTTCATTAAAACGTTAAATTTTTCATGTTTAAATGTTCATTTTTAAAAACGTTTAAAGGTTCATTAAAACGTTAAAATGTCTATTTTTTTAAACAAGCAGTCTCCTCCTGATATCATGTAGAAACAAGCAGTCTCTTTCTCATATCATGTCGAAACGAGCAGTATCTTGCTGACATCATAAAGAAACAAGCAGTCGGCCTGTGACATCATAAAGAAACAAGCAGTCTCCTTCTGACATCATAAAGAAAAAAGCAGTCTCCTTCTGATATCATGTAACAAGATATATATGTCTGATATATATCAGAATATATATATGCTTGTTGGATATAAATCTTCATTAAAACTTTTAAATTTTTATTTTTAAAAACGTTAAAATCATCATTAAAATGTTAAAATCTTCATTAAAACGTTAAAATTTTCATTAAAACGTTAAAATGTTCGTTAAAACGTTAAATTATTCATTAAAACGTTGAAATGTTCATTAAAACGTTAAAATCTTCATTAAAATGTTTAAATATTCATTTTTAAAAACGTTAAAATGTTCATTAAAATGTTTAAATGTTCATTAAAACGTTAAAACCTTCAATTTTAAAAACGTTAAAAGGTTCATTAAAATGTTACAATTTTCACAAAAATGTTAAAATGTTCATTAAAATGTTAAAATCTTCATTAAAACATTAAAATGTTCATTTTTAAAAATGTTTAAAGGTTCATTAAAACGTTAAATTTTTCATGTTTAAATGTTCATTTTTAAAAACGTTTAAAGGTTCATTAAAACGTTAAAATGTCTATTTTTTTAAACAAGCAGTCTCCTTCTGATATCATGTAGAAACAAGCAGTCTCTTTCTGATAGCATGTCGAAACGAGCAGTATCTTGCTGACATCATAAAGAAACAAGCAGTCGGCCTGTGACATCATAAAGAAACAAGTAGTCTCCTTCTGACATCATAAAGAAACAAGCAGTCTCCTTCTGATATCATGTAACAAGATATATATGTCTGATATATATCAGAATATATATATGCTTGTTGGATATAAATCTTCATTAAAACTTTTAAATTTTTATTTTTAAAAACGTTAAAATCATCATTAAAAAGTTTAAATCTTCAATAAAACGTTTAAATTTTCATTTTTTAAAAACGTTAAAATGTTCATGAAAACGTTCAAATGTCCATTAAAATGTTAAATTCTTTAAAACGTTTAAATGTTCCTTTTTTAAAAATGTTAAAAGGTTCATTAAAGTGTTAAAATTTTCATTAAAATGTTAAAATGTTCATTAAAATGTTAAAATCTTCATTAAAACGTTAAAATGTTCATTAAAACATTCAAATGTTCATTAAAACGTTAAAATCTTCAATAAAACGTTAAAGTATTCATTAAAACATTTAAATGTTCATTAAAACAATAAAATGTTCATTTTTAAAAATGTTAAAATGTTCATTAAAACGTTTAAAGGTTCATTAAAACGTTGAAATGTTCATTAAAACGTTGAAATGTTCATTAAATTGTTAAAATGTTCATTAAAGCATTAAAATCTTTATTAAAACGTTTAAATCTTAATTTTTAAAAACGTTAAAATCTTCATAAAAACGTTAAAATCTTCATTTTTAAAAATGTTAAAAATGCTCATTAAAATGTTAAAATGTTCATGAAAACGTTAAAATGTTCATTAAAACGTTAAAATCATCATTGAAATGTTTAAATGTTCATTGAAACGTTAAATTCTTCATTAAAACGGTTAAATGTTCATTTTTTAAACGTTAAAATGTTCATTAAAACATTAAAATGTTCATTAAAACGTTAAAATGTTCATTAAAACGTTAAAATGTTCATTAAAATGTTTAAATATTCATTTTTAAAAACGTTAAAATGTTCATTAAAATGTTTAAATGTTCATTAAAACGTTAAATTCTTCATTAAAACGTTTAAATGTTCATTTTTAAAAACGTTAAAAGGTTCATTAAAATGTTAAAATTTTCATTAAAACGTTAAAATGTTCATTTTTAAAAACGTTGAAATGTTCATTAAAATGTTTAAATGTTCATTAAAAAGTTAAATTCTTCATTAAAACGGTTAAATGTTCATTTTTAAAAACGTTAAAATATTCATTAAAACTTTTAAACGTTCATTAAAACATTTAAATGTTCATTAAAATGTTAAAATCTTCATAAAAACGTTAAAACCTTCATTTTCAAAAACGTTGAAATGTTAATTAAAATGTTTAAATGTTCATTAAAACGTTAAATTCTTAATTAAAACGGTTAAATGTTCATTTTTAAAAACGTGAAAATATTCATTAAAACTTTTAAACGTTCATTAAAACGTTTAAATATTCATTAAAATGTTAAAATCTTCATTAAAACGTTAAAATTTTCATTAAAACGTTAAAATGTTCGTTAAAACGTTAAATTATTCATTAAAACGTTGAAATGTTCATTAAAACGTTAAAATCTTCATTAAAATGTTTAAATATTCATTTTTAAAAACGTTAAAATGTTCATTAAAATGTTTAAATGTTCATTAAAACGTTAAAACCTTCAATTTTAAAAACGTTAAAAGGTTCATTAAAATGTTACAATTTTCACAAAAATGTTAAAATGTTCATTAAAATGTTAAAATCTTCATTAAAACATTAAAATGTTCATTTTTAAAAATGTTTAAAGGTTCATTAAAACGTTAAATTTTTCATGTTTAAATGTTCATTTTTAAAAACGTTTAAAGGTTCATTAAAACGTTAAAATGTCTATTTTTTTAAACAAGCAGTCTCCTCCTGATATCATGTAGAAACAAGCATTCTCTTTCTCATATCATGTCGAAACGAGCAGTATCTTGCTGACATCATAAAGAAACAAGCAGTCGGCCTGTGACATCATAAAGAAACAAGCAGTCTCCTTCTGATATCATGTAACAAGATATATATGTCTGATATATATCAGAATATATATATATGCTTGTTGGATATAAATCTTCATTAAAACTTTTAAATTTTTATTTTTAAAAACGTTAAAATCATCATTAAAAAGTTTAAATCTTCAATAAAACGTTTAAATTTTCATTTTTTAAAAACGTTAAAATGTTCATGAAAACGTTCAAATGTCCATTAAAATGTTAAATTCTTTAAAACGTTTAAATGTTCATTTTTAAAAATGTTAAAAGGTTCATTAAAGTGTTAAAATTTTCATTAAAATGTTAAAATGTTCATTAAAATGTTAAAATCTTCATTAAAACGTTAAAATGTTCATTAAAACATTCAAATGTTCATTAAAACGTTAAAATCTTCAATAAAACGTTAAAGTATTCATTAAAACATTTAAATGTTCATTAAAACAATAAAATGTTCATTTTTAAAAATGTTAAAATGTTCATTAAAACGTTTAAAGGTTCATTAAAACGTTGAAATGTTCATTAAAACATTGAAATGTTCATTAAATTGTTAAAATGTTCATTAAAGCATTAAAATCTTTATTAAAACGTTTAAATCTTCATTTTTAAAAACGTTAAAATCTTCATAAAAACGATAAAATCTTCATTTTTAAAAATGTTAAAAATGCTCATTAAAATGTTAAAATGTTCATGAAAACGTTAAAATGTTCATTAAAACGTTAAAATCATCATTGAAATGTTTAAATGTTCATTGAAACGTTAAATTCTTCATTAAAACGGTTAAATGTTCATTTTTTAAACGTTAAAATGTTCATTAAAACGTTAAAATGTTCATTAAAACGTTAAAATGTTCATTAAAATGTTTAAATATTCATTTTTAAAAACGTTAAAATGTTCATTAAAATGTTTAAATGTTCATTAAAACGTTAAATTCTTCATTAAAACGTTTAAATGTTCATTTTTAAAAACGTTAAAAGGTTCATTAAAATGTTAAAATTTTCATTAAAACGTTAAAATGTTCATTTTTAAAAACGTTGAAATGTTCATTAAAATGTTTAAATGTTCATTAAAAAGTTAAATTCTTCATTAAAACGGTTAAATGTTCATTTTTAAAAACGTTAAAATATTCATTAAAACTTTTAAACGTTCATTAAAACGTTTAAATGTTCATTAAAATGTTAAAATCTTCATAAAAACGTTAAAACCTTCATTTTCAAAAACGTTGAAATGTTAATTAAAATGTTTAAATGTTCATTAAAACGTTAAATTCTTAATTAAAACGGTTAAATGTTCATTTTTAAAAACGTGAAAATATTCATTAAAACTTTTAAACGTTCATTAAAATGTTTAAATGTTCATTAAAATGTTAAAATCTTCATTAAAACGTTAAAATTTTCATTAAAACGTTAAAATGTTCGTTAAAACGTTAAATTATTCATTAAAACGTTGAAATGTTCATTAAAATGTTAAAATCTTCATTAAAATGTTTAAATATTCATTTTTAAAAACGTTAAAATGTTCATTAAAATGTTTAAATGTTCATTAAAACGTTAAAACCTTCAATTTTAAAAACGTTAAAAGGTTCATTAAAATGTTACAATTTTCACAAAAATGTTAAAATGTTCATTAAAATGTTAAAATCTTCATTAAAACATTAAAATGTTCATTTTTAAAAATGTTTAAAGGTTCATTAAAACGTTAAATTTTTCATGTTTAAATGTTCATTTTTAAAAACGTTTAAAGGTTCATTAAAACGTTAAAATGTCTATTTTTTTAAACAAGCAGTCTCCTCCTGATATCATGTAGAAACAAGCAGTCTCTTTCTCATATCATGTCGAAACGAGCAGTATCTTGCTGACATCATAAAGAAACAAGCAGTCGGCCTGTGACATCATAAAGAAACAAGCAGTCTCCTTCTGACATCATAAAGAAACAAGCAGTCTCCTTCTGATATCATGTAACAAGATATATATGTCTGATATATATCAGAATATATATATGCTTGTTGGATATAAATCTTCATTAAAACTTTTAAATTTTTATTTTTAAAAACGTTAAAATCATCATTAAAATGTTAAAATCTTCATTAAAACGTTAAAATTTTCATTAAAACGTTAAAATGTTCGTTAAAACGTTAAATTATTCATTAAAACGTTGAAATGTTCATTAAAACGTTAAAATCTTCATTAAAATGTTTAAATATTCATTTTTAAAAACGTTAAAATGTTCATTAAAATGTTTAAATGTTCATTAAAACGTTAAATCCTTCAATTTTAAAAACGTTAAAAGGTTCATTAAAATGTTACAATTTTCACAAAAATGTTAAAATGTTCATTAAAATGTTAAAATCTTCATTAAAACATTAAAATGTTCATTTTTAAAAATGTTTAAAGGTTCATTAAAACGTTAAATTTTTCATGTTTAAATGTTCATTTTTAAAAACGTTTAAAGGTTCATTAAAACGTTAAAATGTCTATTTTTTTAAACAAGCAGTCTCCTTCTGATATCATGTAGAAACAAGCAGTCTCTTTCTGATAGCATGTCGAAACGAGCAGTATCTTGCTGACATCATAAAGAAACAAGCAGTCGGCCTGTGACATCATAAAGAAACAAGTAGTCTCCTTCTGACATCATAAAGAAACAAGCAGTCTCCTTCTGATATCATGTAACAAGATATATATGTCTGATATATATCAGAATATATATATGCTTGTTGGATATAAATCTTCATTAAAACTTTTAAATTTTTATTTTTAAAAACGTTAAAATCATCATTAAAAAGTTTAAATCTTCAATAAAACGTTTAAATTTTCATTTTTTAAAAACGTTAAAATGTTCATGAAAACGTTCAAATGTCCATTAAAATGTTAAATTCTTTAAAACGTTTAAATGTTCCTTTTTTAAAAATGTTAAAAGGTTCATTAAAGTGTTAAAATTTTCATTAAAATGTTAAAATGTTCATTAAAATGTTAAAATCTTCATTAAAACGTTAAAATGTTCATTAAAACATTCAAATGTTCATTAAAACGTTAAAATCTTCAATAAAACGTTAAAGTATTCATTAAAACATTTAAATGTTCATTAAAACAATAAAATGTTCATTTTTAAAAATGTTAAAATGTTCATTAAAACGTTTAAAGGTTCATTAAAACGTTGAAATGTTCATTAAAACGTTGAAATGTTCATTAAATTGTTAAAATGTTCATTAAAGCATTAAAATCTTTATTAAAACGTTTAAATCTTCATTTTAAAAACGTTAAAATCTTCATAAAAACGTTAAAATCTTCATTTTTAAAAATGTTAAAAATGCTCATTAAAATGTTAAAATGTTCATAAAAACGTTAAAATGTTCATTAAAACGTTAAAATCATCATTGAAATGTTTAAATGTTCATTGAAACGTTAAATTCTTCATTAAAACGGTTAAATGTTCATTTTTTTAAACGTTTGTTACAACCAGGTGTCTAGGGGGCCTGGGGTAACATGGAGGACGCGTGACACAAAGGAAAATTAACAAAGGTTTTATTTAATTTCTCTTAATTCAGAAAAGATGACTATTATTCTTTTAACCACCACGGATCTAAATCCACTTTTACCAAAACAGGTTCAAACAGTAAGAGCACAATATCGGAGTTCTAAGTGGGAGACAACAGACCAGAGGAAAGGCAGCTCTGCACTATTGTCCCCCTTGGTGAGGAGCTCCAGCTGGTCCTTTAAACAATTTGCAGCTGATGAAAACCCAGCTCAGCTGGTGCAGGGAGGAGCAAGGGTGAGCCAACATAGTCTGCAGGCAGGCTCCTCAGATGCAACATAAAATGCACAAAAAAATGAAATCACAACACAAAAAGGCTCCAGCCGTAACACTTCCCCCCATAAAGCCTAAGGTCTACACCTTTGGGTACAAAAACAAAACAACAAACACTGCTACATCTCATTCTCCAGGTTGGGCAAAACCAAAATCTTTTCTGGGCCTTTGCTGCTTGTCATCTTACTTAATAAGTGGCCAAAGCACGGAATTTGTAAAGCGAAGGTCTCTGTACACTACTCACGGATAAATCATAATGGTTTCTTTTTATTTTTCCTCTTTATTTTGGCTGGTCCACAAAACCCAGCATCAAACACGGGCGGCTCAGGCTCAGCAGCACGTCTGTCCATTTCACAGGAGCCTGTGTTTTTGTTTCCTGCAATGAGACCATTAGGAGTAGAAACTGACATGTTTTCTACTCCCTTAGCTTGAGGATTTGACCAGGCAGGTGGAACCACCAAGTCCCCGGCGATGTCATTTCCCAACAGGAGAACGACGCCATCCACTGGTAGGGAGCGACAGACAGCAATGTTAAAATATCCTGTGACGAGATCAGATGTTAAAAACACACGATGGACAGGCCTCTGAAAGGACGGGGGCGCAATCCCTTTAACAACTACTTTAAAACCACAAGCACTTCTTCCAGAAAAGGGTAATGCCGAACTCAGAATGAGAGAATGAGATGCCCCAGTGTCCCTCAGGATTTTTATCGGTACAGGCCTATCATCAGCCGACAATGAAACAAATCCAGAAAATACAAATGGCTTAAAACAGGATCCCACATCCCGTTCCCCAACAGTAACATGGGCTGAACAGGTAAAAACCTCAACATTGTCAGGCTGTTCTTGTCTTACATTCTTGGCCTGGAGAATGGGACAGTCCTTTATGACATGACCAGGCTTGTGACAATAAAAACACAGAGCAGGTTCAGGAACGACATTCGTTATGTCTGCCTCAGCAGGCGGCCCAGGTGAGGGTCTTCTGTTGGGATCAAAGTTCACCCTGTGAGTTAACACAAACTCATCCGCGAGCTGCGCTGCAGCAGACAATGACGTCACCTTCTGCTCGTTTACATACTGAACCACTTTATCAGGGATGCAGCGTTTAAATTCCTCAAGGAGCAGGAGCTCACGCAAAGTAGCAAAGTCTTTTACCTTGGAGGAATTACACCATTTATCGAATAGAACCGTTTTTACTCGAGCAAACTCTATGTGTGTCTGTGCAGAGTTTTTCCTGGAAAGTCTGAATTTCTGGCGATAGGCTTCTGGCACCAACTCATATGCCTGTAAAACTGCAGTTTTAACGGTGTCATAATTATTGCTATCCGAGACAGAGAGAGCGGCTACAACCTCGGAGGCTTTACCTGTGAATCTGCACTGCAGCAGAAGAGGCCACACATCCCGCGGCCAATTAAGCGCCGTTGCGATGCGTTCAAACGCAGAGAAGTAGCAGTCAACCTCAGATTCCCTGAAAACAGGCATCAACGCCATGCAGTTACTGATATTAAAAGAGTCTTGCGGTGGGGAACTCACCGGAGATGCCTCTTTCTCAGCCTTCACAGCCTCGTGTTCAAGTTCAAGTTTGCGGAGCCGCAATTTTGTATCAGCTTCCAGTTCCAGCTTTCTCATCTCAAACTCCAGCTGTCTGCGCTGGGCTCTGTCCTCAGCGTCCAAACGGAGTTGCTCAATCCTCAGCCTGAATTCGGCTGGAGTCACGTCCTCATCAGAGTCAGCCGGGTCCACGTCTCCAGCAGCTGTAACCAGTCTGTCTCTGTCATCAGGTGCTGCAGGGCTGACAGGGGGCGGGGTCGCCAGGGGAGGTTCAGCATGTACACGGGCCTCCGCAGGCGAGGCAGCCTGTTGCCGAGTAAGCAGGCCCAAGTCCTCCAAGCCACTGATTACCACCTCCTGCAGCTCCACCTTTAACATTGAGCTGTCCACCTGAAATCCAAAGTGATCCGCCACGTCCAGCAGATCCCGCTTGCGACAGGCACCAATCAGTCCACGGGATGGGGCCTCCACAAACTGCGCTAAATCAAAAGTAGCCATAACTGGTAAAACACTGAGACACACAAATGATCACGCATCCAACCTCAGTTTAAGGGTACTTAATGATCCCGGACGAGCCCCCATATGTTACAACCAGGTGTCTAGGGGGCCTGGGGTAACATGGAGGACGCGTGACACAAAGGAAAATTAACAAAGGTTTTATTTAATTTCTCTTAATTCAGAAAAGATGACTATTATTCTTTTAACCACCACGGATCTAAATCCACTTTTACCAAAACAGGTTCAAACAGTAAGAGCACAATATCGGAGTTCTAAGTGGGAGACAACAGACCAGAGGAAAGGCAGCTCTGCACTATTGTCCCCCTTGGTGAGGAGCTCCAGCTGGTCCTTTAAACAATTTGCAGCTGATGAAAACCCAGCTCAGCTGGTGCAGGGAGGAGCAAGGGTGAGCCAACATAGTCTGCAGGCAGGCTCCTCAGATGCAACATAAAATGCACAAAAAAATGAAATCACAACACAAAAAGGCTCCAGCCGTAACAACGTTAAAATGTTCATTAAAACATTAAAATGTTCATTAAAACGTTAAAATGTTCATTAAAACGTTAAAATCTTCATTAAAATGTTTAAATATTAATTTTTTAAAACGTTAAAATGTTCATTAAAATGTTTAAGTGTTCATTAAAACGTTAAATTCTTCATTAAAATGTTTAAATGTTCATTTTTAAAAATGTTAAAATGTTCATTAAAATGTTTAAATGTTCATTAAAACATTAAATTCTTCATTAAAACGTTTAAATGTTCATTTTTAAAAACGTTTAAAGGTTCATTAAAACGTTAAATTTTTCATTACAACGTTTAAATGTTCATTTTTAAAAATGTTTAAAGGTTCATTAAAACGTTAAAATTCATTTTTTTAAACAAGCAGTCTCCTTCTGATATCATAAAGAAACAAGCAGTCTCCTTCTGACATCATAAAGAAACAAGCAGTCTGCCTCTGACATCATAAAGAAACAAGCAGTATCTTTCTGACATCATAAAGAAACAAGCAGTTTCCTTCTGATATCATGTAGAAACAAGATATATATGTCTGATAAAAATCAGAATATATATATGCTTGTTGAATATAAATCTTCATTAAAATGTTTAAATGTTCATTTTTAAAAACGTTAAAATCATCATTAAAACGTTTAAATCTTCATTAAAAGGTTTAAATGTTCACTTTTTAAAAACATTAAAATCTTCATTAAAACGTTTAAATCTTCATTAAAAGGTTTAAATGTTCACTTTTTAAAAACATTAAATTCTTCATTTAAACGTTAAATACTTCATTAACACGGTTAAATGTTCATTTTTAAAAACGTTTAAAGGTTCAATAAAACGTTAAAATCTTCATTTTTAAAATCGTTAAAATGTTCATTAAAACGTTTAAATGTTCATTAAAATGTTAAAATCTTCATTAAAACATTAAAATGTTCATTAAAATGTTAAAATGTTCATTAAAACAATACATTCTTCATTAAAACGTTTAAACGTTCATTTTTAAAAACGCTAAAATGTTCATTTAAACGTTAAAATCTTCATTAAAACGGTTAAATGTTATTTTTTTTAACTTTAAAAGGTTCATTAAAATGTTAAAATTTTCATTAAAACATTAAAATGTTCATTAAAACGTTGAAATGTTCATTTTTAAAAACGTTTAAAGGTTCAATAAAACTTTAAAATCTTCATTTTTAAAAACGTTAAAATGTTCATTAAAACGTTTAAATGTTCATTAAAATGTTAAAATCTTCATTAAACCATTAAAATGTTCATTAAAACAATAAATTCTTCATTAAAACGTTTAAATGTTCATTTTTAAAAACGTTAAAATGTTCATTAAAACATTAAAATCTTCATATTTTTTTATTTATATTTGATTAAACAATGTTGATTAAGGTGTGTGTGTCTGAGAGAGATAGAGAGGGTGAGAGGGAGAGAGATGGAGTTAAAAAAAATAAAAAAAATTCGACCGGAGCGGAGGTAGTGAGTTAATGCAGCACGTCAACTCTGTCTTGTCAAATGCACCATGTAAGTTAGTTATGAAAAAAGTAACTTTAAATATTCAACTGAAAAAGAAGCGAGCTGAAGAAAACCTAGGGAAAACTGAAGAAACGTGAGCAACAGTGAAGCAAGCACAGCGAGATCCGTTACTGTGTGTGTGTGTGTGTGTGTGTGTGTGTGTGTGTGTGTGTGTGTGTGTGTGTGTGTGTGTGTGTGTGTGCGCGCGTGGATGAGACGGACGGACTGCGCTCCCGGCCGGCTAGAGAGTTTTGTGTGTAGGGAGGGGCAGGCGCTCTATGTGACTGGCCAATCACAGAGCGTGAAGACAGTAAGTTACCCAATGAGGATTTTCCTTCAGCACGATTACAGATATTTCCGAGGTTTACTCGTCTCATGCTCGTATTCATCAAAAATGCTTTATCCGTACCGGATACTCGTCTGAAATGAGTATCCGGCTCATCACTAATAAACATATTATAAATCAGCTGCGTTCGTGATTTAAAACATGCAGGAAATGTGCTGGAAGCAGACTGCAGCTCCAGGTATGTCAGCTCAATATTTTGTTAAAGAGCAAGTCAACCCCTACCTGAGTCTAACTCCACTCCCACTTCATGTTTGAAAAATGCAACACATGCTGTTGCCTGGCAGACCGAGAGGGCGGAGCCGCTAACAAATACACACACACTCAGGCTCACGACAGCATTGTGACATCATAATGTACCAGTTTACATCATAGCATACTTCTTAGCCAATAGCGGTGGCAGATTTAAATTAAAATTCAGTGCAGAGTTTTTACCTGACAACGGCACAACACTGCCAGTTTTAGGCAGAATATTTAAATTTTAACTAAGATGCACTGAAGTGCCAAATTATTGACGACACGTGTCTGCAGCACGATTAGACACTCGTTTATTTAGTTTATCGGCAAAAAAAGTTTATTTTGGGGTGACTTGCTCTTTAAGTCCCAACAAAGTGAACTGCCAGTCTGAAGTTGCAAGTAGAATATTCTGGCCAAAGGGGTGTGATATGGGCTAGGTGGCTGTTCATTAACCCTCTAAAACAGGAGTATTTGATTCCGGTCCTGGAGGGCCAGTATCCAGCAAGTTTTAGTGGTTTCTCTGCTCCAATATGCTTGATTCAGTGGTTTAATCACCTGTGCAGCAGTTCAGGCTCTGCAGAAGCTTAACCCCGTAAATTTCCAGGTTTAATTAACGCAATGGGGTTTTGTCCCTCGGGAGGGATGCTGGAATGCTAAGGAGTTAATCACCTGCTGGTTGAAATCAGGTGTGTTGAAACAGAGTTAAAACTAAAACGTGCTCGATACCGGCCCTCCAGGCTGGGAACTTCATACCACTGCTGTTAACAGTCATTTTAGCACATACTGGCTCAAGAAAATTAAAAAATATGAAAACATTTCATATCATGGCTTTAAAATGTGTGTAGGACTCCGACATAGGGTTCAGACTTTTTGCTGCAACTGTAAACACAATTTTCTGTAATTATTGAATACGAAGTTGATTAAAATACAGCTAAACACGACATACTAGCGGCATGAGCTGCCCTGTAAGACATCTTTTTAGTGACGTATGACAAACAGCTCTTCACGGTTTAGAGGAATTTAGATTTTTATGATGATTTATGACAAAATTCCTTAAAATGAATAACTGAACCTAGTTTATCTTTATGTAGACGGTAAAGTGTAGTGAAACAGCGCTAGTCTCAGTCGGCATAAGCAGCAGGGCCCTGCAGGGAATCGAACCCCGTCTCATTACTGAGAGTTCCGTTACCAGAGCCTTTTGCTTTGGGCGACCGGAGACGGTAAAGCAAAACCTGCATCAACACAGCATTTAATGTTGGTGGAACATAAATTCTGTCTTGATGCAGGAAAAAAGAAACCGTCAGATTAAAAAATTATTTCCAATTAAATTAATTTTAATATTTTATAAATGTTTTACAGATTTAGAGCCTCCTTTGACTTTTACGCTTTTCGTTAACTTCTCGTTCTTTTATGATGTTTATCCGTTCTTTAGTCGCGGTCAAACGCATCGTAATTTTGTTCTGCGGTGAATCTTAAAGTTATGTTGAATGTAAATAATCTGAGTCTTTATTGCTTTAATTTAACAGCACAGTAACTTGATAAAATATTCAAGTTAATTTAAATCATTTACATGTTTAATTAGACTATATTTTATTAGCCTTTAATATTTTAGTATTTATTGTTGAACTTTTGTAAAGAGCTATTTTTAAACGCGTGCACATTTAAACACTAAAACCTTTGTTTGCTCCATCTGTGTCAGAGCTCTGCTGTTCAGCTCCTTCCTGGTTCCTGCAGGACCACAAAGCCCAGAGAAGCTCAGTCCAGCAGGACGTGAGGACACGAACAGACACGCAGAGCTCCTCCTAAACCTGGAATCAAACTTTTCTACAGATGATTTAGAACAGTTTCTTGTGACAGAACAGTTAGTGAAACAGAAAGGACATGATGAAGATGATGTTATCGTCCTTGTCTTTCATACAGATCAAAGATCACCCCAGCTTATGCTCATGTCACTAAGTAAACGTCCCATTTCTCACTAAGACCTGCTCTATCTGCTCTACCAGATTATCAGAAGCATCACTGTAGTTGTAGTTTTGCCTCCATCTTCCTGCCCTCCTTGGTCTCATGTTTGTCTTCTACTACCTCTCATCATCCATCTCAGGTGGGATCTTGTTTGCTCCGATGGCCTCTTGAGTTCCAGGCTTACATCTTTTAGTGAACGTTAAATCATATACTAATATACATGTATGTATGTGTGTGTATGGTATGATGCTAAACCAGACTGCCTGCTCCATCAGATGAAAAGGAAATCCTCTCAGGACCCAAATAAAATAGAAGATTTAGCAACCAGACACAGAAGCCCAGGTGAAACGTCCACATCAGCATCTCCAGTTCTACCAGCTCTAAAAACACACTTCTGAAATAATAAAACACTAAACTCAGCCAACGGATGAAGACGTCCTGGTGCCAGATGCTACCTAAGACATCACCAGTTCAGCTGACTTGATAAAACACTTGGTGACTAAAACAAACATCTGGTGACCTGGTAACAAACAGTCCTGGTGCAACAAGCTACCTGAGACAAACGTTTCCAGTCAACCAGTTCAAGAAAGAAAGAAAAAATCTTCAGTGGCGCTGCACTGGGAAAAAAAAGATATCTCTAGTCCGAGTCGGAGTCGTCCGAGTCTTCCCATCTTGGTCTCTTCGGTGGGATGTACGGGAAGCGCTCTCCAGTCCTCTTCTGGCTGGATCCAAGGACCGAGGTAGAAGGAGTGGGTTCTTCTACATCCTGGACCTCTTCAGCGCTCCCGTGGGCAGGCCTGGGATCTTCTGGAAGCTCTTCCGGTGGGGCCGGAGGAGCTACCGCCAGCCAGAAGTCTTCTGGTGGTGGAAGCTGCTGGTCTTCATCGCTATCCAGAATTGAGCTACCATAACCAGAGTCCACACTAGAAGCCAGAAAACCTTCTAAAGCTGACCAATCTGAGCTATTGTCAGTCTCCTCCGACTCCTCATCACTACTCAGACCCTCAACTGCAAACTCTGCCTCTTCTAGAGGAGCCTGACCATGATGACACACAAACACCACATCATCATCAGGAATGTGAAGGGCTGGGTACCCACCTTCATCTTCATCGAGAATCCGGATGACCTCAGGGACCCCTGCAGTCACGGGACGCTCCACGATGAAGATGCCTGTGAGGACAAAACAAGACACATTAAATCTACTTGTCTCATAAAACAGTTATTAAAAAGCTACAGTGACTCGTTTACAATACAAGAGATGTGTGTCTGCATCTGCATGTGTGCACAAGATACACTTTACTAATCTGGTTGTTTTTTAGGGTTTAACAGGTTAAAACCGATTTCTGCTTTTACTGAAAAAGTTTCCATTTTTAATTGATGTGATTGTTTATTATTTATGTTTCATATTTATAGCTGATGTATTTCTAAAAAGATTTATTCTTTTACAGCTTGTAGACACAACACTGCTCAAATAAAGTTGTTTTAGAATGGGCTCTATAAAAATAAACAGAAGACTCATTAAACTGGTGAAAACTGTTTAAAAAATATTCAAACGGACAGAAATGCATTTATAAACCTGAGAACCAACTCAGAGAACACGTCAAACTTTTTACTTGGATAAAACTGATGAAGTCCTTAAAGATCAAAGGTCTCTAGTTCACTCAGATTTATGAAAACAACTCATGTTCACCGATGCTAACAGGCTGAAGCTAAAGCTAGCTGTATGTTCTAGCATGTTCTACGTCATGACGTTTCATACCTGGTTCACCCGTTTCTATGGTTACGAAAACAACATGTTATTGTTTGAACCATACATTTTTAGAATCGTACATGTCATTTAATTAGTTTTAAACATTTCGATGTAAAATTGAACTAAATAGACTTGCTGAAACCAAATTGGTGGTTTTCTTTTAACGGTTCTCTCTAGTCTGATATAGTCATCCCACCGACCTGCTGGGACCCTCAAGATGTTGAGGCTGTGTGATGAGGTTGAGTCACAGGTCGGTGCTAATGTGAGAAACCTTTTGTCTCTATCCCGCTAAAAGAACCACATATTCAGCTTTTATTTTGCGTGCCCAGCTGACAAAAACCAACAGGCACTCCTTGCGCTCATCACCTCGCTGCTGTCCATCCTCTTTTATATCAATAACACAAATGAAACCAATACATGCCAGAACAAAACTAGTAAAAACATTTGATGTGTTCAAACTGGGGATTACAAAAGCACAACAGCGCTTAAAGTCCTCACTGTTCCAGGGGAATTTGAGCCTCACTTGTCCACAGAAAACATGTTTCACCTAAAACACCATATCTCGTCTCGTCTTTTTCCGCCTATCCGTGTCCGGGTCGCGAGGGCAGCATCCCAACTAGGCAGTTGTTCCACACCGTCCTCTCCCCAGCCACCTCCACCAGCTTCTCCGGCAGGACCCCTAGGCGTTCCTGGGCCAGTTCGGATATGTACTTTCTCCAACGTGTCCTGGGTCGTCCAGGGGGCCTCCTGCCAGCAGGACATGCCCAAAACACCTCACCAGGGAGGCGTGCAGGAGGCATCCTAGCTAGATGCCCAAACCACCTTAACTGACTCCTCGATATGGAGGAGCAGCGGCTCTATTCCGAGTCTCTACCGAATGTCCGAGCTCCTCACCCTATCCCTAAGGCTGACCCAGCCACCCCGCGGAGAAAACTCATTTCGGACGCTTGTATCCGCGATCGTGTCCTTTCTGTCATTACACAAAGCTCAATACCATAGGTGAGGAGTGGGCGGTAGTAGATCGACTGCTCTTGCTGGGGAGGTTCGCAGCCGAGTGTGAAGAGGCTGGGATGAGGATCAGCACCTCCAAGTCTGAGACCATGGTTCACGATCGGAAAAGAGCGTTTGTCAACTCCATGTCGGTGGAGAGGTCCTGCCTCAAGTGGAGGAGTTCAAGTATCTCGGGGTCTTGTTCACGAGTACAACACCAAATGTGGTTTTAAAACACACGTTCGGTCTCTCAAATACACGAATTTAACATTATAATAATGTTTCAGTAGTTTGTCCTTTAGGAAACATGAAATAAGTCAGATGGAGAATTTAACTGATGTTAGCTTACCGTGCTCCTCCCGGAAGGCCAACATCTCTCTAGTAGGTTGGTTCTCGGGTCTTCTTCAGCTAGCCACAAACTTCTTCAGCGATTTCTGCTCTGCAGAGGCTCTCCAAGCTCGTCCAAGGGCTATTATTGAAGCAAATCTCCAGAGGCTCTCTCGACCAAGTGCTGCTCTAGCGCAAGTTCGAAAGAAAGACTTTTAACATTCGATGAGCTTTTATAGACGAGCAACGTTCTAATTCTATGACGTATACACGCATGTGCGTGCAACGGATTCCTAACCTGCCTCTTTGCAGCAGATACACCCGAGGGGTCTCTCAGCCCTCTGGTGGACACAAGCTATTACTGCAGCTGTTTTAGAACTGTCACTTAGCTAACTATGTAATAACCAGAGGTGGAAAGATTACTAAAATTTCCTACTTAAGTACAAGTTAAAGTACTTGCCTAAATTTTACTCAAGTAAAAGTAAAAAGTATTGTAAATAAAATGTACTCAAAGTAAAATTTACTTAGTTACATTTTTGTCAGCGTAAAGATGGTTACATCAGTGCAAAACCACAACGTTCACAACACACTCGTGTATGCACGCACACACACGGACACACACACAGTTTGATGGAAGGATTTCTATCCTATCAGTGAGAACAGGACGTGCACATTGATTGGACGAGGTTTTTTTAGGATTGTACGTTTCAATTGTGATTAAAATTATTCTTTATTTTGAAAAAAAAAGTTAATTTTTAGATGCCATCAGCATGTGAGGTATCTCAATGTTCTCATGACAAAACTCTAACATGAGACTGTGCTCTAACCTGTCACACAACAAGCTAAATGAAAGTCAAACATTTCAAATGGACCGTATGACAGCTGTTAACGTTGGCCCTGCCCAACTTTATTCTCTCTTTATTCTGCTCTCCCCACCTATTCCACCTTCCTCAGGATCCACTGGTTTCCCTCTTTCCTATTCACTCTCTCTCTTTCTTAACATTTTTTCTTTTAAATCGCAATTGCTTATTCTTGCTCATTTTAAATATATTTTTAAACATTTTTGAAATGCTTTTTTATAGTTTTACAATTTTTATATTTTTTGTTTTTGTGAAGCGCCTCGTGGTTTTTATCTTGAGAGGCGCTATATAAATGATATTTTCTTCTTCTTCTTCCAACTTTACCTCTACATTCAGTTCCTTTATCCATGTCCATCCTAGAGCTCCTCTCTGACCTTCATGCTTATTTAGAGCAGCTGATTTATAAAGTTAGCAGAGTTCATCCTTGGCAGTGGGTTCACTCACTCATTTAAAGATATCGGCCAGAGGCAAAATTCGTTTGAACAGCATGTGTAAATGTGTATTAAAACCTTAGATGAAAAAGGTTTTTGAATTTTGACGGCTGGAATTGTAAGATAATCTGATGTTTGTGACCGGCGCGGGAAAAACAGAAACTAACTTCCGGTCTAAGCCCTGGGCAGCTGCTGATGTTTCACATGGAGCTCTGCTGAAACAGCTGTAGTACACAACGCCTGACTCCGGTGTTTCTGCGTTAGCGTTATAGCAGAGAACAATGTGTCATCAATCAGATGTAGCTTCTGAAGCCTCTACTAGTCTGTCAGATTTGTTTTTTCTCTGGGATATGGCGACGAGAACGGATATTGGATTACCGGAGAAGTTCAACCGAGTTCCGACCCCGCCAGCTGGATATCACTACCAGAGGTGCAGACATGTTTTAGACCGTTTGACTCAGAAGACCTGCCTATGTCCTATTATTTGGACATAGAGGAGGATTCTGTTCATCTTCAGAACCAAAATTGATACGGTTTGTTTACTTTTCTTAAATATTTCATTTCCTGTGCTCCACTGGGAGCTCTAAGCTGACGAGTTCTCAGCTGGTCTTAGCTCCATCACGTGTCCCAATATAGTTCAGTAAACTACAGTTTTACTGCTGTGTGTATTTATTGATATAACTCTGGAAAATATTTAACCAACAATTTACCAGAATAAATCTTCCTGATGATGGAGTAACTCCTTAGCTCAACTCGTTGTTTGCACTAATCCAGGATGTCATGGAGGTTCTAATGTTGAAATATAGAGATAATCTTTTAGATTATAACTGTGTGTGTGTGTGTGTGTGTGTTTGTGTGTGTGTGTGTGTGTGTGTGTGTGTGTGTGTGTGTGTGTGTGTGTGTGTAAAAATAGTGAATTTTACCCAAAAACTGAATCTTAAGGATCTTGAGGAGTGGGAGTCAGAGACACACACTTGCTGGTTCACAGGGGACTGGGGCCCTGTCCACACGTAGCCGGGGATCTGCCAAAACGTAGATATTTTTCTACGTTTTGGCCTGTCATCCACACGAAAATGGAGTTTTTTCACACGAAAATTGATCTTTTTGAAAACTCCGGCCAAAGTGAAGATCTGCGTTTTCTCCGTTTTGGGTGTCTGCGTGTGGACGGACAAAACCGGAGTTTTAAGGTCCGCAACGTCACTTTCCGCGACAGAAAAATGCTGACATCACGTATGCGACCTGTGTTTACACTAGCCGGCATCATGGAAGCCCTCAGAGCTGCGCTCTGTCACTACCCGATCCATCAATTGTCCAATTGGTGGGCGGCGGGGGAAGTACTGCCGCCTACAGGTCTGGTATGTCCTTAACAACGTATTTATCCGGGTACGTGTGGACAGAGTTTGTTTTTAAAACCCGGTGGTGTGGATGCAAGTTTTTGGAGGGGCGGATATTCGTTTTTAAAAAAACCCAGCTACGTGTGGACTAGGCCTGGGTTTCCAGGTTGCTGGAGGACTGGAGGAGCTGAGCACGGAATAGGGAGCAGGATCCGGTAAGGCAGGGTCAGTATGGAGTGGAGAGCCAGGGACCGCCTGGGAGAGAGCGGGACTGGTCCGGTAGGTTGCAGGACGGTGTGAAAGGTGGTGGTGGAAATCTGGAGAAGAGGCAGCTTACAAAAATCAGGCAAGCTTGGAAAAACACACAGGAACTAGCAATCTGGCCAGTGAATAAAGATGTCTCCCAGCAGCTTCTATGTCCCTGGCCAACTGATGTGCAGATGGACTGCAGCTGGTCCACTCATTGACACGCCCACCTGCAGGAGAAGCTCAGAGAAGGTTTAGCAGAGAGAGGAGGACTCACCTCAGACCATGACACCAAGATAACTTAAAGTGATAATTTACAACATTTTCATATTTTGAACTCACTTTCTTGAGCCAGTATGTGCCAAAATGACCCTTTACATGGTGAATGAAATGTCACTCAGACCCTCACCGCTCTGTGGCCAGAATACCACACTTGCAACTTCAGATTGCCGGTCAGGTCTGTTGGACTTAGTAGAGCTGATATGCCTGGTTCTGCAGCCTTAACCCCTTCTTTCCACCGGAGCCGTCAGCAGCACTTTACTGCAGCAGCACGTCTTGCTCGCTTATGCTGCTGCTCGGCCCTTCCCACGAGACGCGTAGCAGCATGGGAGCAGCTGTCACCGACAGAGCACAAAGTCACACGAGTGACTTCGTCAGTAAACACAACAACTAGCAGGAGAAAACAACATTATGGCTCCAAAAGGTTTGTGTTTTATGTTCTGTCCGTTTTATAATCGCTAATACGGACCTGAAAAACAAAGGAGGCCACAAGCCAGGTGATAACTTCTCACGGGGCCGCACAGTTAGTAACTTTTTTAAAGTAAAGCAACCGGAAGGCAGTACGTTTCTTTATTCTGAAAATCTCGGGAAGCTTCGCTCCGTTTCCGCGTCCGATTTCCTGTCTTTCCTTCCCCAAAAATGTCGAACTTGACCCGTTTCAGAGGCGTAACGTGTAGAAAATAGAACTGGAGCGTAAGGGCCGCGACATGCTGCCCCTGAGACGCGGCCGACTCGCGCTGCTGACTGCTGCTGGTGGCTCCGGTGGAAAAGGTTCTGTTGACCACAGCGGTTCCTATCAGCAGCTATGACGTGCTGCTGCAGTAACGTGCTGCTGACGGCTCCGGTGGAAAGAAGGGGTAAGGTGCTTTTCCAGGAACACTACTCAGGGCAACTCGGACCGATGCAGTTCAGCCCGACCACGGTTTCCAAGGGCACGGTTTGGTATTTTCCCTCTATTTTTCTCCCCTATTTTTAGTCCCTGCTCCATTGAGGTACCTGGCAAGGCTGAGTTGGGCCGGTATCGTGATTCTGGCTGCTGATTGGCTGGGGGCTTCATGGAGCTGGCGTGGGAACAAAACTGCTTTCAGATGGGCTGACTCAAACCACGCTGTACAGAGCTGTTTTAGGCTGAGTAGTGCTCCTGGGAAACCACCTTTAGTGTCTGCATGAGCAGCAGCAGCTCCTAGATGTTAGTATTGGGTATGGAATGGAATATGATTTAAAATATAACTCGAGCAAAAGTGTTGTTCTATTCTACAGAACCACCCAGGATAAAAGGCTTAATTTTCCTGTGTTTAAGTTGTCCAGCAACAGTCTTGCAGTCTGTGAAAAGATAAAATATCTTGGACACTTTATCACAGCCTATATGAGTGACGATGATGATATTTACAGGCAGTGCTGCAAGCTATATGTGCAAGCAGACACCATTGCACAGAAATTCAGCTGTTGTTCCACACCTGTTAAAGTGGCATTAGTTAAAGCATACTGCACACCACTATATACTGCACATCTGTGGTCATTCTATAAAAAGTCTAGCTTGCACAGGTTACAAGTGGCATACAATGATGCAATGAGAATCCTCCTCAGAATTCCCAGGGGATAGCCTGGCAAGCCAGACTAAATAAATGTATTATTTAGTCTGGCCACGCTCCATTGATGGCTCTCGGTTGTGGGGCGGGTTCTACCGTTGTCTTTCAAATGATCTCTGCATTCCACTGGACAATGAATGTGACATACTCTTGTTTCACTCTGTTGCATCATCCCACCCACCAGGCATATAGAGTGCCCTGATTGGCCCACAAAGTGGATAAAGCTCTGTGATTTGTTCACTAAGCAGATAGAGCACTATGATTGGCCCACCATTATGGACCAATTACAGCTCTTTGTGTGTTTGAAACCCCTCTAGAGAGCTGTGATTGGCTAGCCAGAGTCCTGGTAGGAGCTGTGGAGGTTCCAATGGAGCATGCCTAGACCAAACTTTGCAAAGCAAGAATTTGGTCTAGTTCACTAGGCTACCCAGGGGAGGCAGTGCTAGTCAAACGTTTGTTTCTGTGAGAGTGTGTACATTTAAGGCACTTCTAAGACATTTAATGTTCAAGTTTATGAGACGGCTGGAAGAATCTTCCAATAGTATTATAGTTGCTCTCGTTATATGTCTAGGCTGGGAATGCACTGGTTAAAATGTTTGGGTGGATTTGTCGCGTGCCCGTCCCATTTACCGGTTCCTTTAAAACCCAGTTCCGTTAGAACTTATGAGACGGTGCATCCATCAGGGTTCGGGGGTGTGTCGACGAGTATAATCGTACTAGACCCGGGTTTGGACTACCTAATTAGAATCTTGTCTTTTATTTTAAAGGTGAAATGACTTGCACGAATAGCCAGCCCCAGAGTACTACACTTCTTTTAAACTCGTTACCTTTTGGTTAAGATACTAGAGAGAAGTCTGGAGGCAAGCCAAGCCTCTCAGCAATTGTTTGGATTACCCGGAATTAATTGCGCCTCTAACAGCTTATGTGGGAGGTTGGTAACTATAAAATGATTTATGCTAGTTGATCAGGCTATCATAAGTTTATCAATTTATTTATTAATCCATCCTTCCAGCTGATTAGAGACTTTTTCAACCTGCAATCAGAGCCAAAATAACCTCGAATATTTTGCTTTTATCGCCCTTAAGACAACTCGTTACTCGCAAGGAGGGGAAAGTTAAAACTTCCCTTATCTTAAGGTTTCTTTATATTATTCTGTTATAAACTGTAAAGTAAGTCCTGATAATTCAGAGACCGATCTTCGACATGCTTACCTCTGTGCAATTATGGCCAGGGCCCCAAACGTGAAGCTTTAGAGAAAACCTGAAAGAATCAGGATTATGTTTCTTTTTCAAAAAAGTTTTATTACAAAATCAAAATACAAAAAATGGGTAAAGTGAAAAACAACTGCTATCCCCCACAGAGGAATTAGTTCAAAATGATTAAATAAGAGTTAGTTTACACCAGCTCTTGTCTTCTCAGAATCTCCCCAAGAACGAAGTCCTGCTCGATCTGAGCTGCATCCTTTTATATCATTTCTGAGACTGCTCTAAACAATGTAAGAGTCACAAGTCATTCTCTCCTGACAGTTTAGGTCAAGGGGTCATTTACCAGATACACACTTTGTAGCTCAACACAAGACATTTGGTATCATTTTCACTACATGCAGTATTCACATGAGGACACAAAAGTTACATGCTGCACTCCTTGAATGAGAGCACAGGTCATAAATCTTCATGTTGGTAGCAAATTGTAGATCTTCTTTCAGCATTCCTGAGAGCTCCTGGGTTCAGTTGGACTTTTCTCACTCCATGCCATTCCTTCTTTTCCCGCCAGAGGTGGAGTTAGGGGCGGGCCCAGGGGTGTGTCCATGGGTGGATCCAGAGAAGACAGCCTGTCTTTTGACCCTTTGCCTAGTTCTGTCCTCACCAGCAAGTCCTGAACTATTGTCCTCTTGACCCTTGTGTGACCCTTGTCTCTGACCACTGTTTCTAAGCCTTGACCGATTACTCGGACTTGCAACAGATTTATCTCAACTAGTTAGTTTTGTTGTCCCTTACCTCCACTGCAGTTATATCCTGTGATATTATATAGGCTTTTATTGGTATTAATGTTAATTGGTATCCTTTCTTTTCTTGTATCTTTTTCTTTTATCTGTATGTTTCTTTTAAAATGGACTTTAAGTCTGGCAATAAACTATAGGGATGAGCGAGTACACCGCTATCTGTATCTGTATCTAATCAACCAAGCAAATTATCTGCATCTGTATCTGTACTCGGAATGGGCGTGGCATAACCCGGAAGTGGGTGTGGTTTACCCGGAAGTGGGTGTGTCTTACATAAATACATTATTTTAAGTCTGAAATTAATATGGAATGATCAGAAGTTGATATGTGTATTGTTTATTTGAAAACTATTTACAGAGCAGCCTCAGAATTGAGATTAAATATTTTTGATCACAATAGTAAAGGAACTATTTCAGAACAAGTGTTTCAATAAAATCAGAACATTAACATTTAAGTGCATGGATTAATACATTTGAACTCATGCAGTAGGAACTAGGAAATATGAAATGCTACAACTAGACACAACTTTATGTAATGTTCATTAAAACGTTAAAATGTTCATTAAAATCTTCATTAAAACATTAAATTCTTCATTAAAACGTTAAAATGTTCATTAAAACGTTACAATCTTCATTTTTAAAAACGTTAAAATGTTCATCAAAACATTTAAATGTCCATTAAAATGTTAAATTCTTCATTAAAACGTTTAAATGTTCATTAAAACGTTAAATTCTTCATTAAAACATTAAAATCTTCATTAAAACGTTGAAATGTTCCTTTTTAAAAACATTAAAATTGTCATTAAAACGTTAAAATCTTCATTAAAATGTTAAAATCATCATTAAAATGTTTAAATGTTCATTAAAACGTTAAAATCTTCATTAAAATGTTTAAAAGTTCAGTTTTAAAAACGTTAAAATGTTCATTAAAATGTTAAAAATGTTAAAATGTTCAATGAAACGTTTAAATGTTCGTTAAAACATTAAATTCTTCATTAAAACGTTTAAATGTTCAGTTTTAAAAACATTTAAAGGTTCAATTAAACGTTAAAATCTTCATTTTTTAAAACGTTAAAATGTTCATTAAAACGTTTAAATGTTCAGTAAAATGTTAAAATCTTCATTCAAACATTAAAATGTTCATTAAAATGTTAAAATGTTCATTAAACAATAAATTCTTCATTAAAACATTTAAATGTTCATTTTTAAAAACGTTAAAAGGTTCATTAAAACGTTTAAATGTTCACTTTTAAAAACGTTAAAATGTTGATTAAAATGTTTAAATGTTCATTAAAATGTTAAATTCTTCATTAAAACGTTTAAATTTTCATTTTTAAAAACGTTAAAAGGTTCATTAAAACGTTTAAATTTTCATTTTTAAAAACGTTAAAATGTTAATTAAAATGTTTAAATGTTCATTAAAATGTTAAATTCTTCATTAAAACGTTTAAATTTTCATTTTTAAAAACGTTTAAAGGTTCATTAAAACGTTAAATTTTTCATTACAATGTTTAAATGTTCATTTTTAAAAACGTTTAAAGGTTCATTAAAAAGTTAAAATGTTCTTTTTTGAAACAAGCAGTCTCCTTCTGATATCAAAAAGAAACAAGCAGACTGCCTCTGACATCATAAAGAAACAAGCAGTCTCCTTCTGATATCATGTAGAAACAAGATATATATGTCTGATATATATCAGAATATATATATGCTTGTTGAATTTAAATCTTCATTAAAACGTTTAAATGTTCATTTTTTAAAAACGTTAAAATGTTCATTAAAACATTAAATTCTTCATTAAAACGTTTAAATGTCCATTAAAACATTAAATTCTTCATTAAAACGTTTAAATGTTCATTTTTTAAAAACGTTTAAAGGTTCATTAAAACGTTAAAGTTTTCATTACAACGTTTAAATGTCCATTAAAACAATAAATTCTTCATTAAAACGTTTAAATGTTCATTTTTAAAAACGTTTAAAGGTTCATTAAAACGTTAAAGTTTTCATTACAATGTTAAAATGTTCGTTTTTAAAAACGTTAAAATCATCATTAAAACATTTAAATCTTCATTAAAACGTTTAAATGTTCATTTTTTTAAAAACGTTAAAATGTTCATTAAAACATTAAATTCTTCATTAAAACGTTTAAATGTCCATTAAAACATTAAATTCTTCATTAAAACGTTTAAATGTTCATTTTAAAAAATGTTTGAAGGTTCATTAAAACGTTAAAATGTTCATTTTTTTAAACAAGCAGTCTCCTGATATCATGTAGAGACAAGCAGTATCTTGCTGATATCATAAAGGAACAAGCAGTCTGCCTCTGACATCATAAAGAAACAAGCAGTATCTTTCTGACATCATAAAGAAACAAGCAGTCTCCTTCTGACATCATAAAGAAACAAGCAGTCTGCCTCTGATATCATAAAGAAACAAGATATATATGTCTGATATAAATCAGAATATATATATGCTTGTTGAATATAAATCTTCATTAAAACAATTAAATGTTCGTTTTTAAAAACATTAAAATTATCATTAAAATGTTTAAATGTTCACTTTTTAAAAACATTAAAATCTTCATTAAAACGTTTAAATGTTCATTAAAACGTTAAATTCTTCATTAAAATGGTTAAATGTTCATTTTTTTAAAACGTTAAAATCAGGGGTGGATTAAGGACTGAAGAACATCTGGGGCTTAACACACGCACACACACGCGCGCACATGCACACGTGACACTCACTATTCAACTACATATATGTCTTGTACCACATAATTTTTAATCTGAAGCTACATATTAAGCATTTTTAGGGCAGAGTATTGTTCCTGTTAGTGTTTAGTGTGAGATGATAGTAAATATTCCCGTTCTTTCTCCAACAACTTTGCCTGATAGTAAGCTAACTTTAGGCAAACCAGCAGCACAATAAATATTTTCAAATAAGACTCACAAACCTGAGTCATCACCAGTCTCATCAAAGCTGGGGTTCTGTCGCGGTACTTTTGGTCTAAAAAACGTCCTTATGTCCATCTTCACTCATGCGTTTCAGGCAGAGAGTGTAGAAGAAACCGGCTGCTGAGGGGCTTCTTCTTCAGTGGTGGAGGCTCAGGCAGGCTGTATACAAACTACTGCCAGCTGCTTCCTCTCTGTTAGACTTTGGTACTGCATGTTAGTCTAATGAGCTTTGAAAGAAACAGACGTACTGCATGTTACTTCCACGATTTAGATCCGGGGCTTCCTATGAAATATCCGGGGCTTCAGCCCAAGTAGCCGGGCCTAACGCCGCCCCTGGTTAAAATCTTCATTAAAACATTAAAATGTTCATTAAAACGTTAAAATCTTCATTAAAACGTTAAAATCTTCATAAAAACGTTAAAACCTTCATTTTCGAAAACGTTGAAATGTTCATTAAAACGTTTAAATGTTCATTAAATCGGTAAAATCTTCATAAAAACGTTAAAACCTTCATTTTTGAAAACGTTGAAATGTTCATTAAAACGTTAAAATGTTCATTAAAACGTTTAAATGTTCATTAAAACGTTGAAATGTTCATTAAAACGTAAAAATCATCATTAAAATGTTTAAATGTTCATTAAAACGTTAAATTCTTCATTAAAACGGTTAAATGTTCATTTTTTAAAATGCTAAAATGTTCATTAAAATGTTTAAATGTTCATTAAAACGTTAAATTCTTCATTAAAACGTTAAAATGTTCATTTTTTGAAACAAGCAGTCTCCTTCTGATATCATAAAGAAACAAGCAGTCTCCTGATATCATGTAGAAACAAGCCGTCTCCTTCTGACATCATAAAGAAACAAACAGTATCTTGCTGATATAAAGAAACAAGCAGTCTCTTTCTGACACCATAAAGAAACAAGCAGTCTCCTTCTGACATCATAAATAAACAAGCAGTCTCCTTCTTATATCATGTAGAAACAAGCAGTCACCTTCTGACATCATAAAGAAACAAACAGTATCTTGCTGATATAAAGAAACAAGCAGTCTCCTTCTGATATCATGTAGAAACAAGCAGTATTTTTCTGACACCATAAAGAAACAAGCAGTCTCCTTCTGAAATCATGTAGAAACAAGCAGTCACCTTCTGAAATCATGTAGAAACAAGCAGTCACCTTCTGACATCATAAAGAAACAAACAGTCTCCTTCTGAAATCATGTAGAAACAAGCAGTCACCTTCTGACATCATAAAGAAACAAACAGTATCTTGCTGATATAAAGAAACAAGCAGTATCCTTCTGACATCATAAAGAAACAAGCAGTCTCCTTCTGAAATCATGTAGAAACAAGCAGTCACCTTCTGACATCATAAAGAAACAAACAGTATCTTGCTGATATAAAGAAACAAGCAGTCTCCTTCTGACATCATAAAGAAACAAGCAGTCTACTTCTAATATCATGTAACAAGATATATATGTCTGATATATATCAGAATATATATATGCTTGTTGAATTTAAATCTTCATTAAAACGTTTAAATTTTCATTTTTTAAAAACATGAAAATGTTCATGAAAACGTTTAAAGGAGACATAACATGAAAAACCCACTTTTTTATCCGTTAACACAGTGTGTTTCACATTTTAAGTGTCTAAGTGAGCAAAAAGGCTTATATTATTCACTGGAGTTGCTATTTAGATATTTAATAATTAAGTTTTGGGCATATTTGTCCACCCGTTCAGTTTTTCAAATTATCTATTACATCAGTAATTTATTTCGTCAGGATAACTACCAAATATGGTAATGGCCCTCGGCTAAACACAGAGCCAATCCGCCATTTTTTCATCTCGCTAAGATTTTTTGTAGTCCTATTGGAAAAATGCAGAATGTCTGGTTATTTTAGCCACACACAGCTCAAAACTGTTCCTCGTTTTAAGGAAGGGTGGTGTGGCAGTATTTAAACCCAGGAGCTGATGACACTACTGCTAAAAAAAAAACAGAAGAAAAAGTAGTGTGTGTGTGTGTGTGTGTGTGCGTGTGCGTGCGTGGTTAATTCGTGTCTCCTGGCTAGTAAGTACCGAGGGCTTCATCTATCTAAAAGGAGTCATTTCCATCTGAATGTGACAGCACTGGGACACAGCAGCAGAGCGGTAAGCTTCATATAACTCTAAAATGTCGACAAACTTTACTTTAGGTTTACAGGCATTAGCAGCACTAAAGCGTTAGCATCCGGCTTGCTATCGCTAGCACAGTATGCTAGTAAAGTTAGCACCCAGATTAATGTGGATTTGGCTGATTTTCGTGGAATAAAACGTGATTTCTGATCAACGCCTTCTTTTACACCAGATGTACATCCACTGATTGTAGCAGCAGAGAGCCTGTGTGTTATTTTACGTGAGTGTGATGTAATCTTAGCATCCAGTAAATAAAGTCCCATATCAGCTAAAATGCAGCGTGACAAAGTCATTAAAGTGCGTCAACACAGTGGATTTAATAGAGTTTTAAAGAACAATCTCTGAGTGAAGTGAGGTTAGTTTTTTGTCTCACTGCAGATATAAAAACGAACTCTGCATCAGTCAGACGCAGCAAAGCTCACCGTCTGTATGAGCGTGAGCATCGGAAAGCTGATCAAATCAGCTGTAAAATAATTAAAACAAAGTAAAAATGTTCCTTTGCTTTTTAGAGTCCACATCCAGAAGACTGGAGCCGTGTTTCACTGACAGGCTGTCAGACTAACGCCCTGATGAGCTCAGCTGGGACAAACTGGTCTGATGTTTAGGTAAGTGAAGATCTGCTTCTCCAAGTCCTTGAGATGCTAGTAAAAATAATTTAGCCAGCTTGCTAATGTTACTTTTCTTCTCCTCTAAGGAACACAGAACGCTCGGATGTGGGAGCTCACGTCACCTACTGAAGAAGGAGACCCACCAGTAAAGAGACGGTCTGGACCAGACCAAAGTGAGTGATGACACACCTCAGCCACCCTCATCATTAAGAACACCTCACCCCCTGAATCACTCCGTCTGATGACAGCAGAGTGATTTATTTGATGTTTTACTTGTTTAGTCTGTTTAGAAAATATTGAATTACATTATTTTCTGTAATCGACCATCTGATCTGGATGTGTGCAGAATAACTTTCCCCAAATTCAGCAGCAGCTGGCCTGTAAAAACAGCTGCAGCATGTAGTAAGTCTGTCTGCACTGCTCTCTACTGAGCTTCCTTTCATAAGGAATCATTTGTATAATTTTAGTGTCACTATTTTATTACATTTGTAAGAATATGAAGTCACTGCAGCAAAGTGAACTTGTGAACAAACACAAACGTGACTATAAACATGAAAGCTAAAGAAACAACTTTCCTAAAGCTGCTTGTAAACAAAATATGTCACTAATGTTATTGTCTATCATTGCAGAATATGGCGATGACATCATGGAACTGGTCTTTGGAAAAGTTTTCCCTGAACCAACTCCGTTTCTAGATGAGGTAGAGAAGATCTGCATCTCACCAACCCTCTGGTCTCAGTATTCAGACAACGGAGGTCTCCCACTGTTATCCAGGACCAGTTTGAAGCCCACATACTGCCCCTCCCTCATCATCAGGAAACATCAATCCGTATCCTGAGGACAACAGAAGACGGCAGGAGGACAGGAACTCTGAGACCTAGATACCACCAGCACCGGGACACAAAGCACCTGTGTGCACAACGCCTGTTTAACTACTAAAGCCTGTTTATTATATTGTTCTACTTATTTGCTGTGAGGTTAATACTTAGAAAATTTGTATTTTAATGTAAACAATAAAAAAATCACTGATTGTATGTTTTCTTTTAGATGTAATGGTCCAAACTCCGCCTTGTAGACATTTATTGCATCCTGTAGGTAAATACACAGAACAGGCTCAGATCCAGGATGACCCAGCATGCTCTTCTTCCATTCTGGCTGTTAGGGATTGTATCAATAACTCAATGCCTACTGATGTTTCCACCTAACGGTATTTATTTAGAATGCAGGTAAGATTTAACTATATTTGTTAGCAAAGCAGACTGATCTTGGGAATTTCACTGCAGCACTGATGTCCACCTCTCTGTACACATTAGAGAGAATTACCACTTTACAGCTAAACACATTTAATAAAGATATAGGCTACGCATTGCAGACAATAAAAACAAAGTTCTAAGCATTAGAATTATAATCACATTAAAGAACATTTGGAGGAATGTTCTTTATTTTTGACTAGAATCTCAAATCTTTAAATTAAAATGTAACTGCTTTTTATCCATTTTCAGCCATTAAGACACCCAATATTAAATAAGACTACTTATAAAATTATTTATAATTATATGTATGTATATATATATATAGATAGAGATCTTAATAAAATATATTTTTAATGGTGTTTTAATGAGCTGTATCATTTTTTAAAACATTTTTATAGAAATAAATAAGCAAGCAGCATTCCTTGTGTGTGTGCGCGTGCCTGCTCGCTTGTCCCGTCGGCCGTGACGGATGTGTGTGTGTGTGTGCGCGTGCCTGCTCGCTTGTCCCGTCGGCCGTGACAGATGTGTGTGTGTGTGTGTGCGCGCACGTGCCTGCTCACTTGTCCCTCCGTCGGCCGTGACGGGTGTGTGTGAGTGACTACAGAAAAATGCATGAGAGAGTTAGCAGCCTTGAAACAGCTTGATTAACTACTCTCCCCACATGTTTTAAAAATGCTAATATGCTATGCTAAATCTGCTATGCTAAATAATGATTTCTCTATAGAACTACAAAGTCCGGCTGGGGGAGGAGAGTACAGGTCTGCACTATGGAGGGGGGCGGAGTTTACAGCTCCTCCTCCAGTTTAAAGAGACAGTACCCAAAAACGGCTCGTTCTCAAGACTCTCCTCAGAACAGGGGTAGATGAGGGTCTGTAGAGCAACAATAATGAGGAAATCAGACCAAAGAACTGCAGTTCCACTGTATTTAGACCCCCAACTGAAGGATTTAGATGTAAAAAGGAATAACTTAAAAGCATGTTATGTCTACTTTAAATGTCCATTAAAACGTTAAATTCTTCATTAAAACGTTTAAATGTTCATTTTTAAAAACGTTAAAAGAATCATTAAAATGTTACAATTTTCATTAAAACGTTAAAATGTTCATTAAAATGTTAAAATCTTCATTAAAACGTTAAAATGTTCATTAAAACGTTAAAATGTTCATTAAAACGTTAAAATCTTCATTAAAACGTTAAATTATTCATTAAAACGTTTAAATGTTCATTAAAACAATAAAATGTTCATTTTTAAAAATGTTAAAATGTTCATTAAAACGTTTAAAGGTTCATTAAAACGTTGAAATGTTCATTAAAACGTAAAAATGTTTATTAAAACGTTTAAATGTTCAATAAAACATTATAATCTTTATTAAAACGTTAAAATCTTCATTTTTAAAAACGTTTAAATGTTCATTAAAACGTTTAAATGTTAATTAAAACGTTTAAATGTTCATTAAAATGTTTAAATGTTCATTAAAACGTTAAAATCGTCATAAAAACGTTAAAATCTTCATTTTTAAAAATGTTAAAAAGGTTCATTAAAACGTTAAAATGTTCATTAAAACGTTTAAATGTTCATTAAAACGTTAAAATGTTCATTAAAACGTTAAAATCATCATTAAAATGTTTAAATGTTCATTGAAACGTTAAATTCTTCATTAAAACGGTTAAATGTTCATTTTTAAAAACTTTAAAATGTTCATTAAAACTTTAAAATGTTCATTAAAACGTTAACATGTTCATTAAAATGTTAAAATCTTCATTAAAATGTTTAAATATTCATTTTTAAAAACGTTAAAATGTTCATTAAAATGTTTAAATGTTCATTAAAACGTTAAATTCTTCATTAAAACGTTTAAATGTTCATTTTTAAAAACGTTAAAATGTTCAATAAAATGTTTGTGTTCATTAAAACATCAAATTCTTCATTAAAACGTTTAAAGGTTCATTAAAACGTTAAATTTTTCATTACAACGTTTAAATATTCATTTTTTAAAAATGTTTAAAGGTTCATTAAAACGTTAAAATGTTCATTTTTTAAACAAGCAGTCTCCTTCTGAAATCATGTAGAGACAAGCAGTATCTTGCTGATATCATAAAGAAACAAGCAGTGCCTTGATGATATCATAAAGAAACAAGCAGTATCTTGCTGATATCATAAAGAAACAAGCAGTGCCTTGATGATATCATAAAGAAACAAGCAGTCTGCCTCTGACATCATAAAGAAACAAGCCGTATCTTTCTGACATCATAAAGAAACAAGCAGTCTCCTTCTGACATCATAAAGAAACAAGATATATATGTTTGATATATATCAGAATATAAATCTTCATTAAAACGTTTAAATGTTCGTGTTTAAAAACTTTAAAATAATCATTAAAACGTTTAAATGTTCACTTTTTAAAAACATTAAAATCTTAATTAAAACGTTTAAATGTCCATTAAAACATTAAAATCTTCATTAAAACGTTTAAATGTTCATTTTTAAAAACGTTTAAAGGTTAAAAAAAATGTTAAAATCTTCATTTTTAAAAACGTTAAAATGTTCATTAAAACGTTTAAATGTTCATTAAAATGTTAAATCTTCATTAAAACATTAAAATGTTCATTAAAACGTTAAAATGTTCATTTTTTGAAACAAGCAGTCTCCTTCTGATATAATGTAGAAACAAGCAGTGCCTTGATGACATCATAAAGAAACAAGCAGTCTGCCTCTGACATCATAAAGAAACAAGCAGTATCTTTCTGACATCATAAAGAAACAAGCAGTCTCCTTCTGACATCATAAAGAAACAAGCAGTCTCCTTCTGACATCATAAAGAAACAAGCAGTCTGCCTCTGATATCATAAAGAAACAAGCAGTCTCCTTCTGATATCATGTAGAAACAAGCAGTCTCCTTCTGATATCATGTAGAAACAAGCAGTCTCCTTTTGACATCATAAAGAAACAAGCAGTCTCCTTCTGATATCATGTAGAAACAAGATATATATGTCTGATATATATCGGAATTAAAGTGATGTAACTATCTAATGTTGTATTTTAATACACTGTTAGTAGTTCACTTTTATAAACAGAAGAATAGGCTGTTTTTATCATCAGGGAGTTTAATTAAACACTCTGTATTGACTTTGAGACAAGAAAAGAGAGAGATATGGTATCGTTTGAGAATCTTTAATTTCTGAATTATAAATTCTAAACAATATACCAGGACTACTCTGTGATGGATGAGAATGGATTCGGATGTTGTGTTGGTGCGTGTGTGTGAGTGTGTGTGTCTGGTTCAGATTCTCTAGGATGACGTAATCGAATCTGGTCGTCTTTGTTATGACTAGATATCACGAGGCTTATAAAGTGATGACATGAGCCGCTATTTTGCCGTGTACGTACCCAGTGGGGTCTCCCAAGTAGATCAGGAATTGCCAGGTCTGGAAACCTCGGATGTACGGTGGAGCTGTCGGTGCAGCGATCACAACGTTTCAAAACCCGTCTGGAGGGTCGGCCCGGTACGATTCAGCAGCGTCAGCAGTTGCTCTTATTTTGAAAGGACGTCGTCTGGTTGTTAAACGACGAAAATCTCCCGTTTCACAGTTCTTAGTTTAAAGAAAACGCATCCGGCCAGGCTGCGCTTGTCTTTAGGATGATGGTGAACAGAACTGAAGTCAAGATGGAACTGACTTAAAATGGCGTTGCCTTGTTTTATATCTCTGACTTGTTGATAAGTTTCAGTAAAGTAGATTGGACACTTGAAGTCAACACCAGATTCTCCTGCGGCAGCCGAAAGCTCTGATTGGTTGGAACAATGTGTCATGCGTTTCTATGGAGATGAGGATCAGTATGTCTGCACCGTAGTCCTGGTTTCATTAAACATAATTCATGACATATTTATTTCACAGATCATTCACTTGATTATTGTTGATCAACATCTGTTTTGCTTAATAATTTTAATCACAAATAAAGTACTTTGATTAAGTAAAGCTTCTTCTTCTCCTTCGGACTCTTCTCCTGGAATGTAAACAGTCTGAGGAACAACCCGACCTTGGTTTTTCTACACGGTGTTATTGTGCCCAGGGGCCAGCTGTATGGAGTTGAAAACCATGAACTTCATAACCTTACATATCCCCCCTTTTCAAGGTCAATGTGGTCCTTCAAGAGACCACTTGGTCGTTGAACAAACCCAAGTTATGAAGAATCTTCACAACATAACCGGATGCGATCCCAAGGGAACAGCCATCTGTGGTGAGGCACGAACCCCACGCCGGAGAACAGTCTCGCACACTCCTCAGGAAGAACACAAGTCAGCAGGTTATTAATTATTCCCCATGGAAGCCATAAACGAAGCAACAGCAACGTCATATCCTCACGGGCAATAAAGCAAAGCAGGAGCAAAGCTTGAACGTATCCACGAACAGGGTAGTATTCCAATTAAAAATCGATTGTTGTATCCGCAGGCAGGGCAATATTCCAAATAAAAATTGAATTATGTAAGAGTACTTATCGTAATCCACAAAAAGGGAAGAGCGGGTGACAGTAAACCCAACGAATGAGGCGTCCCAGCAGCCACGCCGGAACCACAGTCGTCCAAGGCCAACGAGCCGGAGCACCACCCAGGAGTAGTCGATGCAGATGACGAGTCACGGATCCACCCCCAGGAAGCAGGATCCTCACAAGCTCAGCAGAGGAGAGAGAGCACAGTGTAGGCACTTCAATGTAGACACGACAAAAGTGCATTTCATGTCATCAAAGAAATAAAAATAATAATAAAAACCTAACTCTATGAGTGCCTTTTGTACTATGTGTTAGTTTTAAGTGTAATTACCCATTAAGTGAAGAAATGGATGCAGCCCTGACTGTGTAAGATGCAAAAAGGGATGATGCGAGAAGCAGAAAAATGAAAGAAACCCTAACTGGTATCAGTGAATCCTCACTGTAAATACTTGTGTCAGGACAGGGGCAAAATTGGTTATAGCCCCGTAGGATAAATCAAAGAATTTATAATCACAAACATAATATTCACTGTAAAAATCAACTGATCAAAGGTACTATAAAAAAACAGAAATGTAAATCAGTACTAAAATGTAAATCAGTGGTTAGTAATCATGTTCATGTTAATGTACCCCTAAGGAATGGTGATTAGTAAAGATTAAAAAAAACAAAATTTTGGACAACAGTACTATGTGACCTAACCCACTCACTGTTACCTGGCCTTTTACCTGACTCCAGGAGCCCACAGCACGTCCGTCTCAACACACCTTAAGTCTGCACGTGACGTATAACAGGAAAGACAACCATGTACACTCACAAACAAACAAATTTGTGTAATCAGAGATAGAAATCTGTGGAACCAACGGGACGCGTTTATCACCCCCCTTTTGAAGTCGGTGGATTGTTGTTGTTGGTATCGGCCAAATCTGTGGGACCCTTGTGCAGTTTGATATGGTCCCTGTGTACCCATTTGTAGACGGGCGCCTTGTTTTTGTTGGCGATCTTGATCTGATACACGACCGGAGAGATCTTATCTGTAATCAGGTATGGGCCCGACCATCTGGGCAAAAGTTTCTTAGCCAACTTCCCCGAGGTCGCAGTGTTGTTACCTGTTTCGGGAGCGAAAATGTAGTACCAGGCCTGGTCACCTACATCGAGTTCGGGATGTGAGGCTTTCTTATCATAATAAGTTTTTCTGCCTTCAGCTGACTTTCCCAGAGATGCCTGTGCGAACGAGAATGCTGCAAGCAGGTGAGTTCGCAGGTTCTGGTCGTAGAAGTGGTCTACGACCTTCTCAATCTGTAACAGAAGTTCCGGGGGTCTACCCGGTGGCTTCGAGAGTGGTGGTGAGGTCGAAATCGCGTCCCCCCGCGAAAGACATGCCACCGAAGGGCGTCCGCCTGTGTCAGGCCACGGTTTGTACGGCTTTGGCTCCCGCACACGTGCAAACAGTCGTCCGGACGCACCGCTGATTCTAGCGTCAAGGCGTTGAAGACAGTCCAACCCTAAGAGCATGGGAATCGGCATCCCCTCGGTGATGTACACGAGGTGTTTAAAGGACATGCCTCCTATCGAGATGTGACCTCAGTCGTCGCAGCCGCGGGTGAGGGAGCGCCATAGAACTCGTCAAAATCTTTTGGGCCCGAAATGAGTGTGGGGGGTGAGCTGTCCTCCCCCCTTTGTTCGCACATGCTGCTGTAAAGAGCTCCGCTGATGAGCGAGATGTCCGCTCCTGTGTCTAACAACGCGACACAGCGATGTCTCTGATTTACAGTGACCTCCACTGCGGGCCTAATAGACCCCTTCCTCCCGACCAGAGGTGCAAGCAAAATTTTCTCAGTTACGGCGGTGGTAGTAGTGGTACTGCGGTCGTCACCTGCGGGTTCATCGCCTAACATCGCCACGGATGGAACGACCGGAGAGGTGATGTCGCTTTCCTTTGAGGTGTTGTTGTTTTCCTGTGAATCAGAACCTGTGAAAACATCAACCTGCAGCATTTCAGTCTCATTTTGTGGCTTCTCAGGCAAACCCGGACCTGCAGCCCGTGTCGCCTGAGAATCACGCATGAATTGTTTGACGTCCTCGCCGTCTTTCTGAAGAGCGCAAATCATGTTCATCATGTTAGTCATCATGGGAAGGAAAGTGTTTTGAATCGCCGCCTGAAGTTGGGCTTGAAATTGCATCGCTACCTCTGAGTCCATTTTCCAAAATAGTAAATAGTCTTTTCCTGTTTTATTTACTAATTTACCCTTCTAATTAGATGTTTACTTAGAAAAAAAAAAAAACCTTACCTGTAGATTTTTTAAAGAATTAGTTACAGGGAAGCTTGGCTGGTGAATGAATATTTTGGGCAAAATTGTTCAATAATGCCAAAAAATATCATTGTCATTTGACCTGCCCAAGATGGCAGGTCGAGCTACGTGTCGGGCACCTAAGATGGCGGACCGCCGCGCATGCGTCGTCCGACACCCGGCCTGGATCCCCGTAGCAATCACACGATTCTGAACACTGGAGCGTGTTTCAGAACCGCCGCTAAGGTTACCTTAAAGTACTCCGTACCGGAAGGTTTAGCGGATTAAAGGACGCAGTTCCGCTGCGTCGGAACGGCTAGAAAGCTCCGCGGGACGCGTTCACGAGCCTTCACACCGAGAGTGGCTAGTTAGCTCGTCGGCTAATGCTAGCGAACGCCCTGTAGCGATCAGGGTCTCAAAATTGCCTCGATCAACCAACGTGCCTCTCGCTCCGTGATTGAAAGGGTCTTAATAGTGTACGCAATCTGGATTCAGTACCGCTCTGCGGGTGTTCTCGGCTGACAGCGTTTACCGAGCAGTCAAGCAACGGCAGGTGCTAACGAGAATTCCGACTAAGAACAGCGCGAATCCTGCGCTCATCGAATGGAAATAAATTTCCGACGGAGTCTTCTGTCTCCGATTTAGGGCTGCAGCTATCGAATATTTTTGTAATCGAGTACTCTATCGAATATTTTTTTCGATTAATCGAGTACTCTAATAAATTACCCTTTTGTATTTGTAAACCATTATATCAAATAGCATGTTATAATTATGAAAGACCTGTTAAAATGAGCAAGCAATTGCCAGTTACTCTTCAAGTTTTATTCAAAATTAGTTTGCAAAACTTCAGCACTTCAACTTTACTTCACAGTAAACAAATGGCTGTGCAAAAAATAAGTACACAACCTGAGCCGATTTTCCCCTCGTGCGAGAATCTGCTAGCCTGCAAGCCAGACAAAAACTAGGAGGATAACTGTTGAAGTAGCGCTGCGAGCGGCTGCGGCCCAAACAGAACTAGAACCGCTCACGGTGCATGCGCAAACAGCTCGCCGGCTGTTCCCTATTAACACACGTCCGTTTTAATTTCAACACTTTTTTTCTCACACAATAACAAGGATTGTCGAGAAAGCATGTTTGCCGTGGTTTTGTCAAATTATACTGATCACAAAACATTTATTTACTTTCTTTCGTTTTCCTCTCATAAATACCCATGTCCTCCTGCAGCAATCCTGAGGGACAACAAATATCAATAACAACACAATAAAAACTCCGACGTGTTGTGTAAAAACTGCTATTTTTAAGCACATTTTAAGTCCGACGTGTTGCTACCAGACGTACGGTGTGAGCTGAAACTGAGTGCTACAAACGAAAAAGTCGCACAGTGTCCGCAGAATATATAGAAAAACAGGCTAAAAAGCATTATCTTGTAGAGGCTCCGAGTCCGCATGCAGAAGTGACATTTACAGGTGCTGCAGCACGGAGGATGTGGTGTTGTGGTAGGCTAAATCCATTTTACAGTATTTTCACTGGACTACGTTTTCCACCTAACGACGTGAAAAATGGTCCCACATCTTGACATTTTCTGTCTTTTTCGCACTCCACCGGGGTCCACGTTGTCCGCCATGGCTTAAGAGAAAGTTAAGTTACATTCGCTACTCTCGTGTGCAGTCCAGTGGGCATGTGCGTCACTTATTTCAGTCCGGGTGAAACATGACCACGGGCGACTGCAAAGCCACGAATTAATTAAATATGAATTAAACGAATCCTCGAGGCAGAGAATTTGACTCGAGGATTTTTTGTACTCGAATTATTCGAGGTACTCGAGGAATCGTTTCAGCCCTACTCCGATTACACAAATGGACGCACACAGTGTCACAAACACCACGACAAACAATAAACAGACGGTTCCAATGCAATAAAACAGGAGAAATGTTTACCCTTAGATGTAGGCCTCAAAATGGCCACCAGCACACGTCAGCACTTAAGGTGTTTTGATGAAACAGCGCCTCCCGTTGGAGGGTGATGAATGTGCACCCCCCTTTCTAAGAGCTGACTGAGGAAGCGCTCGCCTTTTTCTTATTCTCTAACACACAGACACAGATAATCCCAAAATGTCTCAAAGTCGGCACAAAATGTAACAAACTGTGCAGATATCAAGCTAGGCTCGCCATATTATGTAACGGAATTAAAGTGATGTAACTATCTAATGTTGTATTTTAATACACTGTTAGTAGTTCACTTTTATAAACAGAAGAATAGGCTGTTTTTATCATCAGGGAGTTTAATTAAACACTCTGTATTGACTTTGAGACAAGAAAAGAGAGAGATATGGTATCGTTTGAGAATCTTTAATTTCTGAATTATAAATTCTAAACAATATACCAGGACTACTCTGTGATGGATGAGAATGGATTCGGATGTTGTGTTGGTGCGTGTGTGTGAGTGTGTGTGTCTGGTTCAGATTCTCTAGGATGACGTAATCGAATCTGGTCGTCTTTGTTATGACTAGATATCACGAGGCTTATAAAGTGATGACATGAGCCGCTATTTTGCCGTGTACGTACCCAGTGGGGTCTCCCAAGTAGATCAGGAATTGCCAGGTCTGGAAACCTCGGATGTACGGTGGAGCTGTCGGTGCAGCGATCACAACGTTTCAAAACCCGTCTGGAGGGTCGGCCCGGTACGATTCAGCAGCGTCAGCAGTTGCTCTTATTTTGAAAGGACGTCGTCTGGTTGTTAAACGACGAAAATCTCCCGTTTCACAGTTCTTAGTTTAAAGAAAACGCATCCGGCCAGGCTGCGCTTGTCTTTGGGATGATGGTGAACAGAACTGAAGTCAAGATGGAACTGACTTAAAATGGCGTTGCCTTGTTTTATATCTCTGACTTGTTGATAAGTTTCAGTAAAGTAGATTGGACACTTGAAGTCAACACCAGATTCTCCTGCGGCAGCCGAAAGCTCTGATTGGTTGGAACAATGTGTCATGCGTTTCTATGGAGATGAGGATCAGTATGTCTGCACCGTAGTCCTGGTTTCATTAAACATAATTCATGACATATTTATTTCACAGATCATTCACTTGATTATTGTTGATCAACATCTGTTTTGCTTAATAATTTTAATCACAAATAAAGTACTTTGATTAAGTAAAGCTTCTTCTTCTCCTTCGGACTCTTCTCCTGGAATGTAAACAGTCTGAGGAACAACCCGACCTTGGTTTTTCTACACGGTGTTATTGTGCCCAGGGGCCAGCTGTATGGAGTTGAAAACCATGAACTTCATAACCTTACAATATATATGCTTGTTGAATATAAATCTTCATTAAAACGTTTAAATTTTCATTTTTAAAAACATTAAAATCATCATTAAAATGTTTAAATCTTCATTAAAACGTTTAAATTTTCATTTTTTTTAAAACGTTAAAATGTTCATGAAAACGTTTAAATGTCCATTAAATCGTTAAATTCTTCATTAAAACGTTTAAATGTTCATTTTTTAAAACGTTAAAAGGTTCATTAAAATGTTAAATTTTTCATTAAAACGTTAAATTATTCATTAAAACGTTTAAATGTTCATTAAAACAATAAAATGTTCATTTTTAAAAATGTTAAAATGTTCATTAAAACGTTTAAAGGTTCATTAAAACGTTGAAATGTTCATTAAAACGTAAAAATGTTTATTAAAACGTTTAAATAGTCATTAAAAATTATAATCTTTATTAAAACGTTAAAATCTTCATTTTTAAAAGCGTTAAAATGTTCATTAAAACGTTTAAATGTTCATTAAAATGTTTAAATGTTCATTAAAACGTTTAAATGTTCATTAAAACGTTAAAGTCTTCATAAAAATGTTAAAATCTTCATTTTTAAAAATGTTAAAAAGGTTCATTAAAACGTTAAAATGTTCATTAAAACGTTTAAATGTTCATTAAAATGTTAAAATGTTCATTAAAATGTTAAAATCATCATTAAAATGTTTAAATGTTCATTGAAACGTTAAATTCTTCATTAAAACGGTTAAATGTTCATTTGTTTAAACGTTAAAATGTTCATTAAAACATTAAAATGTTCATTAAAACGTTAAAATGTTCATTAAAATGTTAAAATCTTCATTAAAATGTTTAAATATTCATTTTTAAAAACGTTAAAATGTTCATTAAAATGTTCAAATGTTCATTAAAACATTAAATTCTTCATTAAAACGTTTAAATGTTCATTTTTAAAAATGTTTAAAGGTTCATTAAAACATTAAATTTTTCATTACAACGTTTAAATGTTCATTTTTAAAAACGTTTGAAGGTTCATTAAAACGTTAAAATGTTCATTTTTTTAAACAAGCAGTCTCCTTCTGACATCATAAAGAAACAAGCAGTCTGCCGCTGACATCATAAAGAAACAAGCAGTATCTTTCTGACATCATAAAGAAACAAGCAGTCTCCTTCTGACATCATAAAGAAACAAGCAGTCTGCCTCTGAAATCATAAAGAAACAAGCAGTCTCCTTCTTATATCATGTAGAAACAAGCAGTCTCCTTCTGACATCATAAAGAAACAAGCAGTCTCTTTCTGATATCATGTAGAAACAAGCAGTCTCCATCTAATATCATGTAGAAACAAGCAGTCTCCTTATATCATGTAGAAACAAGCAGTCTCCTTCTGACATCATAAAGAAACAAGCAGTCTCCTTCTGATATCATGTAACAAGACATATATGTCTGATATATATCAGAATATATATATGCTTGTTGAATTTAAATCTTCATTAAAACATTTAAATTTTCATTTTTAAAAACGTTAAAATCATCATTAAAACGTTTAAATCTTCATTAAAACGTTTAAATTTTCATTTTTTAAAAACATTAAAATGTTCATGAAAACGTTTAAATGTCCATTAAAACGTTAAATTCTTCATTAAAACGTTTAAATGTTCATTTTTAAAAACATTAAAAGGTTCATTAAAATGTTAAAATTTTCATTAAAATGTTAAAATGTTCATTAAAATGTTAAAATGTTCATTAAAACGTTAAAATGTTCATTAAAACGTTAAAATCTTCATTAAAACGTTAAATGTTCATTAAAACAATTAAATGTTCATTTTTAAAAACGTTAAAATGTTCATTAAAACGTTTAAATGTTCATTAAACGTTTAAATGTTCATTAAAATGTTTAAATGTTCATTAAAACGTTAAAGTCGTCATAAAAACGTTAAAATCTTCATTTTTAAAAATGTTAAAAAGGTTCATTAAAATGTTAAAATGTTCGTTAAAACGTTAAAATCATCATTAAAATGTTTAAATGTTCATTGAAACGTTAAATTCTTCATTAAAATGTTTAAATGTTCATTGAAACGTTAAATTCTTCATTAAAACGGTTAAATGTTCATTTTTTTAAACGTTAAAATGTTCATTAAAACGTTAACATGTTCATTAAAATGTTAAAATCTTCATTAAAATGTTTAAATATTCATTTTTAAAAACGTTAAAATGTTCATTAAAATGTTTAAATGTTCTTTAAAACGTTAAATTCTTCATTAAAACGTTTAAATGTTCATTTTTAAAAACGTTAAAATGTTCATTAAAATGTTTGTGTTCATTAAAACATCAAATTCTTCATTAAAACGTTTAAATGTTCATTTTTAAAAACGTTAAAATGTTCATTAAAATGTTTGTGTTCATTAAAACATCAAATTCTTCATTAAAACGTTTAAATATTCATTTTTAAAAATGTTTAAAGGTTCATTAAAACGTTTAAATGTTCATTTTTTTAAACAAGCAGTCTCCTTCTGAAATCATGTAGAGACAAGCAGTATCTTGCTGATATCATAAAGAAACAAGCAGTCTCCTTCTGACATCATAAAGAAACAAGCAGTCTCCTTCTGATATCATGTAGAAACAAGATATATATGTCTGATATATATCAGAATATATATATGCTTGTTGAATATAAATCTTCATTAAAGCGTTTAAATGTTCGTGTTTAAAAACGTTAAAATCATCATTAAAACGTTTAAATGTTAACTTTTTAAAAACATTAAAATCTTCATTAAAACGTTTAAATGTCCATTAAAACATTAAATTCTTCATTAAAACGTTTAAATGTTCATTTTTTAAAACGTTACAATGTTCATTAAAATGTTTAAATGTTCATTAAAATGTTAAAATCTTCATTAAAACATTTAAACGTTCAATAAAACGTTAAAATGTTCTTTTTTTTAAACAAGCAGTCTCCTTCTGATATAAAGAAACAAGCAGTGCCTTGATGATATCATAAAGAAACAAGCAGTCTCCTTCTGACATCATAAAGAAACAAGCAGTCTGCCTCTGAAATCATAAAGAAACAAGCAGTCTCCTTCTTATATCATGTAGAAACAAGCAGTCTCCTTCTGATATCATGTAGAAACCAGCAGTCTCCTTCTTATATCATGTAGAAACAAGCAGTCTCCTTCTGATATCATGTAGAAACAAGCAGTCTCCTTCTTATATCATGTAGAAACAAGCAGTCTCCTTCTTATATCATGTAGAAACAAGCAGTCTCCTTCTGATATCATGTAGAAACAAGCAGTCTCATTCTGACATCATAAAGAAACAAGCAGTCTCCTTCTGATATCATGTAACAAGACATATATGTCTGATATATATCAGAATATATATATGCTTGTTGAATTTAAATCTTCATTAAAACGTTTCAATTTTCATTTTTAAAAACGTTAAAATCATCATTAAAACGTTTAAATCTTCATTAAAATGTTTAAATTTTCATTTTTTAAAAACATTAAAATGCTCATGAAAACGTTTAAATGTCCATTAAAACGTTAAGTTCTTCATTAAAACGTTTAAATGTTCATTTTTAAAAACATTAAAAGGTTCATTAAAATGTTAAAATTTTCATTAAAATGTTAAAATGTTCATTAAAATGTTAAAATCTTCATTAAAACATTAAAATGTTCATTAAAACGTTAAAATGTTCATTAAAACGTTAAAATCTTCATTAAAATGTTAAATTATTCATTAAAACGTTTAAATGTTCATTAAAACAATAAAATGTTCATTTTTAAAAATGTTAAAATGTTCATTAAAACGTTTAAAGGTTCATGAAAACGTTGAAATGTTCATTAAAACGTAAAAATGTTTATTAAAACGTTTAAATGTTTATTAAAACATTATAATCTTTATTAAAACGTTAAAATCTTCATTTTTAAAAACGTTAAAATGTTCATTAAAACGTTTAAATGTTAATTAAAACGTTTAAATGTTCATTAAAACGTTTAAATGTTCATTAAAATGTTTAAATGTTCATTAAAACGTTAAAATCGTCATAAAAACGTTAAAATCTTCATTTTTAAAAATGTTAAAAAGGTTCATTAAAATGTTAAAATGTTCATTAAAACGTTTAAATGTTCATTAAAACGTTAAAATCATCATTAAAATGTTTAAATGTTCATTGAAACGTTAAATTCTTCATTAAAACGGTTAAATGTTCATTTTTTTAAACGTTAAAATGTTCATTAAAAAGTTAACATGTTCATTAAAATGTTAAAATCTTCATTAAAATGTTTAAATATTCATTTTTAAAAACGTTAAAATGTTCATTAAAATGTTTAAATGTTCATTAAAACGTTAAATTCTTCATTAAAACATTTAAATGTTCATTTTTAAAAACGTTAAAATGTTCATTAAAATGTTTAAGTGTTCATTAAAACATCAAATTCTTCATTAAAACGTTTAAATGTTCATTTTTAAAAACGTTTAAAGGTTCATTAAAACGTTAAATTTTTCATTACAACGTTCAAATATTCATTTTTAAAAATGTTTAAAGGTTCATTAAAACGTTTAAATGTTCATTTTTTTAAACAAGCAGTCTCCTGATATCATGTAGAGACAAGCAGTATCTTGCTGATATCATAAAGAAACAAGCAGTCTCCTTCTGACATCATAAAGAAACAAGCAGTATCTTTCTGACATCATAAAGAAACAAGCAGTATCTTTCTGACATCATAAAGAAACAAGCAGTATCTTTCTGACATCATAAAGAAACAAGCAGTATCTTTCTGACATCATAAAGAAACAAGCAGTATCTTTCTGACATCATAAAGAAACAAGCAGTCTCCTTCTGACATCATAAAGAAACAAGCAGTATCTTTCTGACATCATAAAGAAACAAGCAGTATCTTTCTGACATAAAGAAACAAGCAGTCTCCTTCTGATATCATGTAGAAACAAGATATATATGTCTGATATATATCAGAATATATATATGCTTGTTGAATATAAATCTTCATTAAAGCGTTTAAATGTTTGTGTTTAAAAACGTTAAAATCATCATTAAAACGTTTAAATGTTAACTTTTTAAAAACATTAAAATCTTCATTAAAACGTTTAAATATCCATTAAAACATTAAATTCTTCATTAAAACGTTTAAATGTTCATTTTGAAAAAATGTTAAAATGTTCATTAAAATGTTTAAATGTTCATTAAAATGTTAAAATCTTCATGAAAACATTAAAATGTTCATTAAAACGTTAAAATGTTCATTTTTTTAAACAAGCAGTCTCCTTCTGATATCATGTAGAAACAAGCAGTACCTTGATGATATCATAAAGAAACAAGCAGTGCCTTGATGATCTCATAAAGAAACAAGCAGTCTCCTTCTGACATCATAAAGAAACAAGCAGTCTGCCTCTGACATCATAAAGAAACAAGCAGTCTCCTTCTGATATCATGTAGAAACAAGCAGTACCTTGATGATCTCATAAAGAAACAAGCAGTCTCCTTCTGACATCATAAAGAAACAAGCAGTCTGCCTCTGACATCATAAAGAAACAAGCAGTATCTTTCTGACATCATAAAGAAACAAGCAGTCTCCTTCTGATATCATGTAGAAACAAGATATATATGTCTGATACTCTCAGAAATAGAGGTACGAGAGAAGGACATTTTTGTACCTATAGGTACATTTTTAAAAAATGTTCTCTTAAAAGTACAATACTGGTCTTTAAAAGTCCAGAAATGCCCCTTTAAAGGTTCAATTTGAAATAAAGTACAAATCTGTACCATTTTGACCTGTACTGCAGTGACAGTAGAAGAATGTGGTAATGGGTCAGCATGGGAAAATTGGGATGGGCCTGGTTAATTGTAAAATTCATATGAGATGTGAGTGTGCTCATAAAAGCTACATGTTATAATCAAATCTGTTGGTCCTCTCCTCTGTATGTAAATTATCCTATGATGCAAATGTGACAGTGTGAGCATCCTGTCACAGTGTCCCGATTGATCATGAGCCCTGGCTACTTGGCCAAGTAGATGCCCCTTTGGTTAGAGAGTATGACTCTCATCCGGGAGTCTGGGAATCGAATCCCACCCGGGCCCTTGTTTCTCCACCTTGCCACACAAAGAATATCTGTAACCTCCCTTTGTGTAAGTTATGTTAAATTATATTAAAAACACACACGCACACACACACACACACACACACACACACACACACACACACACACACACACACACTGGCATGCAGGCACAACCAAATGATGTTAAAAGAAATTGGTCCATTTCCAATTTATTAAGTTCCAGTTATAATTTTTAATGTTTTACATCTTGGTTGTTGCCTTCAAAAACGTGAAATCATTTTACTGTTATGTTTAGCCATTTACTTTTTTGCTTTTACTACATCCTAGAATTGTTCATTAATTGTGAGGTTTTTTTGGAATTTGTAACATCAAGTTAAACCGAAGTTCTTTGGAAGTTAAAATGTCAAGCAGATTTTTATGTTACGGTGACTACATTTTGTAAATTACAAATATAGTTCGCCAAGACAGCATAACGGTTTCTAAACAACTGCGCATTGATACCACAAAGTTGTATTTTCATGTGTCAAGTTCGCAACGCGCATTAATCCCAAAGGCTGAAAAGCCAGCAGCGATGAGTGCTCCGCCCCTGCACTGACTAGCATTGACGCAGAAAATGACTCTCACCCCGGGTTTCCACGGGAGCCGTCAGCAGCACGTTACTGCAGCAGCACGTCTTGCTCGCGTAAGCTGCTGCTTGGCCCTTCTCACGAGAGGCCAAGCAGCAGGGGAGCAGCTGTCACCGACAGGGCACGAAGTCACACGAGTGACTTCGTCAGTAAACACAACAACAAGCAGGAGAAAACTAAAACATTGTTTGTGTTTTATGTTCTGTCCGTTTTATAATTGCCAATACGGACCTGAAAAACAAAGGAGACCGCTAGCTAGGTGATAACTTCTCACGGGGACGCACAGTTAGTAACATTTTTTAAAAGTAAAGCAACCGGAAGGCAGTACGTTCTTTATTCTGAAAATCTCTGTAGCTTCTCTCCATTTCCGCGTCCGATTTCCTGTCTTTCCTTCCCCAAAAATGTCGAACTTGACCCGTTTCAGAGGCGTCGCGCGTAGAAAATAGATCCGGCGCGTAAAGGCCGCGACATGCTGCTCCTGAGACGCGGCCGACTCGCGCTGCTGACGGCTGCCGACAGCTCCGGTGGAAAAGGTTCTGTTGACCACAGCGGTTCCTATCAGCAGCTATGACGTGCTGCTGACGGCTCCCGTGGAAAGCCGGGGTCAGGGGGTTATCAACGGAGGAGCTCCTTAAAAAGTTGATGGAAGAAGGCATTGATGTGTCAGACGACGAGGCGCAAAGATTTAAGAGGTAAGTCGGGTGTGATTTTGTGTTTTTATAAAAATTACAACGTGTAATTTTACAGTAGTTAGCAAAAGTCCGAAGAGCTACATTTCACATGGGTGAAAGCTAGCAGTTAGCTAAATTTTAAACAAAGAAAGGTACAAATGTGGACTATTTAGACTGTTGGTGGAATGTTCAACGTCTGTCTGCCCGCCGTATTCGAGTGTTTTATCAATAAATAGTGACTAAACCTGTACAACAATGTAAAAAAAAATCAATAATTTCTCAAAACATGCTAGTATGTAAATATAGCTATTAACAAAATCGTTTTCTAAGCAAATTTATCGCATCCAACTTGTTTCCCGCTCAAAGGGATTTTAAACAATGGAAGGTACACATTTGTACCATCCCACCTACTTAGTGAGATTTTTGAATATGATGAGAGCTGTAAGCTCTGCGCAGGGACACTGTCTGCAAAAACCTGTGATGCCAGCTAGCTGCTGATCAGGGATCGATTTATCATTTCAAATAAACCAAAATCAAGGAGGCAAATTGTGGGCAGCAAAAACAGACAAGATAGTCTAGGGTTCTATTCTATCCACAACTCGGATTATTGTTTTGGTTGCAATGAATAATGCCTACAGCCAACAGGCAATCGGTGCAAGGATTTCCCCACAAAAGAAAAAAATGTTGTGTACTACAACATTTTATTGATGATTTAAAATTCACTTCAGCAATGTATCCGGCTTGCAACGTGATTAAACAATGTCACGATATTGTTGCAGTCAGGTCAGGTCACAATGTTACCAGTTAATTTATATTAACAATTAATCAAGATAATTTATTGTGACTTCCTTTTGGGGAATATAGACAGATTCACAATGATAGCTTATTGTTGTTGTTGTTGTTGTTATTATGATGTATTGACCATAATGTCACTTTAAAACTAAATTTGAAAATTATTTCATACTGTACTTTATATTTCAGATAACGATGTAGATGGAGAGACGGTAGACTGTGGACTCACTGAGACCATGGTTGCATATCTTTTTGAGAAGTCTTTCAAAAAGCAGCTGAAGTTCAGAGACTTCACAAATCGCTACAAGGAAGTCATCATCACTTTACAACCGGTCGACCCATTTGAAGGTACAGTTGAAGGTCCAGTGTCCCAAGCAAACCAGAGGTAGGTTGTGATAAATGTCTAAATTTGCATATGCATTTAAGTGCTTGTAAAATGGCTAGTTAATGCTATTTTCCTACTGTATTGCAGTTCTATACCTTCTTGCCGTAGACTGCCTGCAGTTATTTCCATTCCAAAATTCCCACAAGATGTCCAGAGTCGCCTGGATCTCAAAGAACCAGTCCAGAAAGAACAGAAGTACTGAAACAAAATAATTGGGACTCTTTATGAAATGCTGTCACAGTACACAATGTAAGGGTTCCTTTCCGAATAATTATATTAATTTCTTAATATTAATATTGCTGTTGTACGAGAGGCAGAGAACAAATGGTTAGCCCATCTGCCTCTCAATCTGGAGACCAGCGTTTGAGTGTGGTGTGACACACGGTTCCAGTGAACTGGCAATAGTGGTAAAACCATACATCCTGTGTCTCCAGACCTTATCTGGACTATGATATCCAAAGTGTTTATTTTCGAATTTGCTCAAGAGTAAATTTAATAATTCAGGACTGCATTCGATTAATGAAGTTTGGGAGAGGTGTGACTGTTTGTCCACGCCCATTAAAAAAATTTTTAAATCAACTTTAGCTACATTGATTTGACATTGGTCTACAACATACTATTTATGGTAATAACAATATGATTAGAAGAATTGAAGAAAAGAAAACCCCCCAGGAAAGGATAAGAGTAATCAGTGTATTGTGGGTTGTTTTTCTTATGTTTGAAACAGGTACCCAACCCACTCAGACTACATCCAGGTCATCAAAGCCCTGATTGTGAAGTATCCTTTCTTAAGAGATGTACACGGAAATGGTTATGTGAGTACCTCTCCTTTTTTGCTTCTTTTATAGATTATATTAATATAAGGTAAGCATAATTAACATCTTATATACATTTGAAACAACTATGACACCTGGCACAGCCAACTCAAGAGAAAGTTCAAAGCAGAACGGGCTCCCCTAATCAGCAACGAAGAAGTGAACCGGGTTAAAGAAAAGTTTGGACGCACGCAGAAACATCGGACCACAGAGGAATCCAGCAGCTCCTGTCTGAAGAGACTGAAGCCCTCTCTCGTAAGTCCTCACACCCTGAGCCTTTAAGAGCTAAGGTAACATATGTAGTCTTATTATGTTCTCTGTAAAGCTAAAAGTAAACATTAATTGAAAGAAACATTTTAACATTAACATAGAAAAAGGAACTTCACAGTTGATTTAACAAAAGTCAGCTCAACTTGCAATTTCTATTCAACATTTTTGCATTTTTTTTTCAAAGCATTTGGTGTACAAATTACCGCATTTCGAGTAACATTAACTTATCAGATTTTACTTATGATATTACTGATATCTGCTTTGACAAAGGATTCGTGCTTTGTGGGGGAAGATGCAGCCTCCGTTGATGCTCATATCAAGGTACTAAATGATCAGCACAAGAAGCTACATCCTGAAACAGCACTGGTGAAAGACCGCATGACAAAAACCTTTGCATGGAGACGTCGAGAGGTAGCTGAAGGAATGTGTACTGTGGACCTATTAAAGAGATATCCATTCCTGGGGACACCCACAGGGGTAAGGACTGTTAAGATGATTGGGGAATAAGCTAATGATTTTTTTTGTCTCTAAATCTGATTATTATTTTCTGTACTAACAGATTAATCAATCTGTTTTTTTATCTTTAGAATGTTTGTTCAAGGGTTAAAGCACTTTACGTTTATCTCCAGTCTGTGTCTTTAACCCTCCCACTGTCTTTATGGGTGACCCCACGAGGAAAGTTGGCCATTGAGCAGGATTGATGGTTTATCCCTTGAGGTCCATGTGGCAGGGGTGAGGTGGTGCTCACTCCTCACCCCTGCCACATGGACCTAAGGGATAAACCATCAACCCTGCTCAATGGTCAACTTTCCTCGTGGGGTCACACCCATTAGGACAGTGGGAGGGTTAAACATGTCAAAAGTTTAAATCCTCAATGTAAAATGTAATTCTTTAGTCTATTCTGCTCTTTTCATTTCCAGTTCTGTGATGAGGTTGATTTAATGCATCCTTGCCAAGACAACATCTGTCGCCGCTTTAGCGAAAACTTCACAGCTGTTCTTCAAATGACCAAGGATTTGCCATTCAAGAAGGTCTACATGGAGACAAGAGAGAATGCACTGGCTGAAGACATTACAGGTGCTAATTTGACCTCATACAAATAGTAAATTTTGTGACAATTCATTTGCTGTCTCTTCCAGAGATAATTGATGTACCATAGTGCCATGTCAAGAGCATGTTAATGGGAATTTGCATGCTATCAGAATCTAATGAAGTGCATTTGCATCTGTATGACCTAGGAATTGACTTCAAGGGGGCACTTCTCCTCTTGCCATCCATCTTCAAGGAGAAGATAGAAGATTTCATCATCCTTGGAGAGGTAAATGCATGATGCCATGCATAGCGTTTGGCCACAAGTTTCATTCTTGGTGTTTTGTTGGTGTAACAGCCTCTAAGGGTTACTTGTGGCTCAACTATCAGATTTACCTCGTTTAACAGTCAAAGTAAATATAGTCGAAGTTTTGGACCAGTAGGTTCGGCTACACACAGAAGAGGTGAAAAGGAATGAGACTCAAGACAATGTAAGTATTTTAGAACTACCAGCTGGATGAATTTAATAAAGAAAATTTGAAAAAGAGAAAACAAAATTATTTCATACCGAAATATCTTTCTTTTTGGTACCAACAGTTTGGGTAACAATACTGTTCCGCAATCACAATTATTCTTGTTTCTATCCCTGGGTGCACCCTTTTTAGTAAATCAATTAATCTTTCAGCTCAGATCAGCAAAATTTCAGTACACGATATCTGCTTGACACGTGTATATCCTTCAACTTCCTGCAACAAAAAAATAACCCTCCACTTTTGTCGGAGTGGCTCCGACTTGAAACACACCAAATCGCCTCTCGTATGGCGTTGTGTAGAGTCCAAAATAAAAAAAAAATAGTCCTAAATAATAAAGCGTGATGTCCAAAGGTCCAAGAGAATGTGTGAGTGTATGTGAAAGGGAAACGAGAGCAGATTGGTGTAATGGGGTCCTTTCGATGCGCTCCTACCACACTCCACTGTGCAGCGAGGTGAGAAGAAGAAGGCGCTGTTGATCTGACTTATCCACGGGCTTGGCTCGCCATCAACATCAGAATGTTCATGCGTCACACAAAAAACCTGACCTGTCAATAGCTGCGTTTTCATGTGCCTAATTTCCTCAATCCGATTGAAATCTTGGTTGATCGGAATTTCCGAATCTCTGTTCACATGGACACGAACTGAAATGATCCGATCATGCCGTGCGTACATACGCACCAAGCATTTAATCCGATTAAATAGGTTGGGCATGCGCAGAGTTGCCTTTCACGAAAGAAAAATTGTAAACAAACGCCATGAAACGAAAAGAAAAATGTAAAAACAGAAATAACTATTCTTCCTGCTTTCCTGATCCATTTATTCAATTTAATATTTTTATTTAGCTCATAGAAGTTACGTTTTCTTCAGTGAATAACTGCAGATATATGCTTTGCTGCATTTTATTGTTGATTAAAATAAGGGAGGGTTATGTCTGCCTCTTGATCAGCTGGTCCGCAGGTCTGAATTGACAGCTGTTGCGCTGCGCTGCGGCACAGAGCGGGGGTGGGGGGTGGGGGGGGGGGGGGGTTAGCCTCATGTTTTATTACTGAGCTCTGTTGTGGCTTATTATTAATAACATGTGACGATCAGCTGAAACTGTTGAGAAAAATCTGTTCAAATAAAATAACAGAAGATGTTCAGAAAGTTTAGAAGCCTGTGTTCATCATTAACGAACCGCATCTCAGGTCATCTGCGTTTACGTGCTTTTAACGAACACGGACTTTACTGTCGTCCAGAGTATTTAACCGAGGACGTTTTCCTACCCAACATCAGCCTCCAATCAGGTCTGTAAAACCCAGATTATCCTGTGTTCTTTACAAGCGTGTCTCCATCACCTGCTGCAGAAGCTGCTGTGTTCAAAGCTGACAGAAACGGGGATCCGTGCGCTGCAACCCCCACGATAAACCTGCGTATTTCCAGTAAAGATTTGGACATCTTTGTCGAATGATTTGTGCAATAATCAGATTTTTATTTTACTTCCACAAAATGCAAGTTCTGAATTAAATATTACTGAAACGGGACGGCTTGTTGTCGGATTTAAAAGCCGCCGCTTGTTAATTACACCGTCATTTTTGAAGTCAGGCAGTCCAAATGACAGCGGAGAGGCCCGCTGGCTGTTGCACACATGCGCAGTGGGCATTATTTTACCCCAACAATCCGAATGGCTGTGCACATGCACGTCAATCGGAATGAAGAACGGAATAAACCACCTCTCTCAATCGGATTGAAATTTCAATCCGATCGGGCCGAATCGGATCAGAATATTCTGATTGACATGTTTACATGCAGAATTTTCAATCTGAATGGGCATTCAATCCGATTAAATATGCGCATGTAAACGTGGCTAATGACAGCGTCAATGAACAAAATGAATTGTTGAATTGAATTCAATTTCACAGTCTATTCGCACATACCAGTGTTTTCTTTGGAACATTAACCATGTTTACAATAAAACAAATAGGTGAAATGTGCATTTTTCTTGCATTTCTTGTAATGTTTTTTTTTTCAGTTTTCCCTTACAACAACCATTCACATTTTTTATCAATTTCTTAATAAAATATACAAATATACAAACAAGTTTCAGAATTATAAAATACAATTTCTTTTCATACAGAACTTTAACACTTGCTTTTAGTAAACATTTTACTCTTAGTAACCTATAAAAAGTGCAAATAACCATTCAACAGGTGGAATGAGTTGCTCACCGATCTCACGAGGGGGCAGCACAGCAGCACAAAATGGCGCCGCCTCTAAACTCTGACTTTCTACAACCAGAAGTGCAAAAAGAACCAAACTAGTATATAAAAAGTGCAAATAAACATTTAACAGTTGGAATGAGTTGCTCACCGATCTCACGAGGGGGCAGCACAGCAGCACAAAATGGCGCCGCCTCTAAACTCTGGCTTTCTACAACCAGAAGTGCAAAAAGAACCAAACTAGTAAATATCGTTTTACTCAACGACTCCTTTATGAGTAAACATGTATAAACTATTTTTTATGGTCGCAAAGACACCTAACTCTTCATTTTGTACCTTTTTTTTTCCCGAAACTCCGTGTCTGCTTGCTCGGCTGATGCGTTCTGATCAGGTGCTCCAGCCAAAAGAATTAACGGAAGGTCTGCAACCCAACACCGAGAAGATGGGCGGGACATGCGGGATTTAGCCGCAGCTCATTGGCTAAGAGCGATGCCTTCATTTCTCCTGGGAGTTAACCCTTTTTTATGCTGGATCCGTAGGCTATTTAGATACAACTAAACGTAGCTCTTAAACTAATAGCTTATTTATATTTTATTATTTTCATAGAGATTGACCTCTAATATTTAAAGTACATTTATATGTGGGTTACACCCTCCTCACTTTGAAGGTATGCACGTCCCTGTGCATCTGAATGGCTAAACTGCATAGAACTTGAGATAGCTTCATTTAGGCTGGTAAATACTGCGTTGAGAACATACAGTAATGGGTTACCTAATGTTGAATACTGTAACCTTTCTGGTCTCTGATGTGACCTTTGGGATGGACGAGGGAGCTCTTGACCCTCTTGAAGGCTACTTTGTACACTAGGTGAACTAGGCTGCTCAGTCACGATGGCTTCTTGATTATTTTGACATTCTGATGACATCACCTTTTCACTAGGCACTATCGGTTCCCTAGTTTGATGACTTGTTTCCACTGGATCATCTAGGTGAATGTCGGCCTCCAACAGACTGGGTTCAGGTAAGTCTACACAATCAGGTAGGTTTTTTCTTTCCTTGGTTTCCTGTTTTTCTTTTTTGTCTCCGTTGGTGAGATTGTCACATTCTGTTGGATCTGAACATTCAGCAAGACTGTCTTGTTCGGTTTTTTGGACTTGTTCGGGTTTTTGACTTTGTTCGGTTTTTCTGACTTGTTCGGGTTTTTGGCTTTGTTCGGTTTGGTTGAAACATTCTAATCCATCACTGGCAGAAACCTGTCTTTGGACACTTTCTGTACTTGGGACAGCAAAGGCCGATGACATTTCAGGCGGTTTGGAAGAGGTGGAAAATGACCAGGGGTGGACATTAACTTCAAAACCAACCGGCCAGCCGGGCCGGTAACTCTGAATATTTACCGGCCCCGCCAAGAATCTACCGGCCCCACTGGTCAGCTGCCAAAACAAGTCAAAATAACAACTGAACCGTTTTAAATGTAATAAACCTTTATTTTGTACACATTCACAAACATAATAACGTATTCAAGTTTGAATTTGTTTGTTCCCTCAACAAAACATGATTTTGTCGTCGCATACTTCCGGCATACAACGCAGTACATCACCAACTCCGCTTTGCTGTATTCAAGCCTTTGACTGTGTTCGAGATGAGCCAGTTCTGTGCAGATTAGACCAGCGGTGATCGGCGAGCAGTGCATGCCGGTTAGATTTGTGTCCGAATTGACGCCGACTTGCTCTGACGTAGGCAACGATAACCTCGTGAGATCAAGGCGGCCGCAGATTTTGGAGCAAGGCGCTGCAGTTGCTCTCCACCATTTGCAAAACCTAGATGATGACGGGAAACGCCTGGCTCTCACCTGATCTAAGATCTGATTGGTTCATATTTTGATCCAAACATCCAGTGGTAGAACATGAAATGTTAGTTGGTCACATGTATTCTGTAAATCATGTTATGTTGATGATGACAACTATATAGGCCATAAAGAGAAATGTGTTTTGTTTTCTTTTGTCACGTTTCCTATGAGCACACTGAAGCTACAGCTGATAACCTTTACTTATTATTACAGTCAGGTCTCCATATACAATATATGATATCCACAAGCACGTGAGGATGTGTTTCAGCTGCTAACAGGCACCAGAATTAAAATTGAAAATTGAACAAGTGTGAATGCTAACGCGATTACTTCATCCATCGTCACCCCCGAGCTACATATGCAGGAAAATCCAAGAGATTCAACTGGCAGAAACAACTGGTTCACACCATAGTCTCTCTCTCTTTCTCTCTCTCGCCCTCCCTCTCTCTCTCTCCCTCCCTCTCTCTCTCTCCACACACACACACACACACGTAGAGGAAAAGAGCTGAGGAAATTGAGGACACCAGGTAGTTAAAAGAAAAACCACAGCGGAGCCGAGGCGCGCCTCGAATGGGGCGCGTCTGAACTGAGCAGCGGCCGGACTTCGTGAGCGATTCTCTTCTGGCGCTTCCGCGGCCGGTGTGTCCCCGGCGTAAACGCCAGGCTTTCAGCCACTCCCCCTGCTGCTTCCGTCTGCTCTCGTCTGTTTTCCAGGCGAGGCGCTGCTCAACTCGAACACGGCCATTCTCTGCGCCTCCCGTCTTCTTTAAACCGCCAAGAATCATTCCACCTACGCACACGCTTCTCCGCTTCATACCGTTTCGAACTGTCTCGCTTCTCCTCACCAGTTTTAAAGCGTTTTGCCGGAGATTTCATCAAGAAATCCCATCCCTGTGGTGGCGCGATCTTCCTGCGTGCTTGTGTGTTTCTAGCGTGGTTCCACTTGTCTTTAATAGTGAACTCATAGTTCACGTGACTATAACTAATCGTGCAGTACGTGCACGAATCGTACAAGTGCAGTAGGTGGCTAGAGGCGCACAGGTTCATGCGCGCGAAACGAAAACGGCAGCTTCCTACAGGGCGGTGCCATGATGTAGGCGAAAGCCGGTGTGTAAATGACAAATAAGGCTTGGGCGCCACCTGGGCGGTAAGTCGTCAAGTATTTACCGCCCGACGAGAAAATTTAGCGCCATTGGCGCTCGGGCGCTTTAACGGTCCACCCCTGATGATGCGGGAACAGGTAGGTACCAGGTAGGTATTGAGTCATATTCTGTCTCTGAGCTACAGTCCTCATCCTCCTGCACCACGGTTTGCCTGGTCTTCCGGCGAGTCTGGGGCTTTTGAACACTGCTTTCAGTTGAATCCGAGGTAGGTATAAAATTACAGGGAAGAAGTAAGTCTCTGTGGAGTGTTCGGACTGGTCTCTCTTTCCCTTCTGGCTTAACTGTATAAACCGGCAGATCACCTGCTTTCTTCAGAACCACATAAACATCATCCTCCCATCTGTTGGCCAACTTATGCTTTCCTCTGAGTTGAACATTTCGCACGAGAACCTTATCGCCTACGTCGAGAGTTGAGTCAACCACTCTTTTGTCAAAGCGTGCCTTATTACGCTCAGCATTCTTTTGTGCGTTTGAAGTTGAGATTTTAAAACTTTCCTCCAATCTGTGTTTCAGATCCTTGACATACTGCGAGTGTGACTTTTTTTCAGCATTGACAGACAACCCGAATGTTAAATCGATAGGGAGTCTCGGCTGCCTTCCAAACATCAATTCATAGGGCGAATAGCTCGTCACGTCATTCTTAGTACAATTATACGCATGTACTAAAGGTTTTACATGTTCTTTCCAATGCGACTTTTCCCCATCACTCAGAGTACCAAGCATTTGGAGGAGCGTCCTGTTAAACCTCTCAACTGGATTGGCTCTAGGGTGATATGGTGTTGTTCGTATCTTCTTCATGCCAGTAATTTCACACAGTTCACGTATGGTTTTTGATTCAAAATCGGCACCCTGGTCACTTAAAAGTCTCTCTGGGATACCATAAGGAACTATAAAGTTCTCCCAAAGGGCTTTTGCGACGGTTCGAGCTCTCTGATTGGGTGTAGGGATGGCCACCGCAAACTTTGTAAAGTGATCAGTAATGACTAACACATCTTTTGTGTTAGACTGGTCTGGTTCAATAGATAAATAATCTATACAGACTAACTCAAGGGGCCTACTTGTCTGTAAGTTCATAAGAGGGGCTGCCCTCTCAGGCTTACTCTTCCGACGTACACAGCGTTCACATGTGCTGATCAATTTTTCAACTGACACATACATTTTTGGCCAATAACAGCTGGTTCGGACCAAATCAATGGTACGGTCAACTCCTAGATGTCCCATGTTATTGTGGAGATGTTGGAAAACCATTGGCCTTAACCCCTCTGGTAACACGAGTTGAAAGGAGATGTCTGGACCGGTTTGTCTCTTACGATAAAGAACTCCATTTTGAAGTTCAAATCGATTGAGTTCACGTAGTAACAGCGGAAGCTCTGGTAGTTCTGCTCTAAGTCTGGGGGATAGAGTCTGACCAGTCTCTAACTGAGTAATGACAGTATTAAGAGCAGGATCTAATCTCTGTTTCTGTCTCAGCTCTTCCTCTGTTATAGGTGGAACAAGAGGAAAACCACTTAACTGTTCTTCCTCGAAGCTGTCGGGAACAGCTGTGGGATGTAAGGCTAGAGACTCAACTAAGGCTAAGCTTGGACAATTAATGGACTCTGAATCCACGTCCGCAGTAGTAACTGTGTGCCTGTCACAGATGGCCTGTATGACTTCTCTAGGGACTGTTTCTGTGTCGTCACTGCTAAGGTGAGTAAGAGCAAACTTTGTGATTCTTTCACTTTCTTTCTGCAATATAGGATCATCACCTGGATGAACATGTGGACGACGGGATAATGCGTCCGCATCTATGTTTTGTTTACCTGCCCTGTACTGGAGTTGGAATGAAAAGGTGGACAAGGATGACAGCCAACGGTAACTTGTCGCATCTAATTTTGCAGTTGTTAGAATGTAGGTTAGCGGATTACTGTCTGTCACTACTGTAAAGTGAGTCCCATACAGATAATCTGAGAACTTCTCGGTAACAGCCCACTTGAGGGCCAAGAATTCCAATTTGTGGGCTGGATACCTCGTTTCACTTTTTGAAAGTCCTCTGCTGGCAAACGCTATGGCCCGCAATTGTCCGTCCTGAAGTTGGTACAATGCTGCACCAAGACCAAAAGTACTAGCGTCTGTGTTGAGAATGTACGGTAGTTTGGGGTCTGCAAAACCCAACACTGGAGCCAAGGTAAGCTTACCAATGATTTGTTCAAATGCTTCCTGACACGTTTGAGTCCATCTCTGGCCAAATGGCTCTTTTGGGTTGTGGTATAATGAGCTTTGCTGCTTTGTTGGTCCTTTCTTGGTGTTTTTTAGTGGTGGGTAACCGGCAGTTAACTCATTTAATGGCTTCACGATGTTAGAGAAGCCCTGAATGAATCGGCGGTAATACCCTGCAAAGCCCAAAAACGACCGTAATTCCTTAAGGTTGGTTGGGACGGGCCAAGATGTTAGGGCTTTGATTTTCCCAGTATCTGTTTCAACACCACGCTCTGATACCACGTGGCCGAGATATTTAACTGTGTTCTGAAAAAATTTGCATTTCTCAGGTGCCAACTTCAACCCAAACTCTTTCAACCGCAACAGGACTTTGTTCAGACGCTGCTCATGTTCTTCGAGGGATGATGAAAAAATAATGAGATCGTCAATGAAGACAAGGACCTCTTTCAGATTCATGGAACCCATACACCGCTCCATAAGCCTCTGAAATGTGGAGGGTGCGTTGGTGATTCCCTGGGGCATTCTATTAAATTCCCAGAATCCCAACGGGCAAACGAAGGCTGTTTTCTGTTTGTCTGCTTCTGACATTTCTATTTGGTAATATCCCGACTTGAGGTCAAGGACTGAAAACCATTTTGACCCTGCGAGAGCTGAAAACGCTTCTTCTAGATTTGGAAGTGCATACGCATCTTTAATGGTTTGGAGGTTGAGCTTCCTGTAATCAATGCACAACCGAACGGAACCATCTTTCTTCCTGACAACCACGATCGGAGAAGCGAACGGCGATTCAGATTCCCGTATTACTCCTGCGTCAAGAAGCTCTTGGAGATGTTTTCTCACAGCCTCGACATCAAGAGGGTGTATTGGTCGGGGTCTGGATTTGAACGGGGTTTCATCGCTGAGCTTGATGTTGTGTTGCACTTTGTCTGTGTGCCCAAAATCTAACTCATGCTGTGAAAACACCTCTGGCATAGACCTAAGCATTTTTGTGATACGTTCTTTCCATTCCTCAGGTAAAGTACTTCCAAAGTCAAAACAAATGGTTTTCGACTGAGTAGACTCTTTAGACTGACTTGAGACTTTCTCTGTCTGTTCTTTGTGTAGAACTCGGGTTATAGCATTAATGTCGGCTATTACACGGCCTGAAGGAACAATAATGTCATGCTCGGTTTCATTTTTTACGACAACTGGCAGTTTACAGGGTTGCTTTGCTGGCAAGCTAACAAGACCAGTTAACACGAGCAGACCACTGGGCAAAGGAGAGGCTGATGACGGCTCGATTATTGCACATTTATCAGCACACTTAGGAATGTACCCTGACGCTTCCAAAACTGTTGTCTGTCCTGCTCCCACCACTATTTGATGTTTGCCTATGAGCTTTGCATAACCAAGACTGCAACCACTAGATGATTTCTGGCGCATTCCAAGGATTTTGAGGAGCGCTCGATAACCATAAGGTACTGGCTGAAAGTCTGCACAGGAGTCATCAAAGTCAGCATAAAGAGCATCTAAGGTGTTTGTGCCTATCAAAATCTGCTCTTGCGTTTCAGATCGCAGACGAGGAATAACTAATGCCAAAGTGTTGACATTAATATCTGATCCTACAAACTCTTTTGGGAAAATGATAAAAGAGCTCCACATAACCTAGATAAGGGATGGATTGGCCATTAGCGCCCTCTACATCAAGAAGATCACCCAATGGATTTATAGACAAGTCTGACAGGTGCTGCTCATAAAAACTCTGAGGCACAGTTGTCACTTGCGACCCTGTGTCCAAAAGATAGTTTGTTTCTTTCCCAGCAATGATGACAGTAGCAGAAGTTCTGGTTCCAACCAAACCTTTTGGCAGATTTAGAGAGCGTGTTTTTGACTGAGTCTTCTTTAAAGAGACACTACGTGTTTTGGGACGAGAATCATAACCTGAAGCCCCCACCTGTCCCACACTGGAGGCTGGGATCAGTTTAAACAGGGCTCGTCATTGGCTCTGGCTGAAGCTTCCCAACTGGTTTGTCGCTCTTTAAGTTGTTTTTTCTTTGTCGCAACTAAGGATGGATTTGGTTCATTTTCACATGCGGCGGCAATATGGCCGTCCTCACCGCAGTAAAAGCAATACCATGGGCGGGGTTTTGCATCGGTTCTGGGTTGACTCTGCGTGGTCAAAGGCTTCTTTCTCATGGGATGAGCTTCAACTCTAGCATTAACTGCTTTAGACTTTGACTGACTGGGCTGGTTTTGTTTTTTAGTTTCTGTCTTCCAACTGTTAAGTTGCGCACGCAAATCAGCTACTTGTCTTTTTAACACATCAACGTCAGATTCACTGCTGCTTACCGTTTGCACGTTTGATGTGGCTCGTTGCTTTGGATTATTTGGAGCAAGTTTGTTCTGATCAAAATGTTGTCTCATCCGGCTTACTTTGGATGCTTGTTTGTCTTCCTCAGTTCTTAAAAGCAAGAGTAGCTCTGGAAAAGAAGGCGGACTCTCTTTTTTTTGTCCTAACTGGAGGTCGGTGATAAGACTGTCCTCCCAACAACCTCGAAGGAACTGCCTTAACAACTGCTTGTCAAACTCTGATGCCCTAACACCACCACGCCACGTAGCTTTTGTCAGGCAAACGTGTAATCTTTGCAAATAAGCTGATGGATTTTCTCCTTCATTCTGAAGCGTGTTCATAAACCGTGCAAAGAGCTCGTCGCCATCTTCAACAGCACCGTAAGCAGAGTCTAGCACTTTCAGGTATTCAGAAGGTTTGGCATCTGAGCCCAAATGCTTTGAGATATCCGTAGCTGGTGGTAAAAGACTGTCAAGTATTCTTTGTGTGTAGCTCAAGTCAGAAACGGCTGGGTCGTTTATGAGCACTTCAATGCTTGTGCGCCATGTATCATAATCGGCTTCATTGTTTGGACGGGGAACGCGCCCAGAGAATACCCTAAATCTACTTGGCATGAGTGAGTGTGAAGGTGTTTCACCACTGCGCACCACATGTTCAACTACAACTCGCTGGACACTTGGTGGATTAAGATTGAGCGAGGGATAGAGTTGTGTCGGTACATTTGGATCGATCAGGTTTTGATTTAGGATCGGGTTCCGATCATTAAGCTGTGAAGAATCTACATGAGGCTGATCAGGGGAATTTCCACCCTGCGCATGTGAGCCTGTTTCACCACTAGTATCTGGGGCAGAGACTGAAAGCTGAGACACAGTTAAATTTGCTAGCTCCTCTTTTAGCATATCCTCTAATGAGTATCCACTCATGTTCGCCAGTTCAGAAAGCTGTTTCATGTATGTTCTGGTGACATAGCGCGCATTTGCTGCATACACCTCAGCTAAACTCTTAATTTCGAATGTTACCACGGGCAGAGCAGAGCTTTGGATGGTTAGCGGCAAAAGGGGATTTAGAGTTTGCATTGCACTAGCATGACTGAACTCCACTTTCATCTGTCTGTGAAACTCTGAAGGAGGGTCATCTATGCAGACATGGCGGTTTACTGAACCATGTTTCCCAAGGTAAGTTGCTACTTCTTCATCAAGATCGCTGTTGGTGAGTCCTTTTATAATTACTGAATTGGGGATGATAACCGATTCTTTAATTACAATATCCATTTTGTTGACATTTGACTTTACACTCTATTTTTGTAGTGTTAAATAAAATGAGTCTCATGCAATTTCACAGTATCTCCTGGCTGGTGGCTTGCCACCTGTAACAGCCTCTAAGGGTTACTTGTGGCTCAACTATCAGATTTAACTCGTTTAACAGTCAAAGTAAATATAGTCGAAGTTTTGGACCAGTAGGTTCGGCTACACACAGAAGAGGTGAAAAGGAATGAGACTCAAGACAATGTTTAAAGTATTTTAGAACTACCAGCTGGATGAATTTAATAAAGAAAATTTGAAAAAGAGAAAACAAAATTATTTCATACCAAAATATCTTTCTTTTTGGTACCAACAGTTTGGGTAACAATACTGTTCCGCAATCACAATTATTCTTGTTTCTTTCCCTGGGTGCACCCTTAATAGTAAATCAATTAATCTTTCAGCTCAGATCAGCAAAATTTCAGTACACGATATCTGCTTGACACGAGTATATCCTTCAACTTCCTGCAACAAAAAATAAACCTCCACTTTTGTCGGAGTGGCTCCGACTTGAAACACACCAAATCGCCTCTCGTATGGCGTTGTGTAGAGTCCAAAAAAAAAAAAAAGTCCTAAATAATAAAGCGTGATGTCCAAAGGTCCAAGAGAATGTGTGCGTGTATGTGAAAGGGAAACGAGAGCAGATTGGTGTAATGGGGTCCTTTCGATGCGCTCCTACCACACTCCACTGTGCAGCGAGGTGAGAAGAAGAAGGCGCTGTTGATCTGACTTATCCACGGGCTTGGCTCACCATCAACATCAGAATGTTCATGCGTCACACAAAAAACCTGACCTGTCAATGACAGCGTCAATGAACAAAATGAATTGTTGAATTGAATTCAATTTCACAGTCTATTCGCACATACCAGTGTTTTCTTTGGAACATTAACCATGTTTACAATAAAACAAATAGGTGAAATGTGCATTTTTCTTGCATTTCTTGTAATGTTTTTTTTTTCAGTTTTCCCTTACAACAACCATTCACATTTTTTATCAATTTCTTAATAAAATATACAAATATACAAACAAGTTTCAGAATTATAAAATACAATTTCTTTTCATACAGAACTTTAACACTTGCTTTTAGTAAACATTTTACTCTTAGTAACCTATAAAAAGTGCAAATAACCATTTAACAGGTGGAATGAGTTGCTCACCGATCTCACGAGGGGGCAGCACAGCAGCACAAAATGGCGCCGCCTCTAAACTCTGGCTTTCTACAACCAGAAGTGCAAAAAGAACCAAACTAGTAAATATCGTTTTACTCAACGACTCCTTTATGAGTAAACATGTATAAACTATTTTTTATGGTCGCAAACCTAACTCTTCATTTTGAACCTTTTTTTCCCCCGAAACTCCGTGTCTGCTTGCTCGGTTGATGAGTTCTGATCAGGTGCTCCAGCCAAAAGAATTAACGGAAGGTCTGCAACCCAACACGGAGAAGATGGGCGGGACATGCGGGGTTTAGCCGCAGCTCATTGGCTAAGAGCGATGCCTTCATTTCTCCTGAGAGTTAACCCTTTTTATGCTGGATCCGTAGGCTATTTAGATACAACTAAACGTAGCTCTTAAACTAATAGCTTATTTATATTTTATTATTATTATTAATTTATTTTCATAGAGATTGACCTCTAATATTTAAAGTATATTTATATGTGGGTTACATTGGCATGGAGCTGAATTCAGCTGCGATTCAGCACCACAGCTAAGCTAATGTAGGGGAAACACTGCTGTTAATCCACGGTGCTGCTGTGCTCTTGGGTTTTGTCTGGTGTTTAGACCGCCCGCCCACCCGCCCGCCTGCCTACCTACCTACCTACCTTTATTGTCCCCTTAGGGAAATTCTTTTTCACAGGCACTGTCACTGTCAGGGGTGATTGCATTTGCCCCTGAATATTATGTAAAACTTTAGCAGGTATCAAACACGACCACAGCAGTCATTGGTTAAGAAGTTTGTTTGGAGTAGGGGCCATGTTTACAGGTTATCAGAATAGACAGCTTTGTTTTGCAGCAAAAAAAGAAGGTAATTTGAGGAATCTGTTGAAAATCTACTTGGCACATATTGCTCAAACATACTGTATACTAATGTTTTTCTTCCTCTTCTGCAGAATACTCCCACGAGTCCATACCCAACCATTCGAATGAAGGATAAGAATTGGACAGCTGCCCTCTCAAGACAGTGTTGCGGTGTTGTGACAGTTAAAGGAGTGGATGTTTGCTCGTGCCGCTCGCTGGATGAGGCCTACATCTCAGCATTCTCCAGCTTCTTCGTGTTCAACATGACCTACCCTGCATACTTCAAGAAAACACTTGTCTTTCTTCAGAACTGCATTGTCAACATAGGAGACCAGGGAGACAAACCCCTTCCAGTAAGTGTCACCAGTAGGGTTGTCACGGTAACCGGTATAGCGGTAAACCCCGGTAAAAAAGTTGACAATAAAAATAACCGTCCAGTTTTTAAAAAACTATATTATCTCGGTGGGTTTACCGTGGCCGCGGTTTCGGCGCGATGACCCTTACCAGCCACCGTCGCTTCAGCTGAAGTTCCCGCTGCGCGCACACGCACTTTTTAGTTTGCAACGGCACCAAAACTTTGAAGCTGAAATAATGGCCGAAGGAGGCGACGGCAGCGCCCAGGACATCCATCAGCCCTCAAAGAAGACTAAATCGGAAGTATGGGCATATTTTGGATTTCTGAAAAATGCTGAGGGACAGTTAATAGAAGACTGCTATCCCGTTTGCAGAACGTGCAGGAAACAAGTGTCTGCAAAAGGCAGCAACACTTCGAATCTAATGGCACATCTGCGTGACCATCACCCACGTCTCTACAGCCAGTGCAAGGTAAGTTAACATTAGCATTTTAGCTGAAATGCATGACGTGAGGACTTTTGGTTGAGGGAGAATGCAACGAGTCACTATATCCTGCAGCCGCAGCGTCCTCTGCCAGCATTTAAACCGTGTCACGGACACCCTGTTGCTGGATGAAGCATCTTATTTGTTGATGATGAAGAGAAATATATAATTAGTTCCTTGTCATTGATTTGTTTACTTATTCAATGCCATTTATACTTGAACATTTGGATTTGATTACATAGTGTAGTAGTTATTTTAGTAATTTGTTTAAAGTGGCTATTTATTTTAAATACATATTTTTTAAGGTTGACTTGTACAGCGCTCAAGTCAAGTGTGGACTGGAGTTTTAGATTTTCATTTTGATAATGAAGAAAACAAGTATATGAGAAAACAAGTGGTGTTTCTTTGATTTGTTTACATATTGTTTATGTTTTGAATGTTTGGATTTGTATAATTTAAACCTGCACTGACTACTGTAACAAGTTCCAGAAAAATAAGCTATTTGTTCCTTTACTTGTGAAAAGTTGCACTTTTGCTAAGGCTTTGTGTTATTTTAGGTTTAATAAACACTGTTAAACCTTTTCAGAACTATTTCAGTGTGTGTAGAACAGGACTATCAATGCTTTCTGAACATATGCAACACCGTTTAAAAAATACCGCGATAATACCGAAAACCGTGATAATTTTGGTCACAATAACCGTGAGGTTAAATTTTCATACCGTGACAACCCTAGTCACCAGGGTACTTAACCAACTCTATTAAAAATGCCCCCACTCTACAAATGTTCAAAATGTTCAAAAAGGGCATTTACTCTGAGGAAGTTGATTACACATGTTGGGTTAGTACACACACATGAGGCTCATTTCAGCATCACTTGTGGAATAAATGACTGCCAGGCAGCTTTTTGCACGTATCACTCTTTTCGACGCCATGTGTATCGCAAACACAAACCCTCTGTTTTGAATAGCCTTGAGGTAGTTGAAGATGGATTTGAAAACCATGCACACAAAGAGGTTGAAGACACACACACACACACACACACACACACAGTTCAGACGAGACACACACATTTCAGCAGCCCACACCACCTAGTATGGACAGTTTGCTTGATAATTTAGGAGATCATTTATTTAGCTTTATTCTCAAATGTGTGACGTGATTGCAAGCACATTTCCCACTTTGTCTATATTTATTACATATATATATATATATATATATATATATATATATATATATATATATATATATATATATATATATATATATATATATATTCTGGCTTATTGAAGTAGAGCAAAACATTTGTGTGGACAGTTTTTTTAAATACATGCCATCTCTGTGATCCGTCAAAACTAGGTGTTTAATGTGATTGTTTACTTTTTTTAAAATGAATGTATTTTTCCTGACATGTTCTATGGCAATATACAAATGTAATGAAGGATGTATTCCTGTGGTTGTTTAAATGCTTTGATGTAATTGTATTATCGAAAATAAATGGTTAAATAACCAAATATTTTGGAGTATTGGGGGTACATTTTTGTCTCTTTAGGTACGAAATAGGTTGTCGCTGGGGGGGTACCCTCATAGGTACCTTATTGTACCCTTTTCAAGGGAACATTTCTGTACTATAGTTTGAAGGTACATTTATGTCTTAGGAAAGTACATGACTGTACTTCAGATGGTACAACTTCATAAGGTACAAAAATGTACCAAGCCTAAAGGGTACAGAAATGTCCCTCAAAAAGGAACACCCCCAGCGACAAGCGTTTGTACCCTTTTTGGTACACTTTGGTACCCCTATTTCTGAGAGTATATCAGAATATATATATGCATGTTGAATATAAATCTTCATTAAAACGTTTAAATTTTCATTTTTAAAAACGCTAAAATCATCATTAAAACGTTAAATTCTTCATTAAAATGTTTAAATGTTCATTTTTTAAAACGTTAAAAGGTTCATTAAAATGTTAAAATTTTCATTAAACGTTAAATTATTCATTAAAACGTTTAAATGTTCATTAAAGCAATAAAATGTTCATTTTTAAAAATGTTAAAATGTTCATTAAAACGTTTAAATGTTCATTAAAAAATTATAATCTTTATTAAAACGTTAAAATCTTCATTTTTAAAAACGTTAAAATGTTCATTAAAACGTTTAAATGTTCATTAAAATGTTTAAATGTTCATTAAAATGTTTAAATGCTCATTAAAACGTTAAAATCTTCACAAAAACGTCAAAATCTTCGTTTTCAAAAATGTTAAAAGATTCATTAAAACGTTAAAATGTTCATTAAAACGTTTAAATGTTCATTAAAACGTTAAAATGTTCATTAAAATGTTAAAATCATCAGTAAAATGTTTAAATGTTCATTGAAACGTTAAATTCTTCATTAAAACAGTTAAATGTTCATTTTTTAAACGTTAAAATTTTCATTAAAACACTAAAATGTTCATTAAAACGTTAAAATGTTTTTAAACAAGCAGTCTCCTTCTGATATCATAAAGAAACAAGCAGTCTGCTTCTGACATCATAAAGAAACAAGCAGTCTCCTTCTGACATCATAAAGAAACAAGCAGTCTGCCTCTGACATCATAATGAAACAAGCAGTATCTTTCTGACATCATAAAGAAACAAGCAGTCTGCCTCTGATATCATAAAGAACAAGCAGTATCTTTCTGACATCATAAAGAAACAAGCAGTCTCCTTCTGATATCATGTAGAAACAAGATATATATGTCTGATATATATCAGAATATATTTATGCTTGTTGAATATAAATCATCATTAAAACGTTTAAATGTTCATTTTTAAAAAACGTAAAAATGTTCATTAAAATGTTTAAATGTTCATTAAAATGTTAAAATCTTCATTGAAACATTAAAATGTTCATTAAAACGTTAAAATGTTCATTTTTTTAAACAAGCAGTCTCCTTCTGATATCATGTAGAAACAAGCAGTACCTTGATGATATCATAAAGAAACAAGCAGTCTGCCTCTGACATCATAAAGAAACAAGCAGTCTTCCTCTGACATCATAAAGAAACAAGCAGTATCTTTCTGACATCATAAAGAAACAAGCAGTCTCCTTCTGACATCATAAAGAAACAAGCAGTCTTCCTCTGACATCATAAAGAAACAAGCAGTATCTTTCTGACATCATAAAGAAACAAGCAGTCTGCCTCTGATATCATAAAGAAACAAGCAGTCTCCTTCTGAAACAAGCAGTCTCCTTCTGACATCATAAACAAACAAGCAGTCTCCTTCTGATATCATGTAGAAACAAGATATATATGTCTGATATATATCAGAATATATATATACTTGTTGAATATAAATCTTCATTAAAACGTTTAAATTTTCATTTTTAAAAACGTTAAAATCATCATTAAAACGTTTAAATCTTCATTAAAACGTTTAAATTTTCATTTTTTAAAAACGTTAAAATGTTCATGAAAACGTTTAAATGTCCATTAAAACGTTAAATTTTTCATTAAAATGTTTAAATGTTCATTTTTTAAAACAATAAAAGGTTCATTAAAATGTTAAATTTTTCATTAAAACGTTAAATTATTCATTAAAACGTTTAAATGTTCATTAAAAAATTATAATCTTTATTAAAACGTTAAAATCTTCATTTTTAAAAACGTTAAAATGTTCATTAAAACGTTTTAATGTTCATTAAAACGTTTAAATGTTCATTAAAACGTTAAAATGTTCATTAAAATGTTAAAATTATCATTAAAATGTTTAAATGTTCATTGAAACATTAAATTCTTCATTAAAACGGTTAAATGTTCATTTTTTTAAACGTTAAAATGTTCATTAAAACATTAAAATGTTCATTAAAACGTTAAAATGTTCATTAAAATGTTAAAATCTTCATTAAAATGTTTAAATATTAATTTTTAAAAACGTTAAAATGTTCATTAAAATGTTTAAATGTTCATCAAAACATTAAATTCTTCATTAAAACGTTTAAATGTTCATTTTTAAAAATGTTTAAAGGTTCATTAAAACGTTAAAATTTTCATTACAACGTTTAAATGTTCATTTTTAAAAATGTTTGAAGGTTCATTAAAACGTTAAAATGTTTTTTTAAACAAGCAGTCTCCTTCTGATATCATAAAGAAACAAGCAGTCTGCCTCTGACATCATAAAGAAACAAGCAGTCTCCTTCTGATATCATGTAGAAACAAGCAGTCTCCTTCTGATATCATGTAGAAACAAGCAGTCTCCTTCTAACATCATGTAACAAGATATATATGTCTGATATATATCAGAATATATATATGCTTGTTGAATTTAAATCTTCATTAAAACGTTTAAATTTTCATTTTTTAAAAACGTTAAAATGTTCATGAAAACGTTTAAATGTCCATTAAAACGTTAAATTCTTCATTAAAACGTTTAAATGTTCATTTTTAAAAACGTTAAAAGGTTCATTAAAACGTTAAAATTTTCATTAAAACGTTAAAATGTTCATTAAAACGTTAAAACCTTCATTAAAACGTGAAATTATTCATTGAAACGTTTAAATGTTCATTAAAACAATAAAATGTTCATTTTTAAAAATTTTAAAATGTTCATTAAAACGTTTAAAGGTTCATTAAAACGTTGAAATGTTCATTAAATTGTAAAAATGTTCATTAAAACGTTTAAATGTTCATTAAAACGTTTAAATGTTCATTAAAATGTTTAAATGTTCATTAAAACGTTAAAATCGTCATAAAAACGATAAAATTTTCATTTTTAAAAATGTTAAAAAGGTTCATTAAAACGTTAAAATGTTCATTAAAACGTTTAAATGTTCATTAAAACGTTAAAATGTTCATTAAAATTTTAAAATCATCAATAAAATGTTTAAATGTTCATTGAAACGTTAAATTCTTCATTAAAACGGTTAAATGTTCATTTTTTAAACGTTAAAATTTTCATTAAAACACTAAAATGTTCATTAAAACGTTAAAATGTTTTTAAACAAGCAGTCTCCTTCTGATATCATAAAGAAACAAGCAGTATCTTTCTGACATCATAAAGAAACAAGCAGTCTCCTTCTGACATCATAAAGAAACAAGCAGTCTGCCTCTGACATCATAATGAAACAAGCAGTATCTTTCTGACATCATAAAGAAACAAGCAGTCTGCCTCTGATATCATAAAGAACAAGCAGTATCTTTCTGACATCATAAAGAAACAAGCAGTCTCCTTCTGATATCATGTAGAAACAAGATATATATGTCTGATATATATCAGAATATATTTATGCTTGTTGAATATAAATCATCATTAAAACGTTTAAATGTTCATTTTTAAAAAACGTAAAAATGTTCATTAAAATGTTTAAATGTTCATTAAAATGTTAAAATCTTCATTGAAACATTAAAATGTTCATTAAAACGTTAAAATGTTCATTTTTTTAAACAAGCAGTCTCCTTCTGATATCATGTAGAAACAAGCAGTACCTTGATGATATCATAAAGAAACAAGCAGTCTGCCTCTGACATCATAAAGAAACAAGCAGTCTTCCTCTGACATCATAAAGAAACAAGCAGTATCTTTCTGACATCATAAAGAAACAAGCAGTCTCCTTCTGACATCATAAAGAAACAAGCAGTCTTCCTCTGACATCATAAAGAAACAAGCAGTATCTTTCTGACATCATAAAGAAACAAGCAGTCTGCCTCTGATATCATAAAGAAACAAGCAGTCTCCTTCTGAAACAAGCAGTCTCCTTCTGACATCATAAACAAACAAGCAGTCTCCTTCTGATATCATGTAGAAACAAGATATATATGTCTGATATATATCAGAATATATATATACTTGTTGAATATAAATCTTCATTAAAACGTTTAAATTTTCATTTTTAAAAACGTTAAAATCATCATTAAAACGTTTAAATCTTCATTAAAACGTTTAAATTTTCATTTTTTAAAAACGTTAAAATGTTCATGAAAACGTTTAAATGTCCATTAAAACGTTAAATTTTTCATTAAAATGTTTAAATGTTCATTTTTTAAAACAATAAAAGGTTCATTAAAATGTTAAATTTTTCATTAAAACGTTAAATTATTCATTAAAACGTTTAAATGTTCATTAAAAAATTATAATCTTTATTAAAACGTTAAAATCTTCATTTTTAAAAACGTTAAAATGTTCATTAAAACGTTTTAATGTTCATTAAAACGTTTAAATGTTCATTAAAACGTTAAAATGTTCATTAAAATGTTAAAATTATCATTAAAATGTTTAAATGTTCATTGAAACATTAAATTCTTCATTAAAACGGTTAAATGTTCATTTTTTTAAACGTTAAAATGTTCATTAAAACATTAAAATGTTCATTAAAACGTTAAAATGTTCATTAAAATGTTAAAATCTTCATTAAAATGTTTAAATATTAATTTTTAAAAACGTTAAAATGTTCATTAAAATGTTTAAATGTTCATCAAAACATTAAATTCTTCATTAAAACGTTTAAATGTTCATTTTTAAAAATGTTTAAAGGTTCATTAAAACGTTAAAATTTTCATTACAACGTTTAAATGTTCATTTTTAAAAATGTTTGAAGGTTCATTAAAACGTTAAAATGTTTTTTTAAACAAGCAGTCTCCTTCTGATATCATAAAGAAACAAGCAGTCTGCCTCTGACATCATAAAGAAACAAGCAGTCTCCTTCTGATATCATGTAGAAACAAGCAGTCTCCTTCTGATATCATGTAGAAACAAGCAGTCTCTTTCTGATAAAACAAGCAGTCTCCTTCTAACATCATGTAACAAGATATATATGTCTGATATATATCAGAATATATATATGCTTGTTGAATTTAAATCTTCATTAAAACGTTTAAATTTTCATTTTTTAAAAACGTTAAAATGTTCATGAAAACGTTTAAATGTCCATTAAAACGTTAAATTCTTCATTAAAACGTTTAAATGTTCATTTTTAAAAACGTTAAAAGGTTCATTAAAACGTTAAAATTTTCATTAAAACGTTAAAATGTTCATTAAAACGTTAAAACCTTCATTAAAACGTGAAATTATTCATTGAAACGTTTAAATGTTCATTAAAACAATAAAATGTTCATTTTTAAAAATTTTAAAATGTTCATTAAAACGTTTAAAGGTTCATTAAAACGTTGAAATGTTCATTAAATTGTAAAAATGTTCATTAAAACGTTTAAATGTTCATTAAAACGTTTAAATGTTCATTAAAATGTTTAAATGTTCATTAAAACGTTAAAATCGTCATAAAAACGATAAAATTTTCATTTTTAAAAATGTTAAAAAGGTTCATTAAAACGTTAAAATGTTCATTAAAACGTTTAAATGTTCATTAAAACGTTAAAATGTTCATTAAAATTTTAAAATCATCAATAAAATGTTTAAATGTTCATTGAAACGTTAAATTCTTCATTAAAACGGTTAAATGTTCATTTTTTTAAACGTTAAAATGTTCATTAAAACATTAAAATGTTCATTAAAGCGTTAACATGTTCATTGAAACGTTAAATTCTTCATTAAAACGTTTAAATGTTCATTTTTAAAAACGTTAAAATGTTCATTAAAATGTTTAAGTGTTCATTAAAACATCAAATTCTTCATTAAAACGTTTAAATGTTCATTTTTAAAAATGTTTAAAGGTTCATTAAAACGTTAAAATGTTCATTTTTTTTAAACAAGCAGTCTCCTTCTGATATCATAAAGAAACAAGCAGTCTGCCTCTGACATCATAAAGAAACAAGCAGTATCTTTCTGACATCATAAAGAAACAAGCAGTCTCCTTCTGATATCATGTAGAAACAAGATATATATGTCTGATATATATCAGAATATATATATGCTTGTTGAATATAAATCTTCATTAAAACGTTTAAATGTTCGTGTTTAAAAACGTTAAAATCATCATTAAAATGTTTAAATGTTCACTTTTTAAAAACATTAAAATCTTCATTAAAACGTTTAAATGTCCATTAAAACATTAAATTCTTCATTAAAACGTTTAAATGTTCATTTTTAAAAACGTTTAAAGGTTCAATAAAACGTTTAAATGTTCATTAAAATGTTAAAATCTTCATAAAAACATTAAAATGTTCATTAAAATGTTAAAATGTTCATTAAAACAATAAATTCTTCATTAAAACGTTAAATACTTCATTAAAACGGTTAAATGTTAATTTTGTAAAAACGTTAAAATGTTCATTAAAACGTTAAAATCTTCATTAAAACGTTAAATACTTCATTAAAACGGTTAAATGTTAATTTTTTAAAAACGTTAAAAGGTTCATTAAAATGTTAAATTTTTCATTAAAACGTTAAAATGTTCATTAAAACGTTTAAATGTTCATTAAAATGTTAAAATCTTCATTAAAACATTAAAATGTTCATTAAAATGTTAAAATGTTCATTAAAACAATAAATTCTTCATTAAAACGTTTAAATGTTCATTTTTAAAAACGTTAAAATGTTCATTAAAACGTTAAAATCTTCATTTTTTTAATTTTAATTTGATTAAACTGATTTTTTTCTTAACGTTCTTGGCATTTTGCCCCACACAAAGTTAAACAAAACAATGTTGATTAAGGTGTGTGTGTCTGAGAGAGATAGAGAGGGCGAGAGGGAGAGAGATGGAGTTAAAAAAAAAAAAAACTCGACCGGAGCGGAGGTAGTGAGTTAATGCAGCACGTCAACTCTGTCTTGTCAAATGCACCATGTAAGTTAGTTACGAAAAAAGTAACTTTAAATATTCAACTGAAAAAGAGGCGAGCTGAAGAAAACCTAGGGAAAACTGAAGTAACGTGAGCAACAGTGAAGCAAGCACAGCGAGATCCGTTACTGTCTGTGTGTGTGTGTGTGTGTGTGTGTGTGTGTGTGTGTGTGAGTGGATGAGACGGACGGACTGCGCTCCCGGCCGGCTAGAGAGTTTTGTGTGTAGGGAGGGGCAGGCGCTCTATGTGACTGGCCAATCACAGAGCGTGAAGACAGTAAGTTACCCAATGAGGATTTTCCTTCAGCACGATTACAGATATTTCCGAGGTTTACTCGTCTCATGCTCGTATTCATCAAAAATGCTTTATCCGTACCGGATACTCGTCTGAAATGAGTATCCGGCTCATCCCTAATAAACATATTATAAATCAGCTGCGTTCGTGATTTAAAACATGCAGGAAATGTGCTGGAAGCAGACTGCAGCTCCAGGTATGTCAGCTCAATATTTTGTTAAAGAGCAAGTCAACCCCTACCTGAGTCTAACTCCACTCCCACTTCATGTTTGAAAAATGCAACACATACTGTTGTCTGGCAGACTGAGAGGGCGGAGCCACTAACAAATACACACACACTCAGGCTCACGACAGCATTGTGACATCATAATGTACCAGTTTACATCATAGCATACTTCTTAGCCAATAGCGGTGGCAGATTTAAATTAAAATACAGTGCAGAGTTTTTACCTGACAACGGCACAACACTGCCAGTTTTAGGCAGAATATTTAAATTTTAACTAAGATGCACTGAAGTGCCAAATTATTGACGACACGTGTCTGCAGCACGATTAGACACTCGTTTATTTAGTTTATCGGCAAAAAAAGTTTATTTTGGGGTGACTTGCTCTTGAAGTCCCAACAAAGTGAACTGCCAGTCTGAAGTTGCAAGTAGAATATTCTGGCCAAAGGAATGTGGTATGGGCTAGGTGGCTGTTCATTAACCCTCTAAAACAGGAGTATTTGATTCCGGTCCTGGAAGGCCAGTATCCAGCAAGTTTTAGTGGTTTCTCTGCTCCAATATGCTTGATTCAGTGGTTTAATCACCTGTGCAGCAGTTCAGGCTCTGCAGAAGCTTAACCCCGTAAATTTCCAGGTTTAATTAACGCAATGGGGTTTTGTCCCTCGGGAGGGATGCTGGAATGCTAAGGAGTTAATCACCTGCTGGTTGAAATCAGGTGTGTTGAAACAGAGTTAAAACTAAAACGTGCTCGATACCGGCCCTCCAGGCTGGGAACTTCATACCACTGCTGTTAACAGTCATTTTAGCACATACTGGCTCAAGAAAATTAAAAAATATGAAAACATTTCATATCATGGCTTTAAAATGTGTGTAGGACTCCGACATAGGGTTCAGACTTTTTGCTGCAACTGTAAACACAATTTTCTGTAATTATTGAATACGAAGTTGATTAAAATACAGCTAAACACGACATACTAGCGGCATGAGCTGCCCTGTAAGACATCTTTTTAGTGACGTATGACAAACAGCTCTTCACGGTTTAGAGGAATTTAGATTTTTATGATGATTTATGACAAAATTCCTTAAAATGAATAACTGAACCTAGTTTATCTTTATGTAGACGGTAAAGTGTAGTGAAACAGCGCTAGTCTCAGTCGGCATAAGCAGCAGGGCCCTGCAGGGAATCGAACCCCGTCTCATTACTGAGAGTTCCGTTACCAGAGTCTTTTGCTTTGGGCGACCTGAGACGGTAAAGCAAAACCTGCATCAACACAGCATTTAATGTTGGTGGAACATAAATTCTGTCTTGATGCAGGAAAAAAGAAACAGTCAGATTAAAAAATTATTTCCAATTAAATTAATTTTAATATTTTATAAATGTTTTACAGATTTAGAGCCTCCTTTGACTTTTACGCTTTTCGTTAACTTCTCGTTCTTTTATGATGTTTATCCGTTCTTTAGTCGCGGTCAAACGCATCGTAATTTTGTTCTGCGGTGAATCTTAAAGTTATGTTGAATGTAAATAATCTGAGTCTTTATTGCTTTAATTTAACAGCACAGTAACTTGTTAAAATATTCAAGTTAATTTAAATCATTTACATGTTTAATTAGACTATATTTTATTAGCCTTTAATATTTTAGTATTTATTGTTGAACTTTTGTAAAGAGCTATTTTTAAACGCGTGCACATTTAAACACTAAAACCTTTGTTTGCTCCATCTGTGTCAGAGCTCTGCTGTTCAGCTCCTTCCTGGTTCCTGCAGGACCACAAAGCCCAGAGAAGCTCAGTCCAGCAGGACGTGAGGACACGAACAGACACGGAGAGCTCCTCCTAAACCTGGAATCAAACTTTTCTACAGATGATTTAGAACAGTTTCTTGTGACAGAACAGTTAGTGAAACAGAAAGGACATGATGAAGATGATGTTATCGTCCTTGTCTTTCATACAGATCAAAGATCACCCCAGCTTATGCTCATGTCACTAAGTAAACGTCCCATTTCTCACTAAGACCTGCTCTATCTGCTCTACCAGATTATCAGAAGCATCACTGTAGTTGTAGTTTTGCCTCCATCTTCCTGCCCTCCTTGGTCTCATGTTTGTCTTCTACTACCTCTCATCATCCATCTCAGGTGGGATCTTGTTTGCTCCGATGGCCTCTTGAGTTCCAGGCTTACATCTTTTAGTGAACGTTAAATCATATACTAATATATATGTATGTATGTGTGTGTGTATGGTATGATGCTAAACCAGACTGCCTGCTCCATCAGATGAAAAGGAAATCCTCTCAGGACCCAAATAAAATAGAAGATTTAGCAACCAGACACAGAAGCCCAGGTGAAACGTCCACATCAGCATCTCCAGTTCTACCAGCTCCAAAAACACACTTCTGAAATAATAAAACACTAAACTCAGCCAACGGATGAAGACGTCCTGGTGCCAGATGCTACCTAAGACATCACCAGTTCAGCTGACTTGATAAAACACTTGGTGACTAAAACAAACATCTGGTGACCTGGTAAAAAACAGTCCTGGTGCAACAAGCTACCTGAGACAAACGTTTCCAGTCAACCAGTTCAAGAAAGAAAGAAAGAAAAAATCTTCAGTGGCGCTGCACTGGGAAAAAAAAGATATCTCTAGTCCGAGTCGGAGTCGTCCGAGTCGTCCCATCTTGGTCTCTTCGGTGGGATGTACGGGAAGCGCTCTCCAGTCCTCTTCTGGCTGGATCCAAGGACCGAGGTAGAAGGAGTGGGTTCTTCTACATCCTGGACCTCTTCAGCGCTCCCGTGGGCAGGCCTGGGATCTTCTGGAAGCTCTTCCGGTGGGGCCGGAGGAGCTACCGCCAGCCAGAAGTCTTCTGGTGGTGGAAGCTGCTGGTCTTCATCGCTATCCAGAATTGAGCTACCATAACCAGAGTCCACACTAGAAGCCAGAAAACCTTCTAAAGCTGACCAATCTGAGCTATTGTCAGTCTCCTCCGACTCCTCATCACTACTCAGACCCTCAACTGCAAACTCTGCCTCTTCTAGAGGAGCCTGACCATGATGACACACAAACACCACATCATCATCAGGAATGTGAAGGGCTGGGTACCCACCTTCATCTTCATCGAGAATCCGGATGACCTCAGGGACCCCTGCAGTCACGGGACGCTCCACGATGAAGATGCCTGTGAGGACAAAACAAGACACATTAAATCTACTTGTCTCATAAAACAGTTATTAAAAAGCTACAGTGACTCGTTTACAATACAAGAGATGTGTGTCTGCATCTGCATGTGTGCACAAGATACACTTTACTAATCTGGTTGTTTTTTAGGGTTTAACAGGTTAAAACCGATTTCTGCTTTTACTGAAAAAGTTTCCATTTTTAATTGATGTGATTGTTTATTATTTATGTTTCATATTTATAGCTGATGTATTTCTAAAAAGATTTATTCTTTTACAGCTTGTAGACACAACACTGCTCAAATAAAGTTGTTTTAGAATGGGCTCTATAAAAATAAACAGAAGACTCATTAAACTGGTGAAAACTGTTTAAAAAATATTCAAACGGACAGAAATGCATTTATAAACCTGAGAACCAACTCAGAGAACACGTCAAACTTTTTACTTGGATAAAACTGATGAAGTCCTTAAAGATCAAAGGTCTCTAGATCATTCAGATTTATGAAAACAACTCATGTTCACCGATGCTAACAGGCTGAAGCTAAAGCTAGCTGTACGTTCTAGCATGTTCTACGTCATGACGTTTCATACCTGGTTCACCCGTTTCTATGGTTACGAAAACAACATGTTATTGTTTGAACCATACATTTTTAGAATCGTACATGTCATTTAATTAGTTTTAAACATTTCGATGTAAAATTGAACTAAATGGACTTGCTGAAACCAAATTGGTGGTTTTCTTTTAACGGTTCTCTCTAGTCTGATATAGTCATCCCACCGACCTGCTGGCTGGGACCCTCAAGATGTTGAGGCTGTGTGATGAGGTTGAGTCACAGGTCGGTGCTAATGTGAGAAACCTTTTGTCTCTATCCCGCTAAAAGAACCACATATTCAGCTTTTATTTTGCGTGCCCAGCTGACAAAAACCAACAGGCACTCCTCGCGCTCATCACCTCGCTTCTGTCCATCCTCTTTTATATCAATAACACAAATGAAACCAATACATGCCAGAACAAAACTAGTAAAAACATTTGATGTGTTCAAACTGGAGATTACAACAGCACAAAAGCGCTTAAAGTCCTCACTGTTCCAGGGGAATTTGAGCCTCACTTGTCCACAGAAAACATGTTTCACCTAAAACACCAAATCTCGTCTCGTCTTTTTCCGCCTATCCGTGTCCGGGTCGCGAGGGCAGCATCCCAACTAGGCAGTTGTTCCACACCGTCCTCTCCCCAGCCACCTCCACCAGCTTCTCCGGCAGGACCCCTAGGCGTTCCTGGGCCAGTTCGGATATGTACTTTCTCCAACGTGTCCTGGGTCGTCCTGGGGGCCTCCTGCCAGCAGGACATGCCCAAAACACCTCACCAGGGAGGCGTGCAGGAGGCATCCTAGCTAGATGCCCAAACCACCTTAACTGACTCCTCGATATGGAGGAGCAGCGGCTCTATTCCGAGTCTCTACCGAATGTCCGAGCTCCTCACCCTATCCCTAAGGCTGACCCAGCCACCCCGCGGAGAAAACTCATTTCGGACGCTTGTATCCGCGATCGTGTCCTTTCTGTCATTACACAAAGCTCAATACCATAGGTGAGGAGTGGGCGGTAGTAGATCGACTGCTCTTGCTGGGGAGGTTCGCAGCCGAGTGTGAAGAGGCTGGGATGAGGATCAGCACCTCCAAGTCTGAGACCATGGTTCACGATCGGACGTTCGGTCTCTCAAATACACGAATTTAACATTATAATAATGTTTCAGTAGTTTGTCCTTTAGGAAACATGAAATAAGTCAGATGGAGAATTTAACTGATGTTAGCTTACCGTGCTCCTCCCGGAAGGCCAACATCTCTCTAGTAGGTTGGTTCTCGGGTCTTCTTCAGCTAGCCACAAACTTCTTCAGCGATTTCTGCTCTGCAGAGGCTCTCCAAGCTCGTCCAAGGGCTATTATTGAAGCAAATCTCCAGAGGCTCTCTCGACCAAGTGCTGCTCTAGCGCAAGTTCGAAAGAAAGACTTTTAACATTCGATGAGCTTTTATAGACGAGCAACGTTCTAATTCTATGACGTATACACGCATGTGCGTGCAACGGATTCCTAACCTGCCTCTTTGCAGCAGATACACCCGAGGGTTCTCTCAGCCCTCTGGTGGACACAAGCTATTACTGCAGCTGTTTTAGAACTGTCACTTAGCTAACTATGTAATAACCAGAGGTGGAAAGATTACTAAAATTTCCTACTTAAGTACAAGTTAAAGTACTTGCCTAAATTTTACTCAAGTAAAAGTAAAAAGTATTGTAAATAAAATGTACTCAAAGTAAAATTTACTTAGTTACATTTTTGTCAGCGTAAAGATGGTTACATCAGTGCAAAACCACAACGTTCACAACACACTCGTGTATGCACGCACACACACGGACACACACACAGTTTGATGGAAGGATTTCTATCCTATCAGTGAGAACAGGACGTGCACATTGATTGGACGAGGTTTTTTTAGGATTGTACGTTTCAATTGTGATTAAAATTATTCTTTATTTTGAAAAAAAAAGTTAATTTTTAGATGCCATCAGCATGTGAGGTATCTCAATGTTCTCATGACAAAACTCTAACATGAGACTGTGCTCTAACCTGTCACACAACAAGCTAAATGAAAGTCAAACATTTCAAATGGACCGTATGACAGCTGTTAACGTTGGCCCTGCCCAACTTTATTCTCTCTTTATTCTGCTCTCCCCACCTATTCCACCTTCCTCAGGATCCACTGGTTTCCCTCTTTCCTATTCACTCTCTCTCTTTCTTAACATTTTTTCTTTTAAATCGCAATTGCTTATTCTTGCTCATTTTAAATATATTTTTAAACATTTTTGAAATGCTTTTTTATAGTTTTACAATTTTTATATTTTTTGTTTTTGTGAAGCGCCTCGTGGTTTTTATCTTGAGAGGCGCTATATAAATGATATTTTCTTCTTCTTCTTCCAACTTTACCTCTACATTCAGTTCCTTTATCCATGTCCATCCTAGAGCTCCTCTCTGACCTTCATGCTTATTTAGAGCAGCTGATTTATAAAGTTAGCAGAGTTCATCCTTGGCAGTGGGTTCACTCACTCATTTAAAGATATCGGCCAGAGGCAAAATTCGTTTGAACAGCATGTGTAAATGTGTATTAAAACCTTAGATGAAAAAGGTTTTTGAATTTTGACGGCTGGAATTGTAAGATAATCTGATGTTTGTGACCGGCGCGGGAAAAACAGAAACTAACTTCCGGTCTAAGCCCTGGGCAGCTGCTGATGTTTCACATGGAGCTCTGCTGAAACAGCTGTAGTACACAACGCCTGACTCCGGTGTTTCTGCGTTAGCGTTATAGCAGAGAACAATGTGTCATCAATCAGATGTAGCTTCTGAAGCCTCTACTAGTCTGTCAGATTTGTTTTTTCTCTGGGATATGGCGACGAGAACGGATATTGGATTACCGGAGAAGTTCAACCGAGTTCCGACCCCGCCAGCTGGATATCACTACCAGAGGTGCAGACATGTTTTAGACCGTTTGACTCAGAAGACCTGCCTATGTCCTATTATTTGGACATAGAGGAGGATTCTGTTCATCTTCAGAACCAAAATTGATACGGTTTGTTTACTTTTCTTAAATATTTCATTTCATGTGCTCCACTGGGAGCTCTAAGCTGACGAGTTCTCAGCTGGTCTTAGCTCCATCACGTGTCCCAATATAGTTCAGTAAACTACAGTTTTACTGCTGTGTGTATTTATTGATATAACTCTGGAAAATATTTAACCAACAATTTACCAGAATAAATCTTCCTGATGATGGAGTAACTCCTTAGCTCAACTCGTTGTTTGCACTAATCCAGGATGTCATGGAGGTTCTAATGTTGAAATATAGAGATAATCTTTTAGATTATAACTGTGTGTGTGTGTGTGTGTGTGTTTGTGTGTGTGTGTGTGTGTGTGTGTGTGTGTGTGTGTGTGTGTGTGTGTGTGTAAAAATAGTGAATTTTACCCAAAAACTGAATCTTAAGGATCTTGAGGAGTGGGAGTCAGAGACACACACTTGCTGGTTCACAGGGGACTGGGGCCCTGTCCACACGTAGCCGGGGATCTGCCAAAACGTAGATATTTTTCTACGTTTTGGCCTGTCATCCACACGAAAATGGAGTTTTTTCACACGAAAATTGATCTTTTTGAAAACTCCGGCCAAAGTGAAGATCTGCGTTTTCTCCGTTTTGGGTGTCTGCGTGTGGACGGACAAAACCGGAGTTTTAAGGTCCGCAACGTCACTTTCCGCGACAGAAAAATGCTGACATCACGTATGCGACCTGTGTTTACACTAGCCGGCATCATGGAAGCCCTCAGAGCTGCGCTCTGTCACTACCCGATCCATCAATTGTCCAATTGGTGGGCGGCGGGGGAAGTACTGCCGCCTACAGGTCTGGTATGTCCTTAACAACGTATTTATCCGGGTACGTGTGGACAGAGTTTGTTTTTAAAACCCGGTGGTGTGGATGCAAGTTTTTGGAGGGGCGGATATTCGTTTTTAAAAAAACCCAGCTACGTGTGGACTAGGCCTGGGTTTCCAGGTTGCTGGAGGACTGGAGGAGCTGAGCACGGAATAGGGAGCAGGATCCGGTAAGGTAGGGTCAGTATGGAGTGGAGAGCCAGGGACCGCCTGGGAGAGAGCGGGACTGGTCCGGTAGGTTGCAGGACGGTGTGAAAGGTGGTGGTGGAAATCTGGAGAAGAGGCAGCTTACAAAAATCAGGCAAGCTTGGAAAAACACACAGGAACTAGCAATCTGGCCAGTGAATAAAGATGTCTCCCAGCAGCTTCTATGTCCCTGGCCAACTGATGTGCAGATGGACTGCAGCTGGTCCACTCATTGACACGCCCACCTGCAGGAGAAGCTCAGAGAAGGTTTAGCAGAGAGAGGAGGACTCACCTCAGACCATGACACCAAGATAACTTAAAGTGATAATTTACAACATTTTCATATTTTGAACTCACTTTCTTGAGCCAGTATGTGCCAAAATGACCCTTTACATGGTGAATGAAATGTCACTCAGACCCTCACCGCTCTGTGGCCAGAATACCACACTTGCAACTTCAGATTGCCGGTCAGGTCTGTTGGACTTAGTAGAGCTGATATGCCTGGTTCTGCAGCCTTAACCCCTTCTTTCCACCGGAGCCGTCAGCAGCACTTTACTGCAGCAGCACGTCTTGCTCGCTTATGCTGCTGCTCGGCCCTTCCCACGAGACGCGTAGCAGCATGGGAGCAGCTGTCACCGACAGAGCACAAAGTCACACGAGTGACTTCGTCAGTAAACACAACAACTAGCAGGAGAAAACAACATTATGGCTCCAAAAGGTTTGTGTTTTATGTTCTGTCCGTTTTATAATCGCTAATACGGACCTGAAAAACAAAGGAGGCCACAAGCCAGGTGATAACTTCTCACGGGGCCGCACAGTTAGTAACTTTTTTAAAGTAAAGCAACCGGAAGGCAGTACGTTTCTTTATTCTGAAAATCTCGGGAAGCTTCGCTCCGTTTCCGCGTCCGATTTCCTGTCTTTCCTTCCCCAAAAATGTCGAACTTGACCCGTTTCAGAGGCGTAACGTGTAGAAAATAGAACTGGAGCGTAAGGGCCGCGACATGCTGCCCCTGAGACGCGGCCGACTCGCGCTGCTGACTGCTGCTGACGGCTCCGGTGGAAAAGGTTCTGTTGACCACAGCGGTTCCTATCAGCAGCTATGACGTGCTGCTGCAGTAACGTGCTGCTGACGGCTCCGGTGGAAAGAAGGGGTAAGGTGCTTTTCCAGGAACACTACTCAGGGCAACTCGGACCGATGCAGTTCAGCCCGACCACAGTTTCCAAGGGCACGGTTTGGTATTTTCCCTCTATTTTTCTCCCCTATTTTTAGTCCCTGCTCCATTGAGGTACCTGGCAAGGCTGAGTTGGGCCGGTATCGTGATTCTGGCTGCTGATTGGCTGGGGGCTTCATGGAGCTGGCGTGGGAACAAAACTGCTTTCAGATGGGCTGACTCAAACCACGCTGTACAGAGCTGTTTTAGGCTGAGTAGTGCTCCTGGGAAACCACCTTTAGTGTCTGCATGAGCAGCAGCAGCTCCTAGATGTTAGTATTGGGTATGGAATGGAATATGATTTAAAATATAACTCGAGCAAAAGTGTTGTTCTATTCTACAGAACCACCCAGGATAAAAGGCTTAATTTTCCTGTGTTTAAGTTGTCCAGCAACAGTCTTGCAGTCTGTGAAAAGATAAAATATCTTGGACACTTTATCACAGCCTATATGAGTGACGATGATGATATTTACAGGCAGTGCTGCAAGCTATATGTGCAAGCAGACACCATTGCACAGAAATTCAGCTGTTGTTCCACACCTGTTAAAGTGGCATTAGTTAAAGCATACTGCACACCACTATATACTGCACATCTGTGGTCATTCTATAAAAAGTCTAGCTTGCACAGGTTACAAGTGGCATACAATGATGCAATGAGAATCCTCCTCAGAATTCCCAGGGGATAGCCTGGCAAGCCAGACTAAATAAATGTATTATTTAGTCTGGCCACGCTCCATTGATGGCTCTCGGTTGTGGGGCGGGTTCTACCGTTGTCTTTCAAATGATCTCTGCATTCCACTGGACAATGAATGTGACATACTCTTGTTTCACTCTGTTGCATCATCCCACCCACCAGGCATATAGAGTGCCCTGATTGGCCCACAAAGTGGATAAAGCTCTGTGATTTGTTCACTAAGCAGATAGAGCACTATGATTGGCCCACCATTATGGACCAATTACAGCTCTTTGTGTGTTTGAAACCCCTCTAGAGAGCTGTGATTGGCTAGCCAGAGTCCTGGTAGGAGCTGTGGAGGTTCCAATGGAGCATGCCTAGACCAAACTTTGCAAAGCAAGAATTTGGTCTAGTTCACTAGGCTACCCAGGGGAGGCAGTGCTAGTCAAACGTTTGTTTCTGTGAGAGTGTGTACATTTAAGGCACTTCTAAGACATTTAATGTTCAAGTTTATGAGACGGCTGGAAGAATCTTCCAATAGTATTATAGTTGCTCTCGTTATATGTCTAGGCTGGGAATGCACTGGTTAAAATGTTTGGGTGGATTTGTCGCGTGCCCGTCCCATTTACCGGTTCCTTTAAAACCCAGTTCCGTTAGAACTTATGAGACGGTGCATCCATCAGGGTTCGGGGGTGTGTCGACGAGTATAATCGTACTAGACCCGGGTTTGGACTACCTAATTAGAATCTTGTCTTTTATTTTAAAGGTGAAATGACTTGCACGAATAGCCAGCCCCAGAGTACTACACTTCTTTTAAACTCGTTACCTTTTGGTTAAGATACTAGAGAGAAGTCTGGAGGCAAGCCAAGCCTCTCAGCAATTGTTTGGATTACCCGGAATTAATTGCGCCTCTAACAGCTTATGTGGGAGGTTGGTAACTATAAAATGATTTATGCTAGTTGATCAGGCTATCATAAGTTTATCAATTTATTTATTAATCCATCCTTCCAGCTGATTAGAGACTTTTTCAACCTGCAATCAGAGCCAAAATAACCTCGAATATTTTGCTTTTATCGCCCTTAAGACAACTCGTTACTCGCAAGGAGGGGAAAGTTAAAACTTCCCTTATCTTAAGGTTTCTTTATATTATTCTGTTATAAACTGTAAAGTAAGTCCTGATAATTCAGAGACCGATCTTCGACATGCTTACCTCTGTGCAATTATGGCCAGGGCCCCAAACGTGAAGCTTTAGAGAAAACCTGAAAGAATCAGGATTATGTTTCTTTTTCAAAAAAGTTTTATTACAAAATCAAAATACAAAAAATGGGTAAAGTGAAAAACAACTGCTATCCCCCACAGAGGAATTAGTTCAAAATGATTAAATAAGAGTTAGTTTACACCAGCTCTTGTCTTCTCAGAATCTCCCCAAGAACGAAGTCCTGCTCGATCTGAGCTGCATCCTTTTATATCATTTCTGAGACTGCTCTAAACAATGTAAGAGTCACAAGTCATTCTCTCCTGACAGTTTAGGTCAAGGGGTCATTTACCAGATACACACTTTGTAGCTCAACACAAGACATTTGGTATCATTTTCACTACATGCAGTATTCACATGAGGACACAAAAGTTACATGCTGCACTCCTTGAATGAGAGCACAGGTCATAAATCTTCATGTTGGTAGCAAATTGTAGATCTTCTTTCAGCATTCCTGAGAGCTCCTGGGTTCAGTTGGACTTTTCTCACTCCATGCCATTCCTTCTTTTCCCGCCAGAGGTGGAGTTAGGGGCGGGCCCAGGGGTGTGTCCATGGGTGGATCCAGAGAAGACAGCCTGTCTTTTGACCCTTTGCCTAGTTCTGTCCTCACCAGCAAGTCCTGAACTATTGTCCTCTTGACCCTTGTGTGACCCTTGTCTCTGACCACTGTTTCTAAGCCTTGACCGATTACTCGGACTTGCAACAGATTTATCTCAACTAGTTAGTTTTGTTGTCCCTTACCTCCACTGCAGTTATATCCTGTGATATTATATAGGCTTTTATTGGTATTAATGTTAATTGGTATCCTTTCTTTTCTTGTATCTTTTTCTTTTATCTGTATGTTTCTTTTAAAATGGACTTTAAGTCTGGCAATAAACTATAGGGATGAGCGAGTACACCGCTATCTGTATCTGTATCTAATCAACCAAGCAAATTATCTGCATCTGTATCTGTACTCGGAATGGGCGTGGCATAACCCGGAAGTGGGTGTGGTTTAGCCGGAAGTGGGTGTGGCTTACATAAATACATTATTTTAAGTCTGAAATTAATATGGAATGATCAGAAGTTGATATGTGTATTGTTTATTCGAAAACTATTTACAGAGCAGCCTCAGAATTGAGATTAAATATTTTTGATCACAATAGTAAAGGAACTATTTCAGAACAAGTGTTTCAATAAAATCAGAACATTAATATTTAAGTGCATGGATTAATACATTTGAACTCATGCAGTAGGAACTAGGAAATATGAAATGCTACAACTAGACACAACTTTATGTAATGTTCATTAAAACGTTAAAATGTTCATTAAAATCTTCATTAAAACATTAAATTCTTCATTAAAACGTTAAAATGTTCATTAAAACGTTACAATCTTCATTTTTAAAAACGTTAAAATGTTCATGAAAACGTTTAAATGTCCATTAAAATGTTAAATTCTTCATTAAAACGTTTAAATGTTCATTAAAACGTTAAATTCTTCATTAAAACGTTAAAATCTTCATTAAAACGTTTAAATGTTCCTTTTTAAAAACATTAAAATCGTCATTAAAACGTTAAAATCTTCATTAAAATGTTAAAATCATCATTAAAATGTTTAAATGTTCATTAAAACGTTAAAATCTTCATTAAAATGTTTAAATGTTCAGTTTTAAAAACGTTAAAATGTTCATTAAAATGTTAAAATGTTCAATGAAACGTTTAAATGTTCATTAAAACATTAAATTCTTCATTAAAACGTTTAAATGTTCAGTTTTAAAAACGTTTAAAGGTTCAATAAAACGTTAAAATCTTCATTTTTAAAACGTTAAAATGTTGATTAAAACGTTTAAATGTTCAGTAAAATGTTAAAATCTTCATTCAAACATTAAAATGTTCATTAAAATGTTAAAATGTTCATTAAACAATAAATTCTTCAATAAAACATTTAAATGTTCATTTTTAAAAACGTTAAAAGGTTAATTAAAACGTTTAAATGTTCACTTTTAAAAACGTTAAAATGTTAATTAAAATGTTTAAATGTTCATTAAAACGTTAAATTCTTCATTAAAACGTTTAAATTTTCATTTTTAAAAATGTTAAAAGGTTCATTAAAACGTGTAAAGTTTCATTTTTAAAAACGTTAAAATGTTAATTAAAATGTTTAAATGTTCATTAAAATGTTAAATTCTTCATTAAAACGTTTAAATTTTCATTTTTAAAAACGTTTAAAGGTTCATTAAAACGTTAAATTTTTCATTACAATGTTTAAATGTTCGTTTTTAAAAACGTTTAAAGGTTCATTAAAAAGTTAAAATGTTCTTTTTTGAAACAAGCAGTCTCCTTCTGATATCAAAAAGAAACAAGCAGTCTGCCTCTGACATCATAAAGAAACAAGCAGTCTCCTTCTGATATCATGTAGAAACAAGCAGTCTCCTTCTGATATCATGTAGAAACAAGATATATATGTCTGATATATATCAGAATATATATATGCTTGTTGAATATAAATCTTCATTAAAACGTTTAAATGTTCATTTTTTAAAATCGTTAAAATGTTCATTAAAACATTAAATTCTTCATTAAAACGTTTAAATGTCCATTAAAACATTAAATTCTTCATTAAAACGTTTAAATGTTCATTTTTAAAAACTTTTAAAGGTTCATTAAAACATTAAAGTTTTCATTACAACGTTTAAATGTCCATTAAAACATTAAATTCTTCATTAAAACGTTTAAATGTTCATTTTTAAAAACGTTTAAAGGTTCATTAAAACGTTAAAGTTTTCATTACAACGTTTAAATGTTCGTTTTTAAAAACGTTAAAATCATCATTAAAACATTTAAATCTTCATTAAAACGTTTAAATGTTCATTTTTTAAAAACATTAAAATGTTCATTAAAACATTAAATTCTTCATTAAAACGTTTAAATGTCCATTAAAACATTAAATTCTTCATTAAAACGTTTAAATGTTCATTTTAAAAAATGTTTGAAGGTTCATTAAAACGTTAAAATGTTCATTTTTTAAACAAGCAGTCTCCTTCTGATATCATAAAGAAACAAGCAGTCTGCCTCTGACATAAAGAAACAAGCAGTCTCCTTCTGACATCATAAAGAAACAAGCAGTCTCCTTCTGACATCATAAAGAAACAAGGAGTCTGCCTCTGATATCATAAAGAAACAAGATATACATGTCTGATATAAATCAGAATATATATATGCTTGTTAAATATAAATCTTCATTAAAACGTTTAAATGTTCATTTTTAAAAACATTAAAATCTTCATTAAAACGTTTAAATGTTCATTAAAACGTTAAATTCTTCATTAAAATGGTTAAATGTTCATTTTTTTAAAACGTTAAAATCAGGGGTGGATTAAGGACTGAAGAACATCTGGGGCTTAACACACACACACACACGCGCGCACATGCACACGTGACACTCACTAGTCAACTACATATATGTCTTGTACCACATAATTTTTAATCTGAAGCTACATATTAAGCATTTTTAGGGCAGAGTATTGTTCCTGTTAGTGTTTAGTGTGAGATGATAGTAAATATTCCCGTTCTTTCTCCAACAACTTTGCCTGATAGTAAGCTAACTTTAGGCAAACCAGCAGCACAATAAATATTTTCAAATAAGACTCACAAACCTGAGTCATCACCAGTCTCATCAAAGCTGGGGTTCTGTCGCGGTACTTTTGGTCTAAAAAACGTCCTTATGTCCATCTTCACTCATGCGTTTCAGGCAGAGAGTGTAGAAGAAACCGGCTGCTGAGGGGCTTCTTCTTCAGTGGTGGAGGCTCAGGCAGGCTGTATACAAACTACTGCCAGCTGCTTCCTCTCTGTTAGACTTTGGTACTGCATGTTAGTCTAATGAGCTTTGAAAGAAACAGACGTACTGCATGTTACTTCCACGATTTAGATCCGGGGCTTCCTATGAAACATCCGGGGCTTCAGCCCAAGTAGCCAGGCCTAACGCCGCCCCTGGTTAAAATCTTCATTAAAACATTAAAATGTTCATTAAAACGTTAAAATCTTCATTAAAACGTTAAAATCTTCATAAAAACGTTAAAACCTTCATTTTTGAAAACGTTGAAATGTTCATTAAAATGTTTAAATGTTCATTAAATCGGTAAAATCTTCATAAAAACGTTAAAACCTTCATTTTTGAAAACGTTGAAATGTTCATTAAAACGTTAAAATGTTCATTAAAACATTTAAATGTTCATTAAAACGTTGAAATGTTCATTAAAACGTAAAAATCATCATTAAAATGTTTAAATGTTCATTAAAACGTTAAATTCTTCATTAAAACGGTTAAATGTTCATTTTTTAAAATGCTAAAATGTTCATTAAAATGTTTAAATGTTCATTAAAACGTTAAAATGTTCATTTTTTGAAACAAGCAGTCTCCTTCTGATATCATAAAGAAACAAGCAGTCTCCTTCTGACATCATAAAGAAACAAGCAGTCTCTTTCTGATATCATGTAGAAACAAGCAGTCTCCTTCTGACACCATAAAGAAACAAGCAGTCTCTTTCTGATATCATGTAGAAACAAGCAGTCTCCTTCTGACACCATAAAGAAACAAGCAGTCTCCTTCTGACATCATAAATAAACAAGCAGTCTCCTTCTTATATCATGTAGAAACAAGCAGTCTCCTTCTGATATCATAAAGAAACAAACAGTATCTTGCTGATATAAAGAAACAAGCAGTCTCCTTCTGACATCATAAAGAAACAAGCAGTCTCCTTCTGACATCATAAAGAAACAAGCAGTCTACTTCTAATATCATGTAACAAGATATATATGTCTGATATATATCAGAATATATATATGCTTGTTGAATTTAAATCTTCATTAAAACGTTTAAATCTTCTTAAAACATTTAAATTTTCATTTTTTAAAAACATGAAAATGTTCATGAAAACGTTTAAAGGAGACATAACATGAAAAACCCACTTTTTTATCCGTTAACACAGTGTGTTTCACATTTTAAGTGTCTAAGTGAGCAAAAAGGCTTTATTATTCACTGGAGTTGCTATTTAGATATTTAATAATTAAGTTTTGGGCATATTTGTCCACCCGTTCAGTTTTTCAAATTATCTATTACATCAGTAATTTATTTCGTCAGGATAACTACCAAATATGGTAATGGCCCTCGGCTAAACACAGAGCCAATCCGCCATTTTTTCATCTCGCTAAGATTTTTTGTAGTCCTATTGGAAAAATGCAGAATGTCTGGTTATTTTAGCCACACACAGCTCAAAACTGTTCCTCGTTTTAAGGAAGGGTGGTGTGGCAGTATTTAAACCCAGGAGCTGATGACTCTACTGCTAAAAAAAAAACAGAAGAAAAACTAGTGTGTGTGTTGTGTGTGTGTGTGTGTGTGTGTGTGTGCATGCGTGCGCGCGTGGTTCGTTCGTGTCTCCTGGCTAGTAAGTACTGAGGGCTTCATCTATCTAAAAGGAGTAATTTCCATCTGAATGTGACAGCACCGGGACACAGCAGCAGAGCGGTAAGCTTCATGTAACTCTAAAATGTCGACAAACTTTACTTTAGGTTTACAGGCATTAGCAGCACTAAAGCGTTAGCATCCGGCTTGCTATCGCTAGCACAGTATGCTAGTAAAGTTAGCACCCAGATTAATGTGGATTTGGCTGATTTTCGTGGAATAAAACGTGATTTCTGATCAACGCCTTCTTTTACACCAGATGTACATCCACTGATTGTAGCAGCAGAGAGCCTGTGTGTTATTTTACATGAGTGTGATGTAATCTTAGCATCCAGTAAATAAAGTCCCATATCAGCTAAAATGCAGCGTGACAAAGTCATTAAAGTGCATCAACACAGTGGATTTAATAGAGTTTTAAAGAACAATCTCTGAGTGAAGTGAGGTTAGTTTTTTGTCTCACTGCAGATATAAAAACGAACTCTGCATCAGTCAGACGCAGCAAAGCTCACCGTCTGTATGAGCGTGAGCGTCGGAAAGCTGATAAAATCAGCTGTAAAATAATTAAAACAAAGTAAAAATGTTCCTTTGCTTTTTAGAGTCCACATCCAGAAGACTGGAGCCGTGTTTCACTGACAGGCTGTCAGACTAAAGCCCTGATGAGCTCAGCTGGGACAAACTGGTCTGATGTTTAGGTAAGTGAAGATCTGCTTCTCCAAGTCCTTGAGATGCTAGTAAAAATAATTTAGCCAGCTTGCTAATGTTACTTTTCTTCTCCTCTAAGGAACACAGAACGCTCGGATGTGGGAGCTCACGTCACCTACTGAAGAAGGAGACCCACCAGTAAAGAGACGGTCTGGACCAGACCAAAGTGAGTGATGACACACCTCAGCCACCCTCATCATTAAGAACACCTCACCCCCTGAATCACTCCGTCTGATGACAGCAGAGTGATTTATTTGATGTTTTACTTGTTTAGTCTGTTTAGAAATTATTGAATTACATTATTTTCTGTAATCGACCATCTGATCTGGATGTGTGCAGAATAACTTTCCCCAAATTCAGCAGCAGCTGGCCTGTAAAAACAGCTGCAGCATGTAGTAAGTCTGTCTGCACTGCTCTCTACTGAGCTTCCTTTCATAAGGAATCATTTGTATAATTTTAGTGTCACTATTTTAGAGCTGAAACAACTAATCGATTTAATCGATTATAATCGATTATTAAAATAGTTAACAACTTTTTTAGTCATCGATTAGTTGTTTAATAATCATATTTTACCGCATAAAGTCTATTTTTACCACAATCTGACATCGGTTACAAGCTGTTAAATTTGCCGCCAGTGTGTGGCAGTAATGAGCTACTGATCTACCAGTGGAGCCGTAGAAGAAGAAATGAGCCAATGAGTGCCCTCGGTTTTCATGACGTATCACGTTACTGACGCTCATCTTGCTGTGAGAGATGGCGGAACAAGAGGAAATACGGAAGAAAAATGGAAGCGACAAAACTGAAGAGAAACCCCGGACAAAAACCTCACGAGTATGGGAGCACTTTACTCTAGATGCCTTGTAAAGACCGGTGACCTGCAAAATATACAAAAACCATCTAGCATGGCACGGAAGCACGACGTCCCTAAGTGAACATTTGAGACGAAAACGTGGGGGCTGATGCAGCAGAGGAAGAGAACCGCGGTCAAGTGAGCCGTCATTTGGAAGAGCCAGCCCGGTAAGTAACAGAAAATAAACAAGCTGGAGTTAGTGTTTTAGCTGAGTTTGTTATAGTGAATGTTAAACATGTTTTTTGCCGCGTCAGTCTACGGTGTTCTACTTCTGATTGACTAGATGCAATCGTGAATCTCCTCCGTGTTGTGAACCATGCGCTTGCCAAATTCAGCACGTCTGTTTATAAGAATGTTCTCGTTAAGAGAAAAACGGCACAAACCCATAACTATGTTCCTCATTCAAAAAAGGACAACTCCGCGGAGAAAAATATACAGACGAGCTGTGTCCAGGTGAATATAACACAGCATAGTTGTACGCTTTCAATTTTTAAATACAGGAGAAATTCAGAAAAAGTCATTTTTTTACTATTAAAAGGCTGTTTTACTATCTAACGCTGTAAAACGCCTCACAACACATTTTTATCATGTTTCTTAAACAGTATTACACAAAATAAACATTTTTCACATTTCTCTAGCTAATTTAAACACTCCCGACTCAAAGTAAAAACCTCATGAGCTTCTTACTCAGAGCTTTTTAATAGTAAAAAAAAAATTAGACTTTTCTGAATATCTCCTGTTGCGGGCTATTTTGTAGAACGTAACCCTCAAAATAAATGATCACTGTATATTGTTAATTAATTCAAATAATATATTGATTTAGTGTTGTAGTGTGTGTGCTGCTTTATTTTATATGTGTACTTATTTCAGTCTATTTGTGTTTCTTATGCAGGAAAAAAAACAAGCAACGATGGACAACTACATGGGGAACAAGACACTCACCCCCCAGCAATTCATACCACTTACAAACTATTCTAAACATGCTGGTAAAAGACATGAGGCCACTATCCACGGTGGAAGGAGCAGGCTTCCAGCTAATGCTAAAAAATTATTCTGGACTGATATTTTGCACTGTTTAGCTCATTTTATACTGCTGACTGTGTTCATGTGCAATAAAATAGATTGCAGTCAACTGCACAATTCTCTAATTTTTTTTTCTTAACTGAAATGCATCCATCACTGGTATAGGTTAAATAGCTAAACAATAACAAACCGATTAATCGATTAATCGAAAAAATAATCGACAGATTAATCGATTATGAAAATAATCGTTAGTTGCAGCCCTACACTATTTTATTACATTTGTAAGAATATGAAGTCACTGCAGCAAAGTGAACTTGTGAACAAACACAAACGTGACTATAAACATGAAAGCTAAAGAAACAACTTTCCTAAAGCTGCTTGTAAACAAAATATGTCACTAATGTTATTGTCTATCATTGCAGAATATGGCGATTACATCATGGAACTGGTCTTTGGAAAAGTTTTCCCTGAACCAACTCCGTTTCTAGATGAGGTAGAGAAGATCTGCATCTCACCAACCCTCTGGTCTCAGTATTCAGACAACGGAGGTCTCCCACTGTTATCCAGGACCAGTTTGAAGCCCACATACTGCCCCTCCCTCATCATCAGGAAACATCAATCCGTATCCTGAGGACAACAGAAGACGGCAGGAGGACAGGAACTCTGAGACCTAGATACCACAGCACCGGGACACAAAGCACCTGTGTGCACAACGCCTGTTTAACTACTAAAGCCTGTTTATTATATTGTTCTACTTATTTGCTGTGAGGTTAATACTTAGAAAATTTGTATATTAATGTAAACAATTAAAAAAATCACTGATTGTATGCTTTCTTTTAGATGTAATGGTCCAAACTCAGCCTTGTAGACATTTATTGCATCCTGTAGGTAAATACACAGAACAGGCTCAGATCCAGGATGACCCAGCATGCTCTTCTTCCATTCTGGCTGTTAGGGATTTTATCAATAACTCAATGCCTACTGATGTTTTCACCTAACAGTATTTATTTAGAATGCAGGTACGATTTAACCATATTTGTTAGCAAAGCAGACTGATCTTGGGAATTTCACTGCAGCACTGATGTCCACCTCTGTGTACACATTAGAGAATTACCACGTTACAGCTAAACACACATTTAATAAAGATATAGGCTACGCATTGCAGACAATAAAAACAAAGTTCTAAGCATTAGAATTATAATCACATTAAAGAACATTTGGAGGAATGTTCTTTATTTTTGACTAGAATCTCAAATCTTTAAATTAAAATGTAACTGCTTTTTATCCATTTTCAGCCATTAAGACACCCAATATTAAATAAGACTACTTATAAAATTATTTATAATTATATGTATGTATATATATATATATAGATAGAGATCTTAATAAAATATATTTTTAATGGTGTTTTAATGAGCTGTATCATTTTTTAAAACATTTTTATAGAAATAAATAAGCAAGCAGCATTCCTTGTGTGTGTGCGCGTGCGCGTGCCTGCTCGCTTGTCCCGTCGGCCGTGACGGATGTGTGTGTGTGTGTGTGCGCGCACGTGCCTGCTCACTTGTCCCTCCGTCGGCCGTGACGGGTGTGTGTGAGTGACTACAGAAAAATGCATGAGAGAGTTAGCAGCCTTGAAACAGCTTGATTAACTACTCTCCCCACATGTTTTAAAAATGCTAATATGCTATGCTAAATCTGCTATGCTAAATAATGATTTCTCTATAGAACTACAAAGTCCGGCTGGGGGAGGAGAGTACAGGTCTGCACTATGGAGGGGGGCGGAGTTTACAGCTCCTCCTCCAGTTTAAAGAGACAGTACCCAAAAACGGCTCGTTCTCAAGACTCTCCTCAGAACAGGGGTAGATGAGGGTCTGTAGAGCAACAATAATGAGGAAATCAGACCAAAGAACTGCAGTTCCACTGTATTTAGACCCCCAACTGAAGGATTTAGATGTAAAAAGGAATAACTTAAAAGCATGTTATGTCTCCTTTAAATGTCCATTAAAACGTTAAATTCTTCATTAAAACGTTTAAATGTTCATTTTTAAAAACGTTAAAAGAATCATTAAAATGTTACAATTTTCATTAAAATGTTAAAATGTTCATTAAAATCTTCATTAAAACGTTAAAATGTTAATTAAAATGTTAAAATGTTTATTAAAACGTTAAAATCTTCATTAAAACGTTAAATTATTCATTAAAACGTTTAAATGTTCATTAAAACAATAAAATGTTCATTTTTAAAAATGTTAAAATGTTCATTAAAACGTTGAAATGTTCATTAAAACGTAAAAATGTTTATTAAAACGTTTAAATGTTCATTAAAACATTATAATCTTTATTAAAACGTTAAAATCTTCATTTTTAAAAACGTTTAAATGTTCATTAAAACGTTTAAATGTTAATTAAAACGTTTAAATGTTCATTAAAATGTTAAAATCGTCATAAAAACGTTAAAATATTCATTTTTAAAAATGTTAAAAAGGTTCATTAAAACGTTAAAATGTTCATTAAAACGTTTAAATGTTCATTAAAACGTTAAAATGTTCATTAAAACGTTAAAATCATCATTAAAATGTTTAAATTTTCATTGAAACGTTAAATTCTTCATTAAAACGGTTAAATGTTCATTTTTAAAAACGTTAAAATGTTCATTAAAACTTTAAAATGTTCATTAAAACGTTAACATGTTCATTAAAATGTTAAAATCTTCATTAAAATGTTTAAATATTCATTTTTAAAAACGTTAAAATGTTCATTAAAATGTTTAAATGTTCATTAAAACGTTAAATTCTTCATTACAACGTTTAAATGTTCATTTTTAAAAACGTTAAAATGTTCAATAAAATGTTTGTGTTCATTAAAACATCAAATTCTTCATTAAAACGTTTAAAGGTTCATTAAAACGTTAAATTTTTCATTACAACGTTTAAATATTCATTTTTTAAAAATGTTTAAAGGTTCATTAAAACGTTAAAATGTTCATTTTTTAAACAAGCAGTCTCCTTCTGAAATCATGTAGAGACAAGCAGTATCTTGCTGATATCATAAAGAAACAAGCAGTGCCTTGATGATATCATAAAGAAACAAGCAGTCTCCTTCTGACATCATAAAGAAACAAGCAGTCTGCCTCTGACATCATAAAGAAACAAGCCGTATCTTTCTGACATCATAAAGAAACAAGCAGTCTCCTTCTGACATCATAAAGAAACAAGCAGTCTGCCTCTGACATCATAAAGAAAAAAGATATATATGTTTGATATATATCAGAATATAAATCTTCATTAAAACGTTTAAATGTTCGTGTTTAAAAACTTTAAAATAATCATTAAAACATTTAAATGTTCCCTTTTTAAAAACATTAAAATCTTAATTAAAACGTTTAAATGTCCATTAAAACATTAAAATCTTCATTAAAACGTTTAAATGTTCATTTTTAAAAACGTTTAAAGGTTAAAAAAAATGTTAAAATCTTCATTTTTAAAAACGTTAAAATGTTCATTAAAACGTTTAAATGTTCATTAAAATGTTAAATCTTCATTAAAACATTAAAATGTTCATTAAAACGTTAAAATGTTCATTTTTTTAAACAAGCAGTCTCCTTCTGATATAATGTAGAAACAAGCAGTGCCTTGATGATATCATAAAGAAACAAGCAGTGCCTTGATGATATCATAAAGAAACAAGCAGTCTCCTTCTGACATCATAAAGAAACAAGCAGTCTGCCTCTGACATAAAGAAACAAGCAGTATCTTTCTGACATCATAAAGAAACAAGCAGTCTCCTTCTGACATCATAAAGAAACAAGCAGTCTCCTTCTGACATCATAAAGAAACAAGCAGTCTGCCACTGATATCATAAAGAAACAAGCAGTCTCCTTCTGATATCATGTAGAAACAAGCAGTCTCCTTCTGATATCATGTAGAAACAAGCAGTCTCCTTCTGATATCATGTAGAAACAAGATATATATGTCTGATATATATCAGAATATATATATATATGCTTGTTGAATATAAATCTTCATTAAAACGTTTAAATTTTCATTTTTAAAAACATTAAAATCATCATTAAAACGTTTAAATCTTCATTAAAACGTTTAAATTTTCATTTTTTAAAAACGTTAAAATGTTCATGAAAACGTTTAAATGTCCATTAAATCGTTAAATTCTTCATTAAAACGTTTAAATGTTCATTTTTTAAAACGCTAAAAGGTTCATTAAAATGTTAAATTTTTCATTAAAACGTTAAATTATTCATTAAAACGTTTAAATGTTCATTAAAACAATAAAATGTTCATTTTTAAAAATGTTAAAATGTTCATTAAAACGTTTAAAGGTTCATTAAAACGTTGAAATGTTCATTAAAACGTAAAAATGTTTATTAAAACGTTTAAATAGTCATTAAAAATTATAATCTTTATTAAAACGTTAAAATCTTCATTTTTAAAAGCGTTAAAATGTTCATTAAAACGTTTAAATGTTCATTAAAATGTTTAAATGTTCATTAAAACGTTTAAATGTTCATTAAAACGTTAAAGTCTTCATAAAAACGTTAAAATCTTCATTTTTAAAAATGTTAAAAAGGTTCATTAAAACGTTAAAATGTTCATTAAAACGTTTAAATGTTCATTAAATTGTTAAAATGTTCATTAAAATGTTAAAATCATCATTAAAATGTTTAAATGTTCATTGAAACGTTAAATTCTTCATTAAAACGGTTAAATGTTCATTTGTTTAAACGTTAAAATGTTCATTAAAACATTAAAATGTTCATTAAAACGTTAAAATGTTCATTAAAATGTTAAAATCTTCATTAAAATGTTTAAATATTCATTTTTAAAAACGTTAAAATGTTCATTAAAATGTTCAAATGTTCATTAAAACATTAAATTCTTCATTAAAACGTTTAAATGTTCATTTTTAAAAATGTTTAAAGGTTCATTAAAACGTTAAATTTTTCATTACAACGTTTAAATGTTCATTTTTAAAAACGTTTGAAGGTTCATTAAAACGTTAAAATGTTCATTTTTTTTAAACAAGCAGTCTCCTTCTGACATCATAAAGAAACAAGCAGCCTGCCGCTGACATCATAAAGAAACAAGCAGTATCTTTCTGACATCATAAAGAAACAAGCAGTCTCCTTCTGACATCATAAAGAAACAAACAGTATCTTGCTGATATAAAGAAACAAGCAGTCTCCTTCTGACATCATAAAGAAACAAGCAGTCTCTTTCTGATATCATGTAGAAACAAGCAGTCTCCATCTAATATCATGTAGAAACAAGCAGTCTCCTTCTTATATCATGTAGAAACAAGCAGTCTCCTTCTGATATCATGTAGAAACAAGCAGTCTCCTTCTGACATCATAAAGAAACAAGCAGTCTCCTTCTGATATCATGTAACAAGACATATATGTCTGATATATATCAGAATATATATATGCTTGTTGAATTTAAATCTTCATTAAAACATTTAAATTTTCATTTTTAAAAACGTTAAAATCATCATTAAAACGTTTAAATCTTCATTAAAACGTTTAAATGTTCATTTTTTAAAACGCTAAAAGGTTCATTAAAATGTTAAATTTTTCATTAAAACGTTAAATTATTCATTAAAACGTTTAAATGTTCATTAAAACAATAAAATGTTCATTTTTAAAAATGTTAAAATGTTCATTAAAACGTTTAAAGGTTCATTAAAACGTTGAAATGTTCATTAAAACGTAAAAATGTTTATTAAAACGTTTAAATAGTCATTAAAAATTATAATCTTTATTAAAACGTTAAAATCTTCATTTTTAAAAGCGTTAAAATGTTCATTAAAACGTTTAAATGTTCATTAAAATGTTTAAATGTTCATTAAAACGTTTAAATGTTCATTAAAACGTTAAAGTCTTCATAAAAACGTTAAAATCTTCATTTTTAAAAATGTTAAAAAGGTTCATTAAAACGTTAAAATGTTCATTAAAACGTTTAAATGTTCATTAAATTGTTAAAATGTTCATTAAAATGTTAAAATCATCATTAAAATGTTTAAATGTTCATTGAAACGTTAAATTCTTCATTAAAACGGTTAAATGTTCATTTGTTTAAACGTTAAAATGTTCATTAAAACATTAAAATGTTCATTAAAACGTTAAAATGTTCATTAAAATGTTAAAATCTTCATTAAAATGTTTAAATATTCATTTTTAAAAACGTTAAAATGTTCATTAAAATGTTCAAATGTTCATTAAAACATTAAATTCTTCATTAAAACGTTTAAATGTTCATTTTTAAAAATGTTTAAAGGTTCATTAAAACGTTAAATTTTTCATTACAACGTTTAAATGTTCATTTTTAAAAACGTTTGAAGGTTCATTAAAACGTTAAAATGTTCATTTTTTTTAAACAAGCAGTCTCCTTCTGACATCATAAAGAAACAAGCAGCCTGCCGCTGACATCATAAAGAAACAAGCAGTATCTTTCTGACATCATAAAGAAACAAGCAGTCTCCTTCTGACATCATAAAGAAACAAACAGTATCTTGCTGATATAAAGAAACAAGCAGTCTCCTTCTGACATCATAAAGAAACAAGCAGTCTCTTTCTGATATCATGTAGAAACAAGCAGTCTCCATCTAATATCATGTAGAAACAAGCAGTCTCCTTCTTATATCATGTAGAAACAAGCAGTCTCCTTCTGATATCATGTAGAAACAAGCAGTCTCCTTCTGACATCATAAAGAAACAAGCAGTCTCCTTCTGATATCATGTAACAAGACATATATGTCTGATATATATCAGAATATATATATGCTTGTTGAATTTAAATCTTCATTAAAACATTTAAATTTTCATTTTTAAAAACGTTAAAATCATCATTAAAACGTTTAAATCTTCATTAAAACGTTTAAATTTTCATTTTTTAAAAACGTTAAAATGTCCATGAAAACGTTTAAATGTCCATTAAAACGTTAAATTCTTCATTAAAACGTTTAAATGTTCATTTTTAAAAACATTAAAAGGTTCATTAAAATGTTAAAATTTTCATTAAAATGTTAAAATGTTCATTAAAATGTTAAAATCTTCATTAAAACGTTAAAATGTTCATTAAAACGTTAAAATGTTCATTAAAACGTTAAAATCTTCATTAAAACGTTAAATTATTCATTAAAATGTTTAAATGTTCATTAAAACAATTAAATGTTCATTTTTAAAAACGTTAAAATGTTCATTAAAACGTTTAAATGTTCATTAAACGTTTAAATGTTCATTAAAATGTTTAAATGTTCATTAAAACGTTAAAGTCGTCATAAAAACGTTAAAATCTTCATTTTTAAAAATGTTAAAAAGGTTCATTAAAATGTTAAAATGTTCGTTAAAACGTTAAAATCATCATTAAAATGTTTAAATGTTCAATGAAACGTTAAATTCTTCATTAAAATGTTTAAATGTTCATTGAAACGTTAAATTCTTCATTAAAACGGTTAAATGTTCATTTTTTTAAACGTTAAAATGTTCATTAAAACGTTAACATGTTCATTAAAATGTTAAAATCTTCATTAAAATGTTTAAATATTCATTTTTAAAAACGTTAAAATGTTCATTAAAATGTTTAAATGTTCTTTAAAACGTTAAATTCTTCATTAAAACGTTTAAATGTTCATTTTTAAAAACGTTAAAATGTTCATTAAAATGTTTGTGTTCATTAAAACATCAAATTCTTCATTAAAACGTTTAAATCTTCATTTTTAAAAACGTTTAAAGGTTCATTAAAATGTTAAATTTTTCATTACCATGTTTAAATATTCATTTTTAAAAATGTTTAAAGGTTCATTAAAACGTTTAAATGTTCATTTTTTTAAACAAGCAGTCTCCTGATATCATGTAGAGACAAGCAGTATCTTGCTGATATCATAAAGAAACAAGCAGTCTCCTTCTGACATCATAAAGAAACAAGCAGTCTCCTTCTGACATCATAAAGAAACAAGCAGTATCTTTCTGACATCATAAAGAAACAAGCAGTCTCCTTCTGATATCATGTAGAAACAAGATATATATGTCTGATATATATCAGAATATATATGCTTGTTGAATATAAATCTTCATTAAAGCGTTTAAATGTTCGTGTTTAAAAACGTTAAAATCATCATTAAAACGTTTAAATGTTAACTTTTTAAAAACATTAAAATCTTCATTAAAACGTTTAAATGTCCATTAAAACATTAAATTCTTCATTAAAACGTTTAAATGTTCATTTTTTAAAACATTACAATGTTCATTAAAATGTTTAAATGTTCATTAAAATGTTAAAATCTTCATTAAAACATTTAAATGTTCATTAAAACGTTAAAATGTTCTTTTTTTTAAACAAGCAGTCTCCTTCTGATATAAAGAAACAAGCAGTGCCTTGATGATATCATAAAGAAACAAGCAGTGCCTTGATGATATCATAAAGAAACAAGCAGTCTCCTTCTGACATCATAAAGAAACAAGCAGTCTGCCTCTGAAATCATAAAGAAACAAGCAGTCTCCTTCTTATATCATGTAGAAACAAGCAGTCTCCTTCTGATATCATGTAGAAACAAGCAGTCTCCTTCTTATATCATGTAGAAACAAGCAGTCTCCTTCTGATATCATGTAGAAACAAGCAGTCTCCTTCTGATATCATGTAGAAACAAGCAGTCTCCTTCTTATATCATGTAGAAACAAGCAGTCTCCTTCTTATATCATGTAACAAGACATATATGTCTGATTTATATCAGAATATATATATGCTTGTTGAATTTAAATCTTCATTAAAACGTTTAAATTTTCATTTTTAAAAACGTTAAAATCATCATTAAAACGTTTAAATCTTCATTAAAACGTTTAAATTTTCATTTTTTAAAAACATTAAAATGCTCATGAAAACATTTAAATGTCCATTAAAACGTTAAGTTCTTCATTAAAACGTTTAAATGTTCATTTTTAAAAACATTAAAAGGTTCATTAAAATGTTAAAATTTTCATTAAAATGTTAAAATGTTCATTAAAATGTTAAAATCTTCATTAAAACATTAAAATGTTCATTAAAACGTTAAAATGTTCATTAAAACGTTAAAATCTTCATTAAAATGTTAAATTATTCATTAAAACGTTTAAATGTTCATTAAAACAATAAAATGTTCATTTTTAAAAATGTTAAAATGTTCATTAAAACGTTTAAAGTAGGGCTGCAACAAACGATTATTTGGATAATCGATTAATCGGATGGGGTCTCGACACGATTAATCGATTAATCGGATTACATGGGGAAATTTTTAAAAACTGCTAGGGAAACGTTATTTCTCTCCTTCCTTCACTTTTTTTAACACAACATTATTAGAAAACAGTTCAATAGCAGAAAAACAACATGCCATCACCTAAATTGTCTTATAAGGTGTATAGACAGAGACCCTAAGCTACATCTATCTGTGACCTAAAATGCTTGGTCCAAGTTAAACAGCTTAAGGGCAATTCTCATCTGTTTTGTTTGATCTCATCTGTTTACATTTATTTTAAATGTAATTAAACATAGGCTGTGAATTAATCAAAATTGATCACTATTTCCAAAAATGACTGAAAAAATACCAAATAAAACAAAAGTAAATGAATGCCATCCTCCTTGCGATGATGCCCTGGGCAACTGCCATAAAGTCACATCAAGAAATGCTGCTGATCATTCCAATGATCCCAAATAGACTCACATTAGGCCACATGAAAGCAACTGAACCCAAAAATATATTAACCAGTATATAACTGCACTCTCACACAACACGCCTGCAGCAACAGTTAGGACTCCTCCCTCCCTTTTAAAAGCGTTTTTGCTTCCGAGGACATTGTGGTTGTAAAACCACACGCTAGTAGTCTGGCCCCGGTGTGATCAACCAGTTTCTGCGGGAATGTGACGGCGGAACCAGGGCCAGATTAACACTTTGTTGTACCCTGGGCAACAATATTCAAGGGCTCCATCATCACGACCCAAGGATCACCATAATGTGGTCACATACAGAATATTTTACTGTAATATGCAGTAAATATACTCAATACTTGAATGCCTGACAACACGTAACCCGCCCAGAGTAACCTTTGACCCACCTCGTGTGGACTGACCAATGAGGAGAGGGTCTTAGCTTGAGGCCCTCTCTTCATTGGTCAGTCTGCATGAGACTGACTCTCAACTGACGTTCAGTCGTAGGCAGCGAAGCGTCTCTGTGCAGCGCAAAAGCCCGGGTGGACAGTTTGTTTAATATAGGGTGACCATATTTCCATTTCCAAACAAGAGGACAGGGGATCTATGCCTATGACATCACACTATGGCAACGCCACACAAACCATGTTGGGACCCATTTTTTGTAAGAACTAAATTAATATCAGATTCTGCCAATTAAAGGGCTCCAAAACAATTCATATGTAAATATTTTGCATATTTAATGCAAAATCTAATTTTTCTGCTTTAGTGCTGCAACAAGGTTTTATTAATAATAAATTATTATACCTTTTGTTTTACTACAGCATTGGTAAGCTTCCTGTGCACAGATTATTAAGGATGCTTGTTTCAGCTGTGAGATTAGACGATAGGATCAATGAAAAAATAAGTTGTCCCACACTCCATGGAAACTTTCAGAGAATCCACAAATAGTGGCTTTCAGATGGTTTTGTTACTTTTTGCAAGTTTATAAAAGAAGCAGATGAGACAGCAGGACTGATAATTTAGTTTTTCATCTGATAATATTAGAACATGTCAGTAATGTCTGAGGGGCTTTTATAAACTCCGTATAACTAACACTACTGGAGAGGGTATGGATTACACAGAGGCTTCTGGGGAGCCCAGTTATTGGGGGGGGGGGGGGGGGGGCATTTTGCCTTGGCCCCCAAAATGTCTTGAAACGGCCCTGGGTGTGTGACTGAGTTTTGAAGGTGATCTGAATTGTATCAGACGTATAAATATTACATGTGTATAACTTATTGTTTTATACAGGTAAAAACGTGTAGTGAAGATAAATCTGCGTACATTTTACTTTTCAACACTTTGTTTTGTTTTCTTGTTTTTATTTAACCATTTCCTGTCCTGTCTGTCTCTCATCTTCCTGCATCTCCTCATAATTCTCCAGAAAATCTGTTGCCTGGATTCTTACCTTTTCACCTCATCAGTTACTTTTGAGCAGATCAAAGGGATCTCCTGACCGAAAAGCGCAGAGCGCGTTTTCGATGCTGCGTGAGGTGACATCACCACAGCACAGGTGATGAGCTCCGCAGTAGTGAGCTTCAGGCACAAATAAGACAGAAAATAGAGAACATGTGCGGACATGAACGATCGTGTGCTAATTATAGTTTTTTTGGTTGCGCCACTTTGAGAATGGACCGTGCGCTGGAAGCAGCTGCCTGGATCGCTGCTCAACAATGCGGAACCGGTTCGCAGCAGCGCAAGTCTGCCGGCTCTCCCTCGCGCTGATCTGCCGGTACCGGCTCTCCCTCATGCTGATCTGCGGCTCTCCCTCGCGCTGATCTGCCGGCTCTCCCTCGCGCTGATCTGCGGCTCTCCCTCGCGCTGATCTGCGGCTCTCCCTCGCGCTGATCTGCCGGCTCTCCCTCGCGCTGATCTGCCGGCTCTCCCTCGCGCTGATCTGCGGCTCTCCCTTGCGCTGATCTGACTTGCTCTGGTCTGCGCGCAACGGCGGGCGGGAAGGGGGGGGGGGGCGCTTTTGGAAGAGTTGTGCGACACAACGAATCGATGACGCAATTCGTTGCCAACGCTTTTAGTAATCGATTTTCATCGAATTTATCGATTCGTTGTTGCAGCCCTAGTTTAAAGGTTCATGAAAACGTTGAAATGTTCATTAAAACGTAAAAATGATTATTAAAACATTATAATCTTTATTAAAACGTTAAAATCTTCATTTTTAAAAACGTTTAAATGTTCATTAAAACGTTTAAATGTTCATTAAAACGTTTAAATGTTCATTAAAACGTTTAAATGTTCATTAAAATGTTTAAATGTTCATTAAAACGTTAAAATCGTCATAAAAACGTTAAAATCTTCATTTTAAAAAATGTTAAAAAGGTTCATTAAAATGTTAAAATGTTCATTAAAACGTTTAAATGTTCATTAAAACGTTAAAATCATCATTAAAATGTTTAAATGTTTATTGAAACGTTAAATTCTTCATTAAAACGGTTAAATGTTCATTTTTTTAAACGTTAAAATGTTCATTAAAAAGTTAACATGTTCATTAAAATGTTAAAATCTTCATTAAAATGTTTAAATATTCATTTTTAAAAACGTTAAAATGTTCATTAAAATGTTTAAATGTTCATTAAAACGTTAAATTCTTCATTAAAACGTTTAAATGTTCATTTTTAAAAACGTTAAAATGTTCATTAAAATGTTTGTGTTCATTAAAACATCAAATTCTTCATTAAAACGTTTAAATGTTCATTTTTAAATACGTTTAAAGGTTCATTAAAATGTTAAAATTTTTCATTACAATGTTTAAATATTCATTTTTAAAAATGTTTAAAGGTTCATTAAAACGTTTAAATGTTCATTTTTTTAAACAAGCAGTCTCCTGATATCATGTAGAGACAAGCAGTATCTTGCTGATATCATAAAGAAACAAGCAGTGCCTTGATGATATCATAAAGAAACAAGCAGTCTCCTTCGGACATCATAAAGAAACAAGCAGTCTCCTTCTGACATCATAAAGAAACAAGCAGTATCTTTCTGACATCATAAAGAAACAAGCAGTATCTTTCTGACATCATAAAGAAACAAGCAGTCTCTTTCTGATATCATGTAGAAACAAGATATATATGTCTGATATATATCAGAATATATATATGCTTGTTGAATATAAATCTTCATTAAAGCGTTTAAATGTTCGTGTTTAAAAACGTTAAAATCATCATTAAAACGTTTAAATGTTAACTTTTTAAAAACATTAAAATCTTCATTAAAACGTTTAAATGTCCATTAAAACATTAAATTCTTCATTAAAACGTTTAAATGTTCATTTTTTAAAACGTTACAATGTTCATTAAATGTTTAAATGTTCATTAAAATGTTAAAATCTTCATTAAAACATTTAAATGTTCATTAAAACGTTAAAATGTTCTTTTTTTTAAACAAGCAGTCTCCTTCTGATATAAAGAAACAAGCAGTGCCTTGATGATATCATAAAGAAACAAGCAGTCTCCTTCTGACATCATAAAGAAACAAGCAGTCTGCCTCTGAAATCATAAAGAAACAAGCAGTCTCCTTCTTATATCATGTAGAAACAAGCAGTCTCCTTCTGATATCATGTAGAAACAAGCAGTCTCCTTCTTATATCATGTAGAAACAAGCAGTCTCCTTCTGATATCATGTAGAAACAAGCAGTCTCATTCTGACATCATAAAGAAACAAGCAGTCTCCTTCTGATATCATGTAACAAGACATATATGTCTGATATATATCAGAATATATATATGCTTGTTGAATTTAAATCTTCATTAAAACGTTTAAATTTTCATTTTTTAAAAACATTAAAATGTTCATGAAAACGTTTAAATGTCCATTAAAACGTTAAGTTCTTCATTAAAACGTTTAAATGTTCATTTTTAAAAACATTAAAAGGTTCATTAAAATGTTAAAATTTTCATTAAAATGTTAAAATGTTCATTAAAATGTTAAAATCTTCATTAAAACGTTAAAATCTTCATTAAAATGTTAAATTATTCATTAAAACGTTTAAATGTTCATTAAAACAATAAAATGTTCATTTTTAAAAATGTTAAAATGTTCATTAAAACGTTTAAAGGTTCAAGAAAACGTTGAAATGTTCATTAAAACGTAAAAATGTTTATTAAAACGTTTAAATGTTTATTAAAACATTATAATCTTTATTACAACGTTAAAATCTTCATTTTTAAAAACGTTTAAATGTTCATTAAAACATTTAAATGTTCATTAAAACGTTTAAATGTTCATTAAAACGTTTAAATGTTCATTAAAACGTTTAAATGTTCATTAAAATGTTTAAATGTTCATTAAAACGTTAAAATCGTCATAAAAACGTTAAAATCTTCATTTTAAAAAATGTTAAAAAGGTTCATTAAAATGTTAAAATGTTCATTAAAACGTTTAAATGTTCATTAAAACGTTAAAATCATCATTAAAATGTTTAAATGTTTATTGAAACGTTAAATTCTTCATTAAAACGGTTAAATGTTCATTTTTTTAAACGTTAAAATGTTCATTAAAAAGTTAACATGTTCATTAAAATGTTAAAATCTTCATTAAAATGTTTAAATATTCATTTTTAAAAACGTTAAAATGTTCATTAAAATGTTTAAATGTTCATTAAAACGTTAAATTCTTCATTAAAACGTTTAAATGTTCATTTTTAAAAACGTTAAAATGTTCATTAAAATGTTTGTGTTCATTAAAACATCAAATTCTTCATTAAAACGTTTAAATGTTCATTTTTAAATACGTTTAAAGGTTCATTAAAATGTTAAAAATTTTCATTACAATGTTTAAATATTCATTTTAAAAAATGTTTAAAGGTTCATTAAAACGTTTAAATGTTCATTTTTTTAAACAAGCAGTCTCCTGATATCATGTAGAGACAAGCAGTATCTTGCTGATATCATAAAGAAACAAGCAGTGCCTTGATGATATCATAAAGAAACAAGCAGTCTCCTTCGGACATCATAAAGAAACAAGCAGTCTCCTTCTGACATCATAAAGAAACAAGCAGTATCTTTCTGACATCATAAAGAAACAAGCAGTATCTTTCTGACATCATAAAGAAACAAGCAGTCTCTTTCTGATATCATGTAGAAACAAGATATATATGTCTGATATATATCAGAATATATATATGCTTGTTGAATATAAATCTTCATTAAAGCGTTTAAATGTTCGTGTTTAAAAACGTTAAAATCATCATTAAAACGTTTAAATGTTAACTTTTTAAAAACATTAAAATCTTCATTAAAACGTTTAAATGTCCATTAAAACATTAAATTCTTCATTAAAACGTTTAAATGTTCATTTTTTAAAACGTTACAATGTTCATTAAAATGTTTAAATGTTCATTAAAATGTTAAAATCTTCATTAAAACATTTAAATGTTCATTAAAACGTTAAAATGTTCTTTTTTTTAAACAAGCAGTCTCCTTCTGATATAAAGAAACAAGCAGTGCCTTGATGATATCATAAAGAAACAAGCAGTCTCCTTCTGACATCATAAAGAAACAAGCAGTCTGCCTCTGAAATCATAAAGAAACAAGCAGTCTCCTTCTTATATCATGTAGAAACAAGCAGTCTCCTTCTGATATCATGTAGAAACAAGCAGTCTCCTTCTTATATCATGTAGAAACAAGCAGTCTCCTTCTGATATCATGTAGAAACAAGCAGTCTCATTCTGACATCATAAAGAAACAAGCAGTCTCCTTCTGATATCATGTAACAAGACATATATGTCTGATATATATCAGAATATATATATGCTTGTTGAATTTAAATCTTCATTAAAACGTTTAAATTTTCATTTTTTAAAAACATTAAAATGTTCATGAAAACGTTTAAATGTCCATTAAAACGTTAAGTTCTTCATTAAAACGTTTAAATGTTCATTTTTAAAAACATTAAAAGGTTCATTAAAATGTTAAAATTTTCATTAAAATGTTAAAATGTTCATTAAAATGTTAAAATCTTCATTAAAACGTTAAAATCTTCATTAAAATGTTAAATTATTCATTAAAACGTTTAAATGTTCATTAAAACAATAAAATGTTCATTTTTAAAAATGTTAAAATGTTCATTAAAACGTTTAAAGGTTCAAGAAAACGTTGAAATGTTCATTAAAACGTAAAAATGTTTATTAAAACGTTTAAATGTTTATTAAAACATTATAATCTTTATTACAACGTTAAAATCTTCATTTTTAAAAACGGTAAAATGTTCATTAAAACGTTTAAATGTTAATTAAAATGTTTAAATGTTCATTAAAACGTTTAAATGTTCATTAAAACGATTAAATGTTCATTAAAATGTTTAAATGTTTATTAAAACATTATAATCTTTATTAAAACGTTAAAATCTTCATTTTTAAAAACGTTAAAATGTTCATTAAAACGTTTAAATGTTAATTAAAATGTTAAAATGTTCATTAAAACGTTTAAATGTTAATTAAAACGTTTAAATGTTCATTAAAACGTTTAAATGTTCATTAAAACGTTTAAATGTTCATTAAAATGTTCATTAAAATGTTTAAATGTTCATTAAAACGTTAAAATCATCATTAAAATGTTTAAATGTTCATTGAAACGTTAAATTCTTCATTAAAACGGTTAAATGTTCATTTTTTTAAACGTTAAAATGTTCATTAAAAAGTTAACATGTTCATTAAAATGTTAAAATCTTCATTAAAATGTTTAAATATTCATTTTTAAAAACGTTAAAATGTTCATTAAAATGTTTAAATGTTCATTAAAACGTTAAATTCTTCATTAAAACGTTTAAATGTTCATTTTTAAAAACGTTAAAATGTTCATTAAAATGTTTAAGTGTTCATTAAAACATCAAATTCTTCATTAAAACGTTTAAATGTTCATTTTTAAAAACGTTTAAAGGTTCATTTTTAAATACGTTTAAAGGTTCATTAAAATGTTAAAAATTTTCATTACAATGTTTAAATATTCATTTTTAAAAATGTTTAAAGGTTCATTAAAACGTTTAAATGTTCATTTTTTTAAACAAGCAGTCTCCTGATATCATGTAGAGACAAGCAGTATCTTGCTGATATCATAAAGAAACAAGCAGTGCCTTGATGATATCATAAAGAAACAAGCAGTCTCCTTCGGACATCATAAAGGAACAAGCAGTCTCCTTCTGACATCATAAAGAAACAAGCAGTATCTTTCTGAAATCATAAAGAAACAAGCAGTATCTTTCTGACATCATAAAGAAACAAGCAGTCTCCTTCTGACATCATAAAGAAACAAGCAGTATCTTTCTGACATCATAAAGAAACAAGCAGTATCTTTCTGATATCATGTAGAAACAAGATATATATGTCTGATATATATCAGAATATATATATGCTTGTTGAATATAAATCTTCATTAAAGCGTTTAAATGTTCGTGTTTAAAAACGTTAAAATCATCATTAAAACGTTTAAATGTTAACTTTTTAAAAACATTAAAATCTTCATTAAAACATTTAAATGTCCATTAAATCATTAAATTCTTCATTAAAACGTTTAAATGTTCATTTTTTAAAACGTTACAATGTTCATTAAAATGTTTAAATGTTCATTAAAATGTTAAAATCTTCATTAAAACATTTAAATGTTCATTAAAACGTTAAAATGTTCTTTTTTTTAAACAAGCAGTCTCCTTCTGATATAAAGAAACAAGCAGTGCCTTGATGATATCATAAAGAAACAAGCAGTCTCCTTCTGACATCATAAAGAAACAAGCAGTCTGCCTCTGAAATCATAAAGAAACAAGCAGTCTCCTTCTTATATCATGTAGAAACAAGCAGTCTCCTTCTGATATCATGTAGAAACAAGCAGTCTCCTTCTTATATCATGTAGAAACAAGCAGTCTCCTTCTGATATCATGTAGAAACAAGCAGTCTCATTCTGACATCATAAAGAAACAAGCAGTCTCCTTCTGATATCATGTAACAAGACATATATGTCTGATATATATCAGAATATATATATGCTTGTTGAATTTAAATCTTCATTAAAACGTTTAAATTTTCATTTTTTAAAAACATTAAAATGTTCATGAAAACGTTTAAATGTCCATTAAAACGTTAAGTTCTTCATTAAAACGTTTAAATGTTCATTTTTAAAAACATTAAAAGGTTCATTAAAATGTTAAAATTTTTATTAAAATGTTAAAATGTTCATTAAAATGTTAAAATCTTCATTAAAACGTTAAAATCTTCATTTTTAAAAACGTTTAAATGTTCATTAAAACGTTTAAATGTTAATTAAAACGTTTAAATGTTCATTAAAACGTTTAAATGTTCATTAAAATGTTTAAATGTTCATTAAAACGTTAAAATCGTCATAAAAACGTTAAAATCTTCATTTTAAAAAATGTTAAAAAGGTTCATTAAAATGTTAAAATGTTCATTAAAACGTTTAAATGTTCATTAAAACGTTAAAATCATCATTAAAATGTTTAAATGTTTATTGAAACGTTAAATTCTTCATTAAAACGTTTAAATGTTCATTTTTAAATACGTTTAAAGGTTCATTAAAATGTTAAAATTTTTCATTACAATGTTTAAATATTCATTTTTAAAAATGTTTAAAGGTTCATTAAAACGTTTAAATGTTCATTTTTTTAAACAAGCAGTCTCCTGATATCATGTAGAGACAAGCAGTATCTTGCTGATATCATAAAGAAACAAGCAGTGCCTTGATGATATCATAAAGAAACAAGCAGTCTCCTTCGGACATCATAAAGAAACAAGCAGTTTCCTTCTGACATCATAAAGAAACAAGCAGTATCTTTCTGACATCATAAAGAAACAAGCAGTCTCTTTCTGATATCATGTAGAAACAAGATATATATGTCTGATATATATCAGAATATATATATGCTTGTTGAATATAAATCTTCATTAAAGCGTTTAAATGTTCGTGTTTAAAAACGTTAAAATCATCATTAAAGCGTTTAAATGTTAACTTTTTAAAAACATTAAAATCTTCATTAAAACGTTTAAATGTCCATTAAAACATTAAATTCTTCATTAAAACGTTTAAATGTTCATTTTTTAAAACGTTACAATGTTCATTAAAATGTTTAAATGTTCATTAAAATGTTAAAATCTTCATTAAAACATTTAAATGTTCATTAAAACGTTAAAATGTTCTCTTTTTTAAACAAGCAGTCTCCTTCTGATATAAAGAAACAAGCAGTGCCTTGATGATATCATAAAGAAACAAGCAGTCTCCTTCGGACATCATAAAGAAACAAGCAGTCTCCTTCTGACATCATAAAGAAACAAGCAGTATCTTTCTGACATCATAAAGAAACAAGCAGTATCTTTCTGACATCATAAAGAAACAAGCAGTCTCTTTCTGATATCATGTAGATACAAGATATATATGTCTGATATATATCAGAATATATATATGCTTGTTGAATATAAATCTTCATTAAAGCGTTTAAATGTTCGTGTTTAAAAACGTTAAAATCATCATTAAAACGTTTAAATGTTAACTTTTTAAAAACATTAAAATCTTCATTAAAACGTTTAAATGTCCATTAAAACATTAAATTCTTCATTAAAACGTTTAAATGTTCATTTTTTAAAACGTTACAATGTTCATTAAAATGTTTAAATGTTCATTAAAATGTTAAAATCTTCATTAAAACATTTAAATGTTCATTAAAACGTTAAAATGTTCTTTTTTTTAAACAAGCAGTCTCCTTCTGATATAAAGAAACAAGCAGTGCCTTGATGATATCATAAAGAAACAAGCAGTCTCCTTCTGACATCATAAAGAAACAAGCAGTCTGCCTCTGAAATCATAAAGAAACAAGCAGTCTCCTTCTTATATCATGTAGAAACAAGCAGTCTCCTTCTGATATCATGTAGAAACAAGCAGTCTCCTTCTTATATCATGTAGAAACAAGCAGTCTCCTTCTGATATCATGTAGAAACAAGCAGTCTCATTCTGACATCATAAAGAAACAAGCAGTCTCCTTCTGATATCATGTAACAAGACATATATGTCTGATATATATCAGAATATATATATGCTTGTTGAATTTAAATCTTCATTAAAACGTTTAAATTTTCATTTTTTAAAAACATTAAAATGTTCATGAAAACGTTTAAATGTCCATTAAAACGTTAAGTTCTTCATTAAAACGTTTAAATGTTCATTTTTAAAAACATTAAAAGGTTCATTAAAATGTTAAAATTTTCATTAAAATGTTAAAATGTTCATTAAAATGTTAAAATCTTCATTAAAACGTTAAAATCTTCATTAAAATGTTAAATTATTCATTAAAACGTTTAAATGTTCATTAAAACAATAAAATGTTCATTTTTAAAAATGTTAAAATGTTCATTAAAACGTTTAAAGGTTCAAGAAAACGTTGAAATGTTCATTAAAACGTAAAAATGTTTATTAAAACGTTTAAATGTTTATTAAAACATTATAATCTTTATTAAAACGTTAAAATCTTCATTTTTAAAAACGTTAAAATGTTCATTAAAACGTTTAAATGTTAATTAAAACGTTTAAATGTTAATTAAAACGTTTAAATGTTCATTAAAACATTTAAATGTTCATTAAAAAGATTAAATGTTCATTAAAATGTTTAAATGTTTATTAAAACATTATAATCTTTATTAAAACGTTAAAATCTTCATTTTTAAAAACGTTAAAATGTTAATTAAAACGTTTAAATGTTAATTAAAATGTTAAAATGTTCATTAAAACGTTTAAATGTTAATTAAAACGTTTAAATGTTCATTAAAACGTTTAAATGTTCATTAAAACGTTTAAATGTTCATTAAAATGTTCATTAAAATGTTTAAATGTTCATTAAAACGTTAAAATCATCATTAAAATGTTTAAATGTTCATTGAAACGTTAAATTCTTCATTAAAACGGTTAAATGTTCATTTTTTTAAACGTTAAAATGTTCATTAAAAAGTTAACATGTTCATTAAAATGTTAAAATCTTCATTAAAATGTTTAAATATTCATTTTTAAAAACGTTAAAATGTTCATTAAAATGTTTAAATGTTCATTAAAACGTTAAATTCTTCATTAAAACGTTTAAATGTTCATTTTTAAAAACGTTAAAATGTTCATTAAAATGTTTAAGTGTTCATTAAAACATCAAATTCTTCATTAAAATGTTTAAATGTTCATTTTTAAAAACGTTTAAAGGTTCATTTTTAAATACGTTTAAAGGTTCATTAAAATGTTAAAAATTTTCATTACAATGTTTAAATATTCATTTTTAAAAATGTTTAAAGGTTCATTAAAACGTTTAAATGTTCATTTTTTTAAACAAGCAGTCTCCTGATATCATGTAGAGACAAGCAGTATCTTGCTGATATCATAAAGAAACAAGCAGTGCCTTGATGATATCATAAAGAAACAAGCAGTCTCCTTCGGACATCATAAAGGAACAAGCAGTCTCCTTCTGACATCATAAAGAAACAAGCAGTATCTTTCTGACATCATAAAGAAACAAGCAGTATCTTTCTGACATCATAAAGAAACAAGCAGTCTCTTTCTGATATCATGTAGAAACAAGATATATATGTCTGATATATATCAGAATATATATATGCTTGTTGAATATAAATCTTCATTAAAGCGTTTAAATGTTCGTGTTTAAAAACGTTAAAATCATCATTAAAACGTTTAAATGTTAACTTTTTAAAAACATTAAAATCTTCATTAAAACGTTTAAATGTCCATTAAACCATTAAATTCTTCATTAAAACGTTTAAATGTTCATTTTTTAAAACGTTACAATGTTCATTAAAATGTTTAAATGTTCATTAAAATGTTAAAATCTTCATTAAAACATTTAAATGTTCATTAAAACGTTAAAATGTTCTTTTTTTTAAACAAGCAGTCTCCTTCTGATATAAAGAAACAAGCAGTGCCTTGATGATATCATAAAGAAACAAGCAGTCTCCTTCTGACATCATAAAGAAACAAGCAGTCTGCCTCTGAAATCATAAAGAAACAAGCAGTCTCCTTCTTATATCATGTAGAAACAAGCAGTCTCCTTCTGATATCATGTAGAAACAAGCAGTCTCCTTCTTATATCATGTAGAAACAAGCAGTCTCCTTCTGATATCATGTAGAAACAAGCAGTCTCATTCTGACATCATAAAGAAACAAGCAGTCTCCTTCTGATATCATGTAACAAGACATATATGTCTGATATATATCAGAATATATATATGCTTGTTGAATTTAAATCTTCATTAAAACGTTTAAATTTTCATTTTTTAAAAACATTAAAATGTTCATGAAAACGTTTAAATGTCCATTAAAACGTTAAGTTCTTCATTAAAACGTTTAAATGTTCATTTTTAAAAACATTAAAAGGTTCATTAAAATGTTAAAATTTTTATTAAAATGTTAAAATGTTCATTAAAATGTTAAAATCTTCATTAAAACGTTAAAATCTTCATTTTTAAAAACGTTTAAATGTTCATTAAAACGTTTAAATGTTAATTAAAACGTTTAAATGTTCATTAAAACGTTTAAATGTTCATTAAAACGTTTAAATGTTCATTAAAATGTTTAAATGTTCATTAAAACGTTAAAATCGTCATAAAAACGTTAAAATCTTCATTTTAAAAAATGTTAAAAAGGTTCATTAAAACGTTTAAATGTTCATTAAAACGTTTAAATGTTCATTAAAACGTTAAAATCATCATTAAAATGTTTAAATGTTTATTGAAACGTTAAATTCTTCATTAAAACGGTTAAATGTTCATTTTTTTAAACGTTAAAATGTTCATTAAAAAGTTAACATGTTCATTAAAATGTTAAAATCTTCATTAAAATGTTTAAATATTCATTTTTAAAAACGTTAAAATGTTCATTAAAATGTTTAAATGTTCATTAAAACGTTAAATTCTTCATTAAAACGTTTAAATGTTCATTTTTAAAAACGTTAAAATGTTCATTAAAATGTTTGTGTTCATTAAAACATCAAATTCTTCATTAAAACGTTTAAATGTTCATTTTTAAATACGTTTAAAGGTTCATTAAAATGTTAAAATTTTTCATTACAATGTTTAAATATTCATTTTTAAAAATGTTTAAAGGTTCATTAAAACGTTTAAATGTTCATTTTTTTAAACAAGCAGTCTCCTGATATCATGTAGAGACAAGCAGTATCTTGCTGATATCATAAAGAAACAAGCAGTGCCTTGATGATATCATAAAGAAACAAGCAGTGCCTTGATGACATCATAAAGAAACAAGCAGTCTCCTTCTGACATCATAAAGAAACAAGCAGTATCTTTCTGACATCATAAAGAAACAAGCAGTATCTTTCTGACATCATAAAGAAACAAGCAGTCTCTTTCTGATATCATGTAGAAACAAGATATATATGTCTGATATATATATCAGAATATATATATGCTTGTTGAATATAAATCTTCATTAAAGCGTTTAAATGTTCGTGTTTAAAAACGTTAAAATCATCATTAAAACGTTTGAATGTTAACTTTTTAAAAACATTAAAATCTTCATTAAAACGTTTAAATGTCCATTAAAACATTAAATTCTTCATTAAAACGTTTAAATGTTCATTTTTTAAAACGTTACAATGTTCATTAAAATGTTTAAATGTTCATTAAAATGTTAAAATCTTCATTAAAACATTTAAATGTTCATTAAAACGTTAAAATGTTCTTTTTTTTAAACAAGCAGTCTCCTTCTGATATAAAGAAAAGAGCAGTGCCTTGATGATATCATAAAGAAACAAGCAGTCTCCTTCTGACATCATAAAGAAACAAGCAGTCTGCCTCTGAAATCATAAAGAAACAAGCAGTCTCCTTCTTATATCATGTAGAAACAAGCAGTCTCCTTCTGATATCATGTAGAAACAAGCAGTCTCCTTCTTATATCATGTAGAAACAAGCAGTCTCCTTCTGATATCATGTAGAAACAAGCAGTCTCATTCTGACATCATAAAGAAACAAGCAGTCTCCTTCTGATATCATGTAACAAGACATATATGTCCGATATATATCAGAATATATATATACTTGTTGAATTTAAATCTTCATTAAAACGTTTAAATTTTCATTTTTTAAAAACATTAAAATGTTCATGAAAACGTTTAAATGTCCATTAAAACGTTAAGTTCTTCATTAAAACGTTTAAATGTTCATTTTTAAAAACATTAAAAGGTTCATTAAAATGTTTAAAGGTTCAAGAAAACGTTGAAATGTTCATTAAAACGTAAAAATGTTTATTAAAACGTTTAAATGTTTATTAAAACATTATAATCTTTATTAAAACGTTAAAATCTTCATTTTTAAAAACGTTAAAATGTTCATTAAAACGTTCAAATGTTAATTAAAACGTTTAAATGTTCATTAAAACGTTTAAATGTTCATTAAAACGATTAAATGTTCATTAAAATGTTTAAATGTTTATTAAAACATTATAATCTTTATTAAAACGTTAAAATCTTCATTTTTAAAAACGTTAAAATGTTCATTAAAACGTTTAAATGTTAATTAAAATGTTAAAATGTTCATTAAAACGTTTAAATGTTAATTAAAACGTTTAAATGTTCATTAAAATGTTCATTAAAATGTTTAAATGTTCATTAAAACGTTAAAATCATCATTAAAATGTTTAAATGTTCATTGAAACGTTAAATTCTTCATTAAAATGGTTAAATGTTCATTTTTTTAAACGTTAAAATGTTCATTAAAAAGTTAACATGTTCATTAAAATGTTAAAATCTTCATTAAAATGTTTAAATATTCATTTTTAAAAACGTAAAAATGTTCATTAAAATGTTTAAATGTTCATTAAAACGTTAAATTCTTCATTAAAACGTTTAAATGTTCATTTTTAAAAACGTTAAAATGTTCATTAAAATGTTTAAGTGTTCATTAAAACATCAAATTCTTCATTAAAACGTTTAAATGTTCATTTTTAAAAACGTTTAAAGGTTCATTTTTAAATACGTTTAAAGGTTCATTAAAATGTTAAAATTTTTCATTACAATGTTTAAATATTCATTTTTAAAAATGTTTAAAGGTTCATTAAAACGTTTAAATGTTCATTTTTTTAAACAAGCAGTCTCCTGATATCATGTAGAGACAAGCAGTATCTTGCTGATATCATAAAGAAACAAGCAGTGCCTTGATGATATCATAAAGAAACAAGCAGTGCCTTGATGACATCATAAAGAAACAAGCAGTCTCCTTCTGACATCATAAAGAAACAAGCAGTATCTTTCTGACATCATAAAGAAACAAGCAGTATCTTTCTGACATCATAAAGAAACAAGCAGTCTCTTTCTGATATCATGTAGAAACAAGATATATATGTCTGATATATATCAGAATATATATATGCTTGTTGAATATAAATCTTCATTAAAGCGTTTAAATGTTCGTGTTTAAAAACGTTAAAATCATCATTAAAACGTTTAAATGTTAACTTTTTAAAAACATTAAAATCTTCATTAAAACGTTTAAATGTCCATTAAACCATTAAATTCTTCATTAAAACGTTTAAATGTTCATTTTTTAAAACGTTACAATGTTCATTAAAATGTTTAAATGTTCATTAAAATGTTAAAATCTTCATTAAAACATTTAAATGTTCATTAAAACGTTAAAATGTTCTTTTTTTTAAACAAGCAGTCTCCTTCTGATATAAAGAAACAAGCAGTGCCTTGATGATATCATAAAGAAACAAGCAGTCTCCTTCTGACATCATAAAGAAACAAGCAGTCTGCCTCTGAAATCATAAAGAAACAAGCAGTCTCCTTCTTATATCATGTAGAAACAAGCAGTCTCCTTCTGATATCATGTAGAAACAAGCAGTCTCCTTCTTATATCATGTAGAAACAAGCAGTCTCCTTCTGATATCATGTAGAAACAAGCAGTCTCATTCTGACATCATAAAGAAACAAGCAGTCTCCTTCTGATATCATGTAACAAGACATATATGTCTGATATATATCAGAATATATATATGCTTGTTGAATTTAAATCTTCATTAAAACGTTTAAATTTTCATTTTTTAAAAACGTTAAAATGTTCATGAAAACGTTTAAATGTCCATTAAAACGTTAAGTTCTTCATTAAAACGTTTAAATGTTCATTTTTAAAAACATTAAAAGGTTCATTAAAATGTTAAAATTTTCATTAAAATGTTAAAATGTTCATTAAAATGTTAAAATCTTCATTAAAACGTTAAAATCTTCATTAAAATGTTAAATTATTCATTAAAACGTTTAAATGTTCATTAAAACAATAAAATGTTCATTTTTAAAAATGTTAAAATGTTCATTAAAACGTTTAAAGGTTCAAGAAAACGTTGAAATGTTCATTAAAACGTAAAAATGTTTATTAAAACGTTTAAATGTTTATTAAAACATTATAATCTTTATTAAAACGTTAAAATCTTCATTTTTAAAAACGTTAAAATGTTCATTAAAACGTTTAAATGTTAATTAAAACGTTTAAATGTTCATTAAAACGTTTAAATGTTCATTAAAACGATTAAATGTTCATTAAAATGTTTAAATGTTTATTAAAACATTATAATCTTTATTAAAACGTTAAAATCTTCATTTTTAAAAACGTTAAAATGTTCATTAAAACGTTTAAATGTTAATTAAAATGTTAAAATGTTCATTAAAACGTTTAAATGTTAATTAAAACGTTTAAATGTTCATTAAAACGTTTAAATGTTCATTAAAACGTTTAAATGTTCATTAAAATGTTCATTAAAATGTTTAAATGTTCATTAAAACTTTAAAATCATCATTAAAATGTTTAAATGTTCATTGAAACGTTAAATTCTTCATTAAAACGGTTAAATGTTCATTTTTTTAAACGTTAAAATGTTCATTAAAAAGTTAACATGTTCATTAAAATGTTAAAATCTTCATTAAAATGTTTAAATATTCATTTTTAAAAACGTTAAAATGTTCATTAAAATGTTTAAATGTTCATTAAAACGTTAAATTCTTCATTAAAACGTTTAAATGTTCATTTTTAAAAACGTTAAAATGTTCATTAAAATGTTTAAGTGTTCATTAAAACATCAAATTCTTCATTAAAACGTTTAAATGTTCATTTTTAAAAACGTTTAAAGGTTCATTAAAATGTTAAATTTTTCATTACAATGTTTAAATATTCATTTTTAAAAATGTTTAAAGGTTCATTAAAACGTTTAAATGTTAATTTTTTTAAACAAGCAGTCTCCTGATATCATAAAGAAACAAGCAGTGCCTTGATGATATCATAAAGAAACAAGCAGTCTCCTTCTGACATCATAAAGAAACAAGCAGTCTCCTTCTGACATCATAAAGAAACAAGCAGTATCTTTCTGACATCATAAAGAAACAAGCAGTATCTTTCTGACATCATAAAGAAACAAGCAGTCTCCTTCTGATATCATGTAGAAACAAGATATATATGTCTGATATATATCAGAATATATATATGCTTGTTGAATATAAATCTTCATTAAAGCGTTTAAATGTTCGTGTATAAAAACGTTAAAATCATCATTAAAACGTTTAAATGTTAACTTTTTAAAAACATTAAAATCTTCATTAAAACGTTTAAATGTCCATTAAAACATTAAATTCTTCATTAAAACGTTTAAATGTTCATTTTTTAAAACGTTACAATGTTCATTAAAATGTTTAAATGTTCATTAAAATGTTAAAATCTTCATTAAAACATTTAAATGTTCATTAAAAAGTTAACATGTTCATTAAAATGTTAAAATCGTCATTAAAATGTTTAAATATTCATTTTAAAAAATGTTTAAAGGTTCATTAAAACGTTTAAATGTTCATTTTTTTAAACAAGCAGTCTCCTGATATGTAGAGACAAGCAGTATCTTGCTGATATCATAAAGAAACAAGCAGTGCCTTGATGATATCATAAAGAAACAAGCAGTCTCCTTCTGACATCATAAAGAAACAAGCAGTCGCCTTCTGACATCATAAAGAAACAAGCAGTATCTTTCTGACATCATAAAGAAACAAGCAGTATCATTCTGACATCATAAAGAAACAAGCAGTCTCTTTCTGATATCATGTAGAAACAAGATATATATGTCTAATATATATCAGAATATATATATGCTTGTTGAATATAAATCTTCATTAAAGCGTTTAAATGTTCGTGTTTAAAAACGTTAAAATCATCATTAAAACGTTTAAATGTTAACTTTTTAAAAACATTATAATCTTCATTAAAACGTTTAAATGTCCATTAAAACATTAAATTCTTCATTAAACGTTTAAATGTTCATTTTTTAAAACGTTACAATGTTCATTAAAATGTTTAAATGTTCATTAAAATGTTAAAATCTTCATTAAAACATTTAAATGTTCATTAAAACGTTAAAATGTTCTTTTTTTTAAACAAGCAGTCTCCTTCTGATATAAAGAAACAAGCAGTGCCTTGATGATATCATAAAGAAACAAGCAGTCTCCTTCTGACATCATAAACAAACAAGCAGTCTGCCTCTGAAATCATAAAGAAACAAGCAGTCTCCTTCTTATATCATGTAGAAACAAGCAGTCTCCTTCTTATATCATGTAGAAACAAGCAGTCTCCTTCTGATATCATGTAGAAACAAGCAGTCTCCTTCTGATATCATGTAGAAACAAGCAGTCTCCTTCTGATATCATGTAGAAACAAGCAGTCTCCTTCTTATATCATGTAGAAACAAGCAGTCTCCTTCTGATATCATGTAGAAACAAGCAGTCTCCTTCTGATATCATGTAGAAACAAGCAGTCTCCTTCTTATATCATGTAGAAACAAGCAGTCTCCTTCTGATATGATGTAGAAACAAGCAGTCTCATTCTGACATCATAAAGAAACAAGCAGTCTCCTTCTGATATCATGTAACAAGACATATATGTCTGATTTATATCAGAATATATATATATGCTTGTTGAATTTAAATCTTCATTAAAACGTTTAAATTTTCATTTTTAAATACGTTAAAATCATCATTAAAACGTTTAAATCTTCATTAAAACGTTTAAATTTTCATTTTTTAAAAACATTAAAATGCTCATGAAAACGTTTAAATGTCCATTAAAACGTTAAGTTCTTCATTAAAACGTTTAAATGTTCATTTTTAAAAACATTAAAAGGTTCATTAAAATGTTAAAATTTTCATTAAAATGTTAAAATGTTCATTAAAATGTTAAAATCTTCATTAAAACATTAAAATGTTCATTAAAACGTTAAAATGTTCATTAAAACGTTAAAATCTTCATTAAAATGTTAAATTATTCATTAAAACGTTTAAATGTTCATTAAAACAATAAAATGTTCATTTTTAAAAATGTTAAAATGTTCATTAAAACGTTTAAAGGTTCATGAAAACGTTGAAATGTTCATTAAAACGTAAAAATGTTTATTAAAACGTTTAAATGTTTATTAAAACATTATAATCTTTATTAAAACGTTAAAATCTTCATTTTTAAAAACGTTTAAATGTTCATTAAAACGTTTAAATTAGGGCTGCAACTAACGATTATTTTCATAATCGATTAATCTGTCGATTATTTTTTCGATTAATCGATTAATCGGTTTGTTATTGTTTAGCTATTTAACCTATACAAGTGATGGATGCATTTCAGTTAAGAACAAAAAAACATAAGAGAATTGTGCAGTTGACTACAATCTATTTTATTGCACATGAACACAGTCAGCAGTATAAAATGAGCTAAACAGTGCAAAATATCAGTCCAGAATAATTTTTAGCATTAGCTGGAAGCCTGCTCCTTCCACCATGGATAGTGGCCTCATGTCTTTTACCAGCATGTTTAGAATAGAGTTTGTAAGTGGTATGAATTGCTGGGGGGTGAGTGTCTTCTTCCCCATGTAGTTGTCCATCGTTGCTTGTTTTTTTCTGCATAAGAAACACAAATAGACTGAAATAAGTACACATATAAAATAAAGCAGCACACACACTACAACACTAAATCAATATTATATTATTTGAATTAATTAACAATATACAGTGATCATTTATTTTGAGGGTTACGTTCTACAAAATAGCCCGCAACAGGAGATATTCAGAAAAAAAGTAAAACATTTTTACTATTAAAAAGCTCTAAGTAAGAAGCTCATGAGGTTTTTACTTTGAGTCGGGAGTGTTTAAATTAGCCAGAGAAATGTGAAAAATGTTTATTTTGTGTAATACTGTTTAAGAAACATGATAAAAATGTGTTGTGAGGCGTTTTACAGCGTTAGATAGTAAAACAGCCTTTTAATAGTAAAAAAATGACTTTTTCTGAATTTCTCCTGTATTTAAAAATTGAAAGTGTACAACTATGCCGCGTTATATTCACCTGGACACAGCTTGTCTGTATATTTTTCTCCGCGGAGTTGTCCTTTTTTGAATGAGGAACATAGTTATGGGTTTGTGCCGTTTTTCTCTTAACGAGAACATTCTTATAAACAGACGTGCAAAATTTGGCAAGCGCATGATACACAACACGGAGGAGATTCACGATTGCATCTAGTCAATCAGAAGTAGAACACCGCAGACTGACGCGGCAAAAAAACATGTTTAACATCCACTATAACGAACTCAGCTAAAACACTAAGTCCAGCTTGTTTATTTTCTGTTACTTACCGGGCTGGCTCTTCCAAATGACGGCTCACTTGACCGCGGTGCTCTTCCTCTGCTGCATCAGCCCCCACATGCTTTCGTCTCAAATGTGCTCCCATACTCGTGAGGTTTTTGTCCGGGGTTTCTCTTCAGTTTTGTCGCTTCTATTTTTCTTCCGTATTTCCTCTTGTTCCGCCATTTTCTCACAGCAAGATGAGCGTCAGTAACGTGATACGTCATGAAAACCGAGGGCACCCATTGGCTCATTTCTTCTTCTACGGCTCCACTGGTAGATCAGTGGCTCATTACTGCCACACACTGGCGGCAAATTTAACAGCTTGTAACCGATGTCAGATTGTGGTAAAAAATAGACTTTATGCGGTAAAATATGATTATTAAACAACTAATCGATGACTAAAAAAGTTGTTAACTATTTTAATAATCGATTATAATCGATTAAATCGATTAGTTGTTTCAGCTCTAGTTTAAATGTTAATTAAAACGTTTAAATGTTCATTAAAACGTTTAAATGTTCATTAAAATGTTTAAATGTTCATTAAAACTTTAAAATCGTCATAAAAACGTTAAAATCTTCATTTTTAAAAATGTTAAAAAGGTTCATTAAAATGTTAAAATGTTCATTAAAACGTTTAAATGTTCATTAAAACGTTAAAATCATCATTAAAATGTTTAAATGTTCATTGAAACGTTAAATTCTTCATTAAAACGGTTAAATGTTCATTTTTTTAAACGTTAAAATGTTCATTAAAAAGTTAACATGTTCATTAAAATGTTAAAATCTTCATTAAAATGTTTAAATATTCATTTTTAAAAACGTTAAAATGTTCATTAAAATGTTTAAATGTTCATTAAAACGTTAAATTCTTCATTAAAACGTTTAAATGTTCATTTTTAAAAACGTTAAAATGTTCATTAAAATGTTTGTGTTCATTAAAACATCAAATTCTTCATTAAAACGTTTAAATGTTCATTTTTAAATATGTTTAAAGGTTCATTAAAATGTTAAATTTTTCATTACAATGTTTAAATATTCATTTTTAAAAATGTTTAAAGGTTCATTAAAACGTTTAAATGTTCATTTTTTTAAACAAGCAGTCTCCTGATATCATGTAGAGACAAGCAGTATCTTGCTGATATCATAAAGAAACAAGCAGTGCCTTGATGATATCATAAAGAAACAAGCAGTCTCCTTCGGACATCATAAAGAAACAAGCAGTCTCCTTCTGACATCATAAAGAAACAAGCAGTATCTTTCTGACATCATAAAGAAACAAGCAGTATCTTTCTGACATCATAAAGAAACAAGCAGTCTCTTTCTGATATCATGTAGAAACAAGATATATATATGTCTGATATATATCAGAATATATATATGCTTGTTGAATATAAATCTTCATTAAAGCGTTTAAATGTTCGTGTTTAAAAACGTTAAAATCATTATTAAAACGTTTAAATGTTAACTTTTTAAAAACATTAAAATCTTCATTAAAACGTTTAAATGTCCATTAAAACATTAAATTCTTCATTAAAACGTTTAAATGTTCATTTTTTAAAACGTTACAATGTTCATTAAAATGTTTAAATGTTCATTAAAATGTTAAAATCTTCATTAAAACATTTAAATGTTCATTAAAACGTTAAAATGTTCTTTTTTTAAACAAGCAGTCTCCTTCTGATATAAAGAAACAAGCAGTGCCTTGATGATATCATAAAGAAACAAGCAGTCTCCTTCTGACATCATAAAGAAACAAGCAGTCTGCCTCTGAAATCATAAAGAAACAAGCAGTCTCCTTCTTATATCATGTAGAAACAAGCAGTCTCCTTCTGATATCATGTAGAAACAAGCAGTCTCCTTCTTATATCATGTAGAAACAAGCAGTCTCCTTCTGACATCATAAAGAAACAAGCAGTCTCCTTCTGATATCATGTAACAAGACATATATGTCTGATATATATCAGAATATATATATGCTTGTTGAATTTAAATCTTCATTAAAACGTTTAAATTTTCATTTTTAAAAACGTTAAAATCATCATTAAAACGTTTAAATCTTCATTAAAACGTTTAAATTTTCATTTTTTAAAAACATTAAAATGTTCATGAAAACGTTTAAATGTCCATTAAAACGTTAAGTTCTTCATTAAAACGTTTAAATGTTCATTTTTAAAAACATTAAAAGGTTCATTAAAATGTTAAAATTTTCATTAAAATGTTAAAATGTTCATTAAAATGTTAAAATCTTCATTAAAACATTAAAATGTTCATTAAAACGTTAAAATGTTCATTAAAACGTTAAAATCTTCATTAAAATGTTAAATTATTCATTAAAACGTTTAAATGTTCATTAAAACAATAAAATGTTCATTTTTAAAAATGTTAAAATGTTCATTAAAACGTTTAAAGGTTCATGAAAAGGTTGAAATGTTCATTAAAACGTAAAAATGTTTATTAAAACGTTTAAATGTTTATTAAAACATTATAATCTTTATTAAAACGTTAAAATCTTCATTAAAACGTTTAAATGTTAATTAAAACGTTTAAATGTTCATTAAAACGTTTAAATGTTCATTAAAACGTTTAAATGTTCATTAAAATGTTTAAATGTTTATTAAAACATTATAATCTTTATTAAAACGTTAAAATCTTCATTTTTAAAAATGTTAAAATGTTCATTAAAACGTTTAAATGTTAATTAAAATGTTAAAATGTTCATTAAAACGTTTAAATGTTAATTAAAACGTTTAAATGTTCATTAAAACGTTTAAATGTTCATTAAAACGTTTAAATGTTCATTAAAATGTTCATTAAAACGTTTAAATGTTCATTAAAACGTTAAAATCATCATTAAAATGTTTAAATGTTCATTGAAACGTTAAATTCTTCATTAAAACGGTTAAATGTTCATTTTTTTAAACGTTAAAATGTTCATTAAAAAGTTAACATGTTCATTAAAATGTTAAAATCTTCATTAAAATGTTTAAATATTCATTTTTAAAAACGTTAAAATGTTCATTAAAATGTTTAAATGTTCATTAAAACGTTAAATTCTTCATTAAAACGTTTAAATGTTCATTTTTAAAAACGTTAAAATGTTCATTAAAATGTTTAAGTGTTCATTAAAACATCAAATTCTTCATTAAAACGTTTAAATGTTCATTTTTAAAAACGTTTAAAGGTTCATTAAAATGTTAAATTTTTCATTACAATGTTTAAATATTCATTTTTAAAAATGTTTAAAGGAGACATAACATGCTTTTAAGTTATTCCTTTTTACATCTAAATCCTTCAGTTGGGGGTCTAAAAACAGTGGAACTGCAGTTCTTTGGTCTGATTTCCTCATTATTGTTGCTCTACAGACCCTCATCTACCCCTGTTCTGAGGAGAGTCTTGAGAACGAGCCGTTTTGGGGTACTGTCTCTTTAAACTGGAGGAGGAGCTGTAAACTCCGCCCCCCTCCATAGTGCAGTCCTGTACTCTCCTCCCCCAGTCGGACTTTGTAGTTCTATAGAGAAATCATTATTTAGCATAGCAGATTTAGCATAGCATATTAGCATTTTTAAACCACGTGGGGAGAGTAGTTCATCAAGCTGTTTCATGGCTGCTAACTCTCTCATGCATTTGTCTGTAGTCACTCACACACACCCGTCACGGCCGACGGAGGGACAAGCGAGCAGGCACACGCGCGCGCGCACACACACACACACAAGGAATGCTGCTTGCTTATTTCTGTAAAAAATGTTTAAAAAAAATGATACAGCTCATTAAAACACCATTCAAAGAATATATTTTATTAAGATCTCTATCTATATACATACATATAATTATAAATAATTTTATAAGTAGTCTTATTTTATATTGGGTGTCTTAATGGCTGAAAATGGATAAAAAGCAGTTACATTTTAATTTAAAGATTTGAGATTCTAGTCAAAAATAAAGAACATTCCTCCAAGTGTTCTTTAATGTCATCATTATAATTCTAATGCTTACAACTTTGTTTTTATTGTCTGCAATGCGTAGCCTATATCTTTATTAAATGTGTTTAGCTGTAAAGTGGTAATTCTCTCTAATGTGTACAGAGAGGTGGACATCAGTGCTGCAGTGAAATTCCCAAGATCAGTCTGCTTTGCTAACAAATATAGTTAAATCTTACCTGCATTCTAAATAAATACCGTTAGGTGAAAACATCAGTAGGCATTGAGTTATTGATACAATCCCTAACAGCCAGAATGGAAGAAGAGCATGCTGGGTCATCCTGGACCTGAGCCTGTTCTGTGTATTTACCTACAGGATGCAATAAATGTCTACAAGGCTGAGTTTGGACCATTACATCTAAAAGAAAGCATACAATCAGTGATTTTTTTTATTGTTTACATTAATATACAAATTTTCTAAGTATTAACCTCACAGCAAATAAGTAGAACAATATAATAAACAGGCTTTAGTAGTTAAAACAGGCGTTGTGCACACAGGTGCTTTGTGTCTCGGTGCTGGTGGTGTCTAGGTCTCAGAGTTCCTGTCCTCCTGCCGTCTTCTGTTGTCCTCAGGATACGGATTGATGTTTCCTGATGATGAGGGAGGGGCAGTATGTGGGCTTCAAACTGGTCCTGGACAACAGTGGGAGACCTCCGTTGTCTGAATACTGAGACCAGAGAGTTGGTGAGATGCAGATCTTCTCTACCTCATCTAGAAACGGAGTTGGTTCAGGGAAAACTTTTCCAAAGACCAGTTCCATGATGTCATCGCCATATTCTGCAATGATAGACAATAACTTTAATGACATATTTTGTTTACAAGCAGCTTTAGGAAAGTTGTTTCTTTAGCTTTCATGTTTATAGTCACGTTTGTGTTTGTTCACAAGTTCACTTTGCTGCAGTGACTTCATATTCTTACAAATGTAATAAAATAGTGACACTAAAATTATACAAATGATTCCTTATGAAAGGAAGCTCATTAGAGAGCAGTGCAGACAGACTTACTACATGCTGCAGCTGTTTTTGTAGGCCAGCTGCTGCTGAATTTGGGGAAAGTTATTCTGCACACATCCAGATCAGATGGTCGATTACAGAAAATAATGTAATTCAATAATTTCTAAACAGACTAAACAAGTAAAACATCAAATAAATCACTCTGCTGTCATCAGACGGAGTGATTCAGGGGGTGAGGTGTTCTTAATGATGAGGGTGGCTGAGGTGTGTCATCACTCACTTTGGTCTGGTCCAGACCGTCTCTTTACTGGTGGGTCTCCTTCCTCAGTAGGTGACGTGAAACGCCAACATCTGAACGTTCTGTGTTCCTTAGAGGAGAAGAAAAGTAACATTAGCAAGCTGGCTAAATTATTTTTTACTAGCATCTCAAGGACTTGGAGAAGCAGATCTTCACTTACCTAAACATCAGACCAGTTTGTCCCAGCTGAGCTCATCAGGGCGTTAGTCTGACAGCCTGTCAGTGAAACACGGCTCCAGTCTTCTGGATGTGGACTCTAAAAAGCAAAGGAACATTTTTACTTTGTTTTAATTATTTTACAGCCAATTTTATCAGCTTTCCGACGCTCACGCTCATACAGACGGTGAGCTTTGCTGCGTCTGACTGATGCAGAGCTAGTTTTTATATCTGCAGTGAGACAAAAAACTAACCTCACTTCACTTAGAGATCGTTCTTTAAAACTCTATTAAATCCACTGTGTTGACGCACTTTAATGACTTTGTCACGCTGCATTTTAGCTGATATGGGACTTTATTTACTGGATGCTAAGATTACATCACACTCATGTAGAATAACACACAGGCTCTCTGCTGTTACAATCAGTGGGAGGTTATCATCTGGTGTAAAAGAAGGCGTTGATCAGAAATCACGTTTTATTCCACGAAAATCAGCCAAATCCACATTAATCTGGGTGCTAACTTTACTAGCATACTGTGCTAGCGATAGCAAGCCGGATGCTAACGCTTTAGTGCTGCTAATGCCCGTAAATCTAAAGTAAAGTTTGTCGACATTTTAGAGTGATATGAAGCTTACCGCTCTGCTGCTGTGTCCCGGTGCTGCCAAATTCAGATGGAAATAACTCCTTTTAGATAGATGAAGCCCTCAGTACTTAGCCACTAGCCTGGAGACAGAACGAACCACGCGCGCGCGCGCGCACGCACACACACACACACACACAAACAAACGCAAACACACTACTTTTTCTTCTGTGTTTTTTTTAGCAGTAGTGTCATCAGCTCCTGGGTTTAAATACTGCCACACCACCCTTCCTTAAAACGAGGAACAGTTTTGAGCTGTGTGTGGCTAAAATAACCAGACATTCTGCATTTTTCCAATAGGACTACAAAAAATCTTAGCGAGAAGAAAAAATGGCGGATTGGCTCTGTGTTTAGCCGAGGGCCATTACCATATTTGGTAGTTATCCTCACTAAATTAATTACTGATGTAATAGATAATGTAAAAACTGAACGGGTGGACAAATATGCCCAAAACTTAATTATTAAATATCTAAATAGCAACTCCAGTGAATAATATAAGCCTTTTTGCTCACTTAGACACTTAAAATGTGAAACACACCGTGTTAATGGATAAAAAAGTGGGTTTTTCATGTTATGTCTCCTTTAAAGGTTCATTAAAACGTTTAAATGTTCATTTTTTTAAACAAGCATTCTCCTGATATCATGTAGAGACAAGCAGTATCTTGCTGATATCATAAAGAAACAAGCAGTCTCCTTCTGACATCATAAAGAAACAAGCAGTATCTTTCTGACATCATAAAGAAACAAGCAGTATCTTTCTGACATCATAAAGAAACAAGCAGTCTCCTTCTGATATCATGTAGAAACAAGATATATATGTCTGATATATATCAGAATATATATATGCTTGTTGAATATAAATCTTCATTAAAGCGTTTAAATGTTCGTGTATAAAAACGTTAAAATCATCATTAAAACGTTTAAATGTTAACTTTTTAAAAACATTAAAATCTTCATTAAAACGTTTAAATGTCCATTAAAACATTAAATTCTTCATTAAAACGTTTAAATGTTCATTTTTTAAAACGTTACAATGTTCATTAAAACATTAAAATGTTCTTTTTTTTTAAACAAGCAGTCTCCTTCTGATATAAAGAAACAAGCAGTGCCTTGATGATATCATAAAGAAACAAGCAGTGCCTTGATCATATCATAAAGAAACAAGCAGTCTCCTTCTGACATCATAAAGAAACAAGCAGTCTGCCTCTGAAATCATAAAGAAACAAGCAGTCTCCTTCTTATATCATGTAGAAACAAGCAGTCTCCTTCTGATATCATGTAGAAACAAGCAGTCTCCTTCTGATATCATGTAGAAACAAGCAGTCTCCTTCTGATATCATGTAACAAGACATATATGTCTGATATATATCAGAATATATATATGCTTGTTGAATTTAAATCTTCATTAAAACGTTTAAATTTTCATTTTTAAAAACGTTAAAATCATCATTAAAACGTTTAAATCTTCATTAAAACGTTTAAATTTTCCTTTTTTAAAAACATTAAAATGTTCATGAAAACGTTTAAATGTCCATTAAAACGTTAAGTTCTTCATTAAAACGTTTAAATGTTCATTTTTAAAAACATTAAAAGGTTCATTAAAATGTTAAAATTTTCATTAAAATGTTAAAATGTTCATTAAAATGTTAAAATCTTCATTAAAACATTAAAATGTTCATTAAAACGTTAAAATGTTCATTAAAACGTTAAAATCTTCATTAAAATGTTAAATTATTAATTAAAACGTTTAAATGTTCATTAAAACAATAAAATGTTCATTTTTAAAAATGTTAAAATGTTCATTAAAACGTTTAAAGGTTCATGAAAACGTTGAAATGTTCATTAAAACGTAAAAATGTTTATTAAAACGTTTAAATGTTTATTAAAACATTATAATCTTTATTAAAACGTTAAAATCTTCATTTTTAAAAACGTTAAAATGTTCATTAAAACGTTTAAATGTTAATTAAAACATTTAAATGTTCATAAAAACGTTTAAATGTTCATTAAAACGTTTAAATGTTCATTAAAATGTTTAAATGTTCATTAAAACGTTAAAATCGTCAAAAAAACGTTAAAATCTTCATTTTTAAAAATGTTAAAAAGGTTCATTAAAATGTTAAAATGTTCATTAAAATGTTTAAATGTTCATTAAAACGTTAAAATCATCATTAAAATGTTTAAATGTTCATTGAAACGTTAAATTCTTCATTAAAACGGTTAAATGTTCATTTTTTTAAACGTTAAAATGTTCATTAAAAAGTTAACATGTTCATTAAAATGTTAAAATCTTAATTAAAATGTTTAAATATTCATTTTTAAAAATGTTTAAAGGTTCATTAAAACGTTTAAATGTTCATTTTTTTAAACAAGCAGTCTCCTGATATCATGTAGAGACAAGCAGTATCTTGCTGATATCATAAAGAAACAAGCAGTGCCTTGATGATATCATAAAGAAACAAGCAGTCTCCTTCGGACATCATAAAGAAACAAGCAGTCGCCTTCTGACATCATAAAGAAACAAGCAGTATCTTTCTGACATCATAAAGAAACAAGCAGTATCATTCTGACATCATAAAGAAACAAGCAGTCTCCTTCTGATATCATGTAGAAACAAGATATATATGTCTGATATATATCAGAACATATATATGCTTGTTGAATATAAATCTTCATTAAAGCGTTTAAATGTTCGTGTTTAAAAACGTTAAAATCATCATTAAAACGTTTAAATGTTAACTTTTTAAAAACATTAAAATCTTCATTAAAACGTTTAAATGTCCATTAAAACATTAAATTCTTCATTAAAACGTTTAAATGTTCATTTTTTAAAACGTTACAATGTTCATTAAAATGTTTAAATGTTCATTAAAATGTTAAAATCTTCATTAAAACATTTAAATGTTCATTAAAACGTTAAAATGTTCTTTTTTTTTAAACAAGCAGTCTCCTTCTGATATAAAGAAACAAGCAGTGCCTTGATGATATCATAAAGAAACAAGCAGTCTGCCTCTGAAATCATAAAGAAACAAGCAGTCTCCTTCTGATATCATGTAGAAACAAGCAGTCTCCTTCTTATATCATGTAGAAACAAGCAGTCTCCTTCTTATATCATAAAGAAACAAGCAGTCTCATTCTGACATCATAAAGAAACAAGCAGTCTCCTTCTGATATCATGTAACAAGACATATATGTCTGATATATATCAGAATATATATATATGCTTGTTGAATTTAAATCATCATTAAAACGTTTAAATCTTCATTAAAACGTTTAAATTTTCATTTTTTAAAAACATTAAAATGTTCATGAAAACGTTTAAATGTCCATTAAAACGTTAAGTTCTTCATTAAAACGTTTAAATGTTCATTTTTAAAAACATTAAAATGTTCATTAAAACGTTAAAATGTTCATTAAAACGTTAAAATCTTTATTAAAATGTTAAATTATTCATTAAAACGTTTAAATGTTCATTAAAACATTTAAATGTTCATAAAAACGTTTAAATGTTCATTAAAACGTTTAAATGTTCATTAAAATGTTTAAATGTTCATTAAAACGTTAAAATCGTCAAAAAAACGTTAAAATCTTCATTTTTAAAAATGTTAAAAAGGTTCATTAAAATGTTAAAATGTTCATTAAAATGTTTAAATGTTCATTAAAACGTTAAAATCATCATTAAAATGTTTAAATGTTCATTGAAACGTTAAATTCTTCATTAAAACGGTTAAATGTTCATTTTTTTAAACGTTAAAATGTTCATTAAAAAGTTAACATGTTCATTAAAATGTTAAAATCTTAATTAAAATGTTTAAATATTCATTTTTAAAAATGTTTAAAGGTTCATTAAAACGTTTAAATGTTCATTTTTTTAAACAAGCAGTCTCCTGATATCATGTAGAGACAAGCAGTATCTTGCTGATATCATAAAGAAACAAGCAGTGCCTTGATGATATCATAAAGAAACAAGCAGTCTCCTTCGGACATCATAAAGAAACAAGCAGTCGCCTTCTGACATCATAAAGAAACAAGCAGTATCTTTCTGACATCATAAAGAAACAAGCAGTATCATTCTGACATCATAAAGAAACAAGCAGTCTCCTTCTGATATCATGTAGAAACAAGATATATATGTCTGATATATATCAGAACATATATATGCTTGTTGAATATAAATCTTCATTAAAGCGTTTAAATGTTCGTGTTTAAAAACGTTAAAATCATCATTAAAACGTTTAAATGTTAACTTTTTAAAAACATTAAAATCTTCATTAAAACGTTTAAATGTCCATTAAAACATTAAATTCTTCATTAAAACGTTTAAATGTTCATTTTTTAAAACGTTACAATGTTCATTAAAATGTTTAAATGTTCATTAAAATGTTAAAATCTTCATTAAAACATTTAAATGTTCATTAAAACGTTAAAATGTTCTTTTTTTTTAAACAAGCAGTCTCCTTCTGATATAAAGAAACAAGCAGTGCCTTGATGATATCATAAAGAAACAAGCAGTCTGCCTCTGAAATCATAAAGAAACAAGCAGTCTCCTTCTGATATCATGTAGAAACAAGCAGTCTCCTTCTTATATCATGTAGAAACAAGCAGTCTCCTTCTTATATCATAAAGAAACAAGCAGTCTCATTCTGACATCATAAAGAAACAAGCAGTCTCCTTCTGATATCATGTAACAAGACATATATGTCTGATATATATCAGAATATATATATATGCTTGTTGAATTTAAATCATCATTAAAACGTTTAAATCTTCATTAAAACGTTTAAATTTTCATTTTTTAAAAACATTAAAATGTTCATGAAAACGTTTAAATGTCCATTAAAACGTTAAGTTCTTCATTAAAACGTTTAAATGTTCATTTTTAAAAACATTAAAATGTTCATTAAAACGTTAAAATGTTCATTAAAACGTTAAAATCTTTATTAAAATGTTAAATTATTCATTAAAACGTTTAAATGTTCATTAAAACAATAAAATGTTCATTTTTAAAAATGTTAAAATGTTCATTAAAACGTTTAAAGGTTCATGAAAACGTTGAAATGTTCATTAAAACGTAAAAATGTTTATTAAAATGTTTAAATGTTTATTAAAACATTATAATCTTTATTAAAACGTTAAAATCTTCATTTTTAAAAACGTTAAAATGTTCATTAAAACGTTTAAATGTTAATTAAAACGTTTAAATGTTCATTAAAACGTTTAAATGTTCATTAAAACGTTTAAATGTTCATTAAAATGTTTAAATGTTCATTAAAACGTTAAAATCGTCATAAAAACGTTAAAATCTTCATTTTTAAAAATGTTAAAAAGGTTCATTAAAATGTTAAAATGTTCATTAAAACGTTTAAATGTTCATTAAAACGTTAAAATCATCATTAAAATGTTTAAATGTTCATTGAAACGTTAAATTCTTCATTAAAACGGTTAAATGCTCATTTTTTTAACGTTAAAATGTTCATTAAAAAGTTAACATGTTCATTAAAATGTTAAAATCTTCATTAAAATGTTTAAATATTCATTTTTAAAAACGTTAAAATGTTCATTAAAATGTTTAAATGTTCATTAAAACGTTAAATTCTTCATTAAAACGTTTAAATGTTCATTTTTAAAAACGTTAAAATGTTCATTAAAATGTTTAAGTGTTCATTAAAACATCAAATTCTTCATTAAAACATTTAAATGTTCATTTTTAAAAACGTTTAAAGGTTCATTAAAACGTTAAATTTTTCATTACAACGTTCAAATATTCATTTTTAAAAATGTTTAAAGGTTCATTAAAACGTTTAAATGTTCATTTTTTTAAACAAGCAGTCTCCTGATATCATGTAGAGACAAGCAGTATCTTGCTGACATCATAAAGAAACAAGCAGTATCTTTCTGACAAAGAAACAAGCAGTCTCCTTCTGATATCATGTAGAAACAAGATATATATGTCTGATATATATCAGAATATATATATGCTTGTTGAATATAAATCTTCATTAAAGCGTTTAAATGTTTGTGTTTAAAAACGTTAAAATCATCATTAAAACGTTTAAATGTTAACTTTTTAAAAACATTAAAATCTTCATTAAAACGTTTAAATATCCATTAAAACATTAAATTCTTCATTAAAACGTTTAAATGTTCATTTTGAAAAAACGTTAAAATGTTCATTAAAATGTTTAAATGTTCATTAAAATGTTAAAATCTTCATGAAAACATTAAAATGTTCATTAAAACGTTAAAATGTTCATTTTTTTAAACAAGCAGTCTCCTTCTGATATCATGTAGAAACAAGCAGTACCTTGATGATATCATAAAGAAACAAGCAGTGCATTGATGATCTCATAAAGAAACAAGCAGTCTCCTTCTGACATCATAAAGAAACAAGCAGTCTGCCTCTGACATCATAAAGAAACAAGCAGTATCTTTCTGACATCATAAAGAAACAAGCAGTCTCCTTCTGATATCATGTAGAAACAAGATATATATGTCTGATACTCTCAGAAATAGAGGTACGAGAGAAGGACATTTTTGTACCTATAAGTACATTTTTAAAAAATGTTCCCTTAAAAGTACAATACTGGTCTTTAAAAGTCCAGAAATGCCCCTTTATAGGTTCAATTTGAAATAAAGTACAAATCTGTACCATTTTGACCTGTACTGCAGTGACAGTAGCAGAATGTGGTAATGGGTCAGCATGGGAAAATCGGGATGGGCCTGGTTAATTGTAAAATTCATATGAGATGTGAGTGTGCTCATAAAAGCTACATGTTATAATCAAATCTGTTGGTCCTCTCCTCTGTATGTAAATTATCCTATGATGCAAATGTGACAGTGTGAGCATCCTGTCACAGTGTCCCGATTGATCATGAGCCCTGGCTACTTGGCCAAGTAGATGCCCCTTTGGTTAGAGAGTATGACTCTCATCCGGGAGTCTGGGAATCGAATCCCACCCGGGCCCTTGTTTCTCCACCTTGCCACACAAAGAATATCTGTAACCTCCCTTTGTGTAAGTTATGTTAAATTATATTAAAAACACACACACACACACACACACACACACACACACACACACACACACACACACACACACACACTGGCATGCAGGCACAACCAAATGATGTTAAAAGAAATTGGTCCATTTCCAATTTATTAAGTTCCAGTTATAATTTTTAATGTTTTACATCTTGGTTGTTGCCTTCAAAAACGTGAAATCATTTTACTGTTATGTTTAGCCATTTACTTTTTTGCTTTTACTACATCCTAGAATTGTTCATTAATTGTGAGGTTTTTTTGGAATTTGTAACATCAAGTTAAACCGAAGTTCTTTGGAAGTTAAAATGTCAAGCAGATTTTTATGTTACGGTGACTACATTTTGTAAATTACAAATATAGTTCGCCAAGACAGCATAACGGTTTCTAAACAACTGCGCATTGATACCACAAAGTTGTATTTTCATGTGTCAAGTTCGCAACGCGCATTAATCCCAAAGGCTGAAAAGCCAGCAGCGATGAGTGCTCCGCCCCTGCACTGACTAGCATTGACGCAGAAAATGACTCACCCCGAGTTTCCACGGGAGCCGTCAGCAGCACGTTACTGCAGCAGCACGTCTTGCTCGCGTAAGCTGCTGCTTGGCCCTTCTCACGAGAGGCGAAGCAGCAGGGGAGCAGCTGTCACCGACAGGGCACAAAGTCACACGAGTGACTTCGTCAGTAAACACAACAACAAGCAGGAGAAAACTAAAACATTGTTTGTGTTTTATGTTCTGTCCGTTTTATAATTGCCAATACGGACCTGAAAAACAAAGGAGACCGCTAGCTAGGTGATAACTTCTCACGGGGACGCACAGTTAGTAACATTTTTTAAAAGTAAAGCAACCGGAAGGCAGTACGTTCTTTATTCTGAAAATCTCTGTAGCTTCTCTCCATTTCCGCGTCCGATTTCCTGTCTTTCCTTCCCCAAAAATGTCGAACTTGGCCCGTTTCAGAGGCGTCGCGCGTAGAAAATAGATCCGGCGCGTAAAGGCCGCGACATGCTGCCCCTGAGACGCGGCCGACGCGCGCTGACGACGGCTCCGGTGGAAAAGGTTCTGTTGACCACAGCGGTTCCTATCAGCAGCTATGACGTGCTGCTGCAGTAACGTGCTGCTGACGGCTCCCGTGGAAAGCCGGGGTCAGGGGGTTATCAACGGAGGAGCTCCTTAAAAAGTTGATGGAAGAAGGCATTGATGTGTCAGACGACGAGGCGCAAAGATTTAAGAGGTAAGTCGGGTGTGATTTTGTGTTTTTATAAAAATTACAACGTGTAATTTTACAGTAGTTAGCAAAAGTCCGAAGAGCTACATTTCACATGGGTGAAAGCTAGCAGTTAGCTAAATTTTAAACAAAGAAAGGTACAAATGTGGACTATTTAGACTGTTGGTGGAATGTTCAACGTCTGTCTGCCTGCCGTATTCGAGTGTTTTATCAATAGTGACTAACCCTGTACAACAATGTAAAAAAAAAAATCAATAATTTCTCAAAACATGCTAGTATGTAAATAAAGCTATTAACAAAATCGTTTTCTAAGCAAATTTATCGCATCCAACTTGTTTCCCGCTCAAAGGGATTTTAAACAATAGAAGGTACACATTTGTACCATCCCACCTACTTAGTGAGATTTTTGAATATGATGAGAGCTGTAAGCTCTGCGCAGGGACACTGTCTGCAAAAACCTGTGATGCCAGCTAGCTGCTGATCAGGGATCGATTTATCATTTCAAATGAACCAAAATCAAGGAGGCAAATTGTGGGCAGCAAAAACAGACAAGATAGTCTAGGGTTCTATTCTATCCACAACTTGGATTATTGTTTTGGCTGCAATGAATAATGCCTACAGCCAACAGGCAATCGGTGCAAGGATTTCCCCACAAAAGAAAAAAATGTTGTGTACTACAACATTTTATTGATGATTTAAAATTCACTTCAGCAATGTATCCGGCTTGCAACGTGATTAAACAATGTCACGATATTGTTGCAGTCAGGTCAGGTCACAATGTTACCAGTTAATTTATATTAACAATTAATCAAGATAATTTATTGTGACTTCCTTTTGGGGAATATAGACAGATTCACAATGATAGCTTATTGTTGTTGTTGTTGTTATTATGATGTATTGACCATAATGTCACTTTAAAACTAAATTTGAAAATTATTTCATACTGTACTTTATATTTCAGATAACGATGTAGATGGAGAGACGGTAGACTGTGGACTCACTGAGACCATGGTTGCATATCTTTTTGACAAGTCTTTCAAAAAGCAGCTGAAGTTAAGAGACTTCACAAATCGCTACAAGGAAGTCATCATCACTTTACAACCGGTCGACCCATTTGAAGGTACAGTTGAAGGTCCAGTGTCCCAAGCAAACCAGAGGTAGGTTGTGATAAATGTCTAAATTTGCATATGCATTTAAGTGCTTGTAAAATGGCTAGTTGATGCTGTTTTCCTACTGTATTGCAGTTCTATACCTTCTTGCCCTAGACTGCCTGCAGTTATTTCCATTCCAAAATTCCCACAAGATGTCCAGAGTCGCTTGAATCTCAAAGAACCAGTCCAGAAAGAACAGAAGTACTGAAACAAAATAATTGGGACTCTTTATGAAATGCTGTCACAGTACACAATGTAAGGGTTCCTTTCCGAATAATTATATTAATTTCTTAATATTAATATTGCTGTTGTACGAGAGGCAGAGAACAAATGGTTAGCCCATCTGCCTCTCAATCTGGAGACCAGCGTTTGAGTGTGGTGTGACACACGGTTCCAGTGAACTGGCAATAGTGGTAAAACCATACATCCTGTGTCTCCAGACCTTATCTGGACTATGATATCCAAAGTGTTTATTTTCGAATTTGCTCAAGAGTAAATTTAATAATTCAGGACTGCATTCGATTAATGAAGTTTGGGAGAGGTGTGACTGTTTGTCCACGCCCATTAAAAAAAATTTTAAATCAACTTTAGCTACATTGATTTGACATTGGTCTACAACATACTATTTATGGTAATAACAATATGATTAGAAGAATTGAAGAAAAGAAAACCCCCCAGGAAAGGATAAGAGTAATCAGTGTATTGTGGGTTGTTTTTCTTATGTTTGAAACAGGTACCCAACCCACTCAGACTACATCCAGGTCATCAAAGCCCTGATTGTGAAGTATCCTTTCTTAAGAGATGTACACGGAAATGGTTATGTGAGTACCTCTCCTTTTTTGCTTCTTTTATAGATTATATTAATATAAGGTAAGCATAATTAACATCTTATATACATTTGAAACAACTATGACACCTGGCACAGCCAACTCAAGAGAAAGTTCAAAGCAGAACGGGCTCCCCTAATCAGCAACGAAGAAGTGAACCGGGTTAAAGAAAAGTTTGGACGCACGCAGAAACATCGGACCACAGAGGAATCCAGCAGCTCCTGTCTGAAGAGACTGAAGCCCTCTCTCGTAAGTCCTCACACCCTGAGCCTTTAAGAGCTAAGGTAACATATGTAGTCTTATTATGTTCTCTGTAAAGCTAAAAGTAAACATTAATTGAAAGAAACATTTTAACATTAACATAGAAAAAGGAACTTCACAGTTGATTTAACAAAAGTCAGCTCAACTTGCAATTTCTATTCAACATTTTTGCATTTTTTTTTCAAAGCATTTGGTGTACAAATTACCGCATTTCGAGTAACATTAACTTATCAGATTTTACTTATGATATTACTGATATCTGCTTTGACAAAGGATTCGTGCTTTGTGGGGGAAGATGCAGCCTCCGTTGATGCTCATATCAAGGTACTAAATGATCAGCACAAGAAGCTACATCCTGAAACAGCACTGGTGAAAGACCGCATGACAAAAACCTTTGCATGGAGACGTCGAGAGGTAGCTGAAGGAATGTGTACTGTGGACCTATTAAAGAGATATCCATTCCTGGGGACACCCACAGGGGTAAGGACTGTTAAGATGATTGGGGAATAAGCTAATGATTTTTTTTGTCTCTAAATCTGATTATTATTTTCTGTACTAACAGATTAATCAATCTGTTTTTTTATCTTTAGAATGTTTGTTCAAGGGTTAAAGCACTTTACATTTATCTCCAGTCTGTGTCTTTAACCCTCCCACTGTCTTTATGGGTGACCCCACGAGGAAAGTTGGCCATTGAGCAGGATTGATGGTTTATCCCTTGAGGTCCATGTGGCAGGGGTGAGGTGGTGCTCACTCCTCACCCCTGCCACATGGACCTAAGGGATAAACCATCAACCCTGCTCAATGGTCAACTTTCCTCGTGGGGTCACACCCATTAGGACAGTGGGAGGGTTAAACATGTCAAAAGTTTAAATCCTCAATGTAAAATGTAATTCTTTTGTCTATTCTGCTCTTTTCATTTCCAGTTCTGTGATGAGGTTGATTTAATGCATCCTTGCCAAGACAACATCTGTCGCCGCTTTAGCGAAAACTTCACAGCTGTTCTTCAAATGACCAAGGATTTGCCATTCAAGAAGGTCTACATGGAGGCAAAAGAGAGAATGCACTGGCTGAAGACATTACAGGTGCTAATTTGACCTCATACAAATAGTAAATTTTGTGACAATTCATTTGTTGTCTCTTCCAGAGATAATTGATGTACCATAGTGCCATGTCAAGAGCATGTTAATGGGAATTTGCATGCTATCAGAATCTAATGAAGTGCTTTTGCATCTGTATGACCTAGGAATTGACTTCAAGGGGGCACTTCTCCTCTTGCCATCCATCTTCAAGGAGAAGATAGAAGATTTCATCATCCTTGGAGAGGTAAATGCATGATGCCATGCATAGCGTTTGGCCACAAGTTTCATTCTTGGTGTTTTGTTGGTGTAACAGCCTCTAAGGGTTACTTGTGGCTCAACTATCAGATTTACCTCGTTTAACAGTCAAAGTAAATATAGTCGAAGTTTTGGACCAGTAGGTTCGGCTACACACAGAAGAGGTGAAAAGGAATGAGACTCAAGACAATGTTTAAAGTATTTTAGAACTACCAGCTGGATGAATTTAATAAAGAAAATTTGAAAAAGAGAAAACAAAATTATTTCATACCGAAATATCTTTCTTTTTGGTACCAACAGTTTGGGTAACAATACTGTTCCGCAATCACAATTATTCTTGTTTCTTTCCCTGGGTGCACCCTTTTTAGTAAATCAATTAATCTTTCAGCTCAGATCAGCAAAATTTCAGTACACAATATCTGCTTGACACGTGTATATCCTTCAACTTCCTGCAACAAAAAAATAAACCTCCACTTTTGTCGGAGTGGCTCCGACTTGAAACACACCAAATCGCCTCTCGTATGGCGTTGTGTAGAGTCCAAAATAAAGAAAAAAGAGTCCTAAATAATAAAGCGTGATGTCCAAAGGTCCAAGAGAATGTGTGAGTGTATGTGAAAGGGAAACGAGAGCAGATTGGTGTAATGGGGTCCTTTCGATGCGCTCCTACCACACTCCACTGTGCAGCGAGGTGAGAAGAAGAAGGCGCTGTTGATCTGACTTATCCACGGGCTTGGCTTGCCATCAACATCAGAATGTTCATGCGTCACACAAAAAACCTGACCTGTCAATGACAGCGTCAATGAACAAAATGAATTGTTGAATTGAATTCAATTTCACAGTCTATTCGCACATACCAGTGTTTTCTTTGGAACATTAACCATGTTTACAATAAAACAAATAGGTGAAATGTGCATTTTTCTTGCATTTCTTGTAATGTTTTTTTTTTTCAGTTTTCCCTTACAACAACCATTCACATTTTTTATCAATTTCTTAATAAAATATACAAATATACAAACAAGTTTCAGAATTATAAAATACAATTTCTTTTCATACAGAACTTTAACACTTGCTTTTAGTAAACATTTTACTCTTAGTAACCTATAAAAAGTGCAAATAACCATTCAACAGGTGGAATGAGTTGCTCACCGATCTCACGAGGGGGCAGCACAGCAGCACAAAATGGCGCCGCCTCTAAACTCTGACTTTCTACAACCAGAAGTGCAAAAAGAAACAAACTAGTATATAAAAAGTGCAAATAAACATTTAACAGGTGGAATGAGTTGCTCACCGATCTCACGAGGGGGCAGCACAGCAGCACAAAATGGCGCCGCCTCTAAACTCTGGCTTTCTACAACCAGAAGTGCAAAAAGAACCAAACTAGTAAATATCGTTTTACTCAACGACTCCTTTATGAGTAAACATGTATAAACTATTTTTTATGGTCGCAAAGACACCTAACTCTTCATTTTGTACCTTTTTTTTCCCCGAAACTCCGTGTCTGCTTGCTCGGCTGATGCGTTCTGATCAGGTGCTCCAGCTGTCATGAATCCACTGACTCATGGAAGTAGCTTCGGAACCTTTTTATTAATGCACTCCGAACCGAGCTCCGCTTTACAACATGCTATCAGTCTCTCTCATTCTGCAACACCCCCCTGCCGTGCCCCCTGCAGGTCAGGAGTGGAACCGCAGATAGCTCACATCACATCTCCCCCCTTTTAGCTCTTTCCCAACTGTACTCACATATTTTACTTCTCAACAAATAACATGTTAATCAAACTTCAACAACCATAAGGCAAAGAAACATTAAACAATTCTTCCTCATTGTGCCTTTAACATAAACATTATTTTACATCCCTGTCACATCATTATTGTTACCATTTTTCCATCTCTTTTTTTTTTTTTTTTTTTTTTACTCACAGGGGAACCTTTTCATATACCAACCAAAGAACTAAATTGTAACATAGTCTTTGAACCTGATAGGAGGCTTAACAACTCTCCCAGCCAAGGTCCGCTGAGTCATAAACCCTGGACACCCCGGTGGCGAGCCTGTAGCCACCGGCTGTGTGCTGCTCTGCACCGGGATAGCATCTGGATCACCTGCAGCATCAGGGGTAGCTATCACAGGCACTTCTGATTGGGCAGTCAATGTCTGTTCAGGAACCTGCTGAATGTGTCTCCTGTTTCTGCGAGCGATGAACCCGTCTTCAGTTTTGACGTAGTATGATCGAGGCTCAGGAGCATGAACAACAACCTTCCCTGACGTTTTCCATCCTTTTACCCCATCTAGCTTAACCCTCACCTTCTGACCTGACTGCAAAGGTGACAGCTGGCGAGCAGAATGGCGTCTGTTATAGAAGTAGGAATAGGAAGCTTTAGCTTTCCTATCTGCATTTCTAACAGCAGTGTAATCTTTCTGACTTGGAACCAGATGTCTGGATAAGACTGGAACTGTTGTTCTAACTTGTCTCCCCATCATAAGCTGAGCCGGGCTCGACCCAGTCGCCGTGTGTGGAGTAGCTCTGTAGCTTAAAAGTGCTAAATGTGGATCTGGCTGGCACAGGATGCGCTTGGCAATAGCAACGCTCCTCTCAGCCGCACCATTAGACTGTGGGAAATGTGGACTAGATGTCGTGTGCTTGAAATTATAAGCAACACTAAACTGCTTGAAATCCGCAGATGTAAACTGAGTCCCATTATCAGTAATCAGCTCAAAAGGAATCCCCCATCTGGCAAAGATCGTTTTCAGGTGTGCAATAACATGTAAACTGGTCATAGTGCGTAAATGAACAATCTCAATATCACGTGAAAAGTAATCAACTACCACTAAGTAGTGTTTCCCGTCGTGATCACAAATGTCCGCAGCAAGCTTCTGTCCTGGTCCATCTGGCAGAGGAGTTGGCATCAAAGGCTCCTTCCTTTGCGATGACTTGTTTTCTTGACAGAATCTACATGACTTGACCACCTCTGTGATGTGTCGTCCGATCCCAGGCCACCACACGGACAAGTTGGCCCTGAGTCTGCATTTTGTGAGACCCTGATGACCCTCGTGTATCTGGGACAGTACTTGTTTCCTTAACAGCTCAGGAACAACAATCCTGTCATCATACAGTAGAAGTCCATCCGCCGCTGACAGGTGAGCTCTGGCTGCATGAAAGCTCTGCAAAGTGTGCGACAGGTGTGACGATTCCTCCGGCCAACCATCAACAACATACTTTGTGATCGTCTGTAAATCTCCATCCTGCATTGTAGCTTGTCGGAGGGCATCGAGTCGGTCTCGAGTTATTGGTCTTGATTCCACCACAGCTTGGACATATGCTGTGACAACTTCCTCCGTGCTGGATCCACCACCATCCGGCAGAGGTTTCCGTGACAACGTGTCAGCAACAATGAGTTGTTTCCCTGGGACGTGGCACGCTTCAGCGTTAAATCTCATCAGTCTCATTAAGAGTCTTTGGCACCTGACTGGAGCTTTGTCCAGGTCATATGAATTTATTAATGGAACAAGTGGCTTGTGATCTGTCTGAAGACGAAACTTCTCCATTCCTTGGAGGTATCTGGAGAACCTCTCACAGGCCCACACGCTGGCAAGGCATTCCTTTTCTATTTGCGAATACCGTCGCTCAGTTTCAGTCAGCGTCCTGGAGCAATAAGCCACTGGTCTGAGTCCTTCCTCATACTCCTGATACAGTGCGGCTCCCAGACCAAAACTGCTGGCGTCAGCGCTAACAACAGTCGGTTTGTTAGCATCGTAATATGCTAGCACAGGAGTTGATGTTAACATCACCTTTACTTCTTTGAACGCCACTTCTTGTGGAACTCCCCAGGTCCATGCAGTGTCTCTTTTCAGCAAGCTGTTGATCGGATACATGACAGATGAGAGATCTGGCAGAAACTTTCCTAGGTAGTTGATCATGCCAACTGCTTGACGCAGTTCGGCGATGTTCGAAGGCGGCAGCATCTCTGTGATGGCTCTGACCTTTTCAGGGTTAGGCTTGATGCCTTCTTTCCCTATAATGTGTCCAAAATACTTGATCTCTGATTTTCCAAACTGACACTTTGCTCTATTGAGCTTCAAGCCTGAAACTCTGATGGTCTGCATGACAACTTCAAGGTTTCGGTCATGTTCCTCCTGGTCTCTTCCAAAGACTAGGATGTCATCCATCACTACTACCGTTCCATCCAAATCCTTTAACAATGAGCTCATCTTTTCTTGAAATATTTCAGGGGCTGAAGTGATGCCGAATGGCAGCCTCTTGAAACAGAATCGGCCCACTGGTGTTATGAATGTGGTCAACTTTCTGCTGGCGCCCTCTAGTGGTATTTGCCAAAATCCACTTGAAGCATCCATTGTGGAAAACACTGTGGCTCCAGAGAGCTTGGGTGCAATGTCTTCCAGTGTCGGCAGCATAAACCTTTCGCGCTTCACTGCTTTGTTGAGCTTGGTCAAATCGACACATATTCTCACCCTTTTGTCCTTCTTTAGGACCGGCACCATAGGGGCACACCAGTCCGTCGCCTCCTGCACTTCCTCGATGATGCCTAACAGCTGCATCCGTTTTAGCTCCTCTTCCACCTGGGGCAGAAGTGGGAAGGGAATGCGCCGAGGAGTGGAAATACTGTAGGGTGTCGCATCTGGTCGAAGCTCTATTTTCACTGGAGGACAGTTTAACAGTCCAATGTCCCCAAAAACATCATGAAATGATTCGAGCCCATTCACTCTCCGAACGAGCCCCATTTTAACTGCTGTGTCTCGCCCGAGAAGGTTAGTCGAGAATGAACCCTTCATCACATAAATCCACAGTGAGCATGTAACTCCATTTTTCTCACATTCAGCCAGGAACTTGCCTTTGCATGTAAGCTGGCCTCCTGGACTCATGAAAACAGCTTCCGTCTCTCTCAGATCTGGACGGTTGGGCAGACCACAATATGTGTTCTCAGATATAACAGTTATATCTGCTCCAGTATCAATCCTGAATGGTATGTTAGTTCCATTCACATCCAAATTGGTGAGCCACGGATCATCCATGGACGTATTGTGTCCTGTTATAGTCCCAAGGAACCACACGTCTCCCTCGTCCATTTTCTTATGTTCATTTGTAACTGCTCTGACGAATTTTGTTTTGCAGGCAATCTCAAAATGTCCAGTTTTATTGCACTTACGGCAACGTTTTCCCCTTGCAGGGCATAGACCGGGCTCATGTGTCCTCCCACACCTCGAACACGTGTCTCCAGCAGGCTTGGACACGCCACCAAAACGTCGGGTGCTCCCCGGGTTATGCCGTTTTGTTTTATCAAAGGGCTGGCAGTGCTTTAGCTTCTGGCTCACAGCATTCACCTCGCACACAGTCGTCCTGGCATCAGCATTTTGCATTTTTACTAGCTCAGACTGGCGGGCAATACTAATTGCTTTCTCCAGCGTCAGGCCCGCTTCCAGTTGCAGTTTTTGGGAAACGTCATTGTCTATTAATCCTATAACTATGCGGTCCCGGATGTGTTCATCTTTTGAGGCCCCGAAGTCACAATGCTCCGCTAGTTCATACAGGCGTCTGACGAAAGACTCCACGCTCTCCCCCTGCTGCTGGGAGCGTCTATGGAAGCAGGCACGCTCATGAATAGTGTTCCTTCTTGGCACAAAGTGCTCGTCGAACCGCTGCACAACTTCCTCAAAATAGTCATCCTCATCGCCCGTACACGTGAAAGTGCTAAAAATTGGCTCCGCATCCTTCCCCATAGCGTACAATAGCGTGTTTACTTGTACATCACCGTCTTCCAGGTTTAGCTTCGTGGCTATCCGGTAGCGGGAAAACCGCAGCTTCCAGGCCGGCCACGCTGTCGGCTGGGCGAAGTCAAACGGCTCTGGCGCATGGAACTTGGCCATTCTGTCGCTTGTTCTCACGCAGGTAAAGTCGCCACTTCTGACACCATGTCATGAATCCACTGACTCATGGAAGTAGCTTCGGAACCTTTTTATTAATGCACTCCGAACCGAGCTCCGCTTTACAACATGCTATCAGTCTCTCTCATTCTGCAACACCCCCCTGCCGTGGCCCCTGCAGGTCAGGAGTGGAACCGCAGATAGCTCACATCACACCAGCCAAAAGAATTAACGGAAGGTCTGCAACCCAACACCGAGAAGATGGGCGGGACATGCGGGATTTAGCCGCAGCTCATTGGCTAAGAGCGATGCCTTCATTTCTCCTGGGAGTTAACCCTTTTTTATGCTGGATCCGTAGGCTATTTAGATACAACTAAACGTAGCTCTTAAACTAATAGCTTATTTATATTTTATTATTATTATTAATTTATTTTCATAGAGATTGACCTCTAATATTTAAAGTACATTTATATGTGGGTTACACCCTCCTCACTTTGAAGGTATGCACGTCCCTGTGCATCTGAATGGCTAAACTGCATAGAACTTGAGATAGCTTCATTTAGGCTGGTAAATACTACGTTGAGAACATACAGTAATGGGTTACCTAATGTTGAATACTGTAACCTTTCTGGTCTCTGATGTGACCTTTGGGATGGACGAGGGAGCTCTTGACCCTCTTGAAGGCTACTTTGTACACTAGGTGAACTAGGCTGCTCAGTCACGATGGCTTCTTGATTATTTTGAAATTCTGATGACATCACCTTTTCACTAGGCACTATCGGTTCCCTAGTTTGATGACTTGTTTCCACTGGATCATCTAGGTGAATGTCGGCCTCCAACAGACTGGGTTCAGGTAAGTCTACACAATCAGGTAGGTTTTTTCTTTCCTTGGTTTCCTGTTTTTCTTTTTTGTCTCCGTTGGTGAGATTGTCACATTCTGTTGGATCTGAACATTCAGCAAGACTGTCTTGTTCGGTTTTTTGGACTTGTTCGGGTTTTTGACTTTGTTCGGTTTTTCTGACTTGTTCGGGTTTTTGGCTTTGTTCGGTTTGGTTGAAACATTCTAATCCATCACTGGCAGAAACCTGTCTTTGGACACTTTCTGTACTTGGGACAGCAAAGGCCGATGACATTTCAGGCGGTTTGGAAGAGGTGGAAAATGACCAGGGGTGGACATTAACTTCAAAACCAACCGGCCAGCCGGGCCGGTAACTCTGAATATTTACCGGCCCCGCCAAGAATCTACCGGCCCCACTGGTCAGCTGCCAAAACAAGTCAAAATAACAACTGAACCGTTTTAAATGTAATAAACCTTTATTTTGTACACATTCACAAACATAATAACGTATTCAAGTTTGAATTTGTTTGTTCCCTCAACAAAACATGATTTTGTCGTCGCATACTTCCGGCATACAACGCAGTACATCACCAACTCCGCTTTGCTGTATTCAAGCCTTTGACTGTGTTCGAGATGAGCCAGTTCTGTGCAGATTAGACCAGCGGTGATCGGCGAGCAGTGCATGCCGGTTAGATTTGTGTCCGAATTGACGCCGACTTGCTCTGACGTAGGCAACGATAACCTCGTGAGATCAAGGCGGCCGCAGATTTTGGAGCAAGGCGCTGCAGTTGCTCTCCACCATTTGCAAAACCTAGATGATGACGGGAAACGCCTGGCTCTCACCTGATCTAAGATCTGATTGGTTCATATTTTGATCCAAACATCCAGTGGTAGAACATGAAATGTTAGTTGGTCACATGTATTCTGTAAATCATGTTATGTTGATGATGACAACTATATAGGCCATAAAGAGAAATGTGTTTTGTTTTCTTTTGTCACGTTTCCTATGAGCACACTGAAGCTACAGCTGATAACCTTTACTTATTATTACAGTCAGGTCTACATATACAATATATGATATCCACAAGCACGTGAGGATGTGTTTCAGCTGCTAACAGGCACCAGAATTAAAATTGAACAAGTGTGAATGCTAACGCGATTACTTCATCCATCGTCACCCCCGAGCTACATATGCAGGAAAATCCAAGAGATTCAACTGGCAGAAACAACTGGTTCACACCATAGTCTCTCTCTCTCTCTCTCTCTCTCTCACCCTCCCTCTCTCTCTCCCTCTCTCCCTCCCTCTCTCCCTCTCTCTCTCCCTCTCTCTCCACACACACACACACACACACACACACGTAGAGGAAAAGAGCTGAGGAAATTGAGGACACCAGGTAGTTAAAAGAAAAACCACAGCGGAGCCGAGGCGCGCCTCGAATGGGGCGCGTCTGAACTGAGCAGCGGCCGGACTTCGTGAGCGATTCTCTTCTGGCGCTTCCGCGGCCGGTGTGTCCCCGGCGTAAACGCTGGCTTTCAGCCACTCCCCCTGCTGCTTCCGTCTGCTCTCGTCTGTTTTCCAGGCGAGGCGCTGCTCAACTCGAACACGGCCATTCTCTGCGCCTCCCGTCTTCTTTAAACCGCCAAGAATCATTCCACCTACGCACACGCTTCTCCGCTTCATACCGTTTTGAACTGTCTCGCTTCTCCTCACCAGTTTTAAAGCGTTTTGCCGGAGATTTCATCAAGAAATCCCATCCCTGTGGTGGCGCGATCTTCCTGCATGCTTGTGTGTTTCTAGCGTGGTTCCACTTGTCTTTAATAGTGAACTCATAGTTCACGTGACTATAACTAATCGTGCAGTACGTGCACGAATCGTACAAGTGCAGTAGGTGGCTAGAGGCGCACAGGTTCATGCGCGCGAAACGAAAACGGCAGCTTCCTACAGGGCGGGGCCATGATGTAGGCGAAAGCCGGTGTGTAAATGACAAATAAGGCTTGGGCGCCACCTGGGCGGTAAGTCGTCAAGTATTTACCGCCCGACGAGAAAATTTAGCGCCATTGGCGCTCGGGCGCTTTAACGGTCCACCCCTGATGACGCGGGAACAGGTAGGTACCAGGTAGGTATTGAGTCATATTCTGTCTCTGAGCTACAGTCCTCATCCTCCTGCACCACGGTTTGCCTGGTCTTCCGGCGAGTCTGGGGCTTTTGAACACTGCTTTCAGTTGAATCCGAGGTAGGTATAAAATTACAGGGAAGAAGTAAGTCTCTGTGGAGTGTTCGGACTGGTCTCTCTTTCCCTTCTGGCTTAACTGTATAAACCGGCAGATCACCTGCTTTCTTCAGAACCACATAAACATCATCCTCCCATCTGTTGGCCAACTTATGCTTTCCTCTGAGTTGAACATTTTGCACGAGAACCTTATCGCCTACGTCGAGAGTTGAGTCAACCACTCTTTTGTCAAAGCGTGCCTTATTACGCTCAGCATTCTTTTGTGCGTTTGAAGTTGCGATTTTAAAACTTTCCTCCAATCTGTGTTTCAGATCCTTGACATACTGCGAGTGTGACTTTTTTTCAGCATTGACAGACAACCCGAATGTTAAATCGATAGGGAGTCTCGGCTGCCTTCCAAACATCAATTCATAGGGCGAATAGCTCGTCACGTCATTAGTACAATTATACGCATGTACGAAAGGTTTTACATGTTCTTTCCAATGCGACTTTTCCCCATCACTCAGAGTACCAAGCATTTGGAGGAGCGTCCTGTTAAACCTCTCAACTGGATTGGCTCTAGGGTGATATGGTGTTGTTCGTATCTTCTTCATGCCAGTAATTTCACACAGTTCACGTATGGTTTTTGATTCAAAATCGGCACCCTGGTCACTTAAAAGTCTCTCTGGGATACCATAAGGAACTATAAAGTTCTCCCAAAGGGCTTTTGCGACGGTTCGAGCTCTCTGATTGGGTGTAGGGATGGCCACCGCAAACTTTGTAAAGTGATCAGTAATGACTAACACATCTTTTGTGTTAGACTGGTCTGGTTCAATAGATAAATAGTCTATACAGACTAACTCAAGGGGCCTACTTGTCTGTATGTTCATAAGAGGGGCTGCCCTCTCAGGCTTACTCTTCCGACGTACACAGCGTTCACATGTGCTGATCAATTTTTCAACTGACACATACATTTTTGGCCAATAAAACCTGGTTCGGACCAAATCAATGGTACGGTCAACTCCTAGATGTCCCATGTTATTGTGGAGATGTTGGAAAACCATTGGCCTTAACCCCTCTGGTAACACGAGTTGAAAGGAGATGTCTGGACCGGTTTGTCTCTTACGATAAAGAACTCCATTTTGAAGTTCAAATCGATTGAGTTCACGTAGTAACAGCGGAAGCTCTGGTAGTTCTGCTCTAAGTCTGGGGGATGGAGTCTGACCAGTCTCTAACTGAGTAATGACAGTATTAAGAGCAGGATCTAATCTCTGTTTCTGTCTCAGTTCTTCCTCTGTTATAGGTGGAACAAGAGGAAAACCACTTAACTGTTCTTCCTCGAAGCTGTCGGGAACAGCTGTGGGATGTAAGGCTAGAGACTCAACTAAGGCTAAGCTTGGACAATTAATGGACTCTGAATCCACGTCCGCAGTAGTAACTGTGTGCCTGTCACAGATGGCCTGTATGACTTCTCTAGGGACTGTTTCTGTGTCGTCACTGCTAAGGTGAGTAAGAGCAAACTTTGTGATTCTTTCACTTTCTTTCTGCAATATAGGATCATCACCTGGATGAACATGTGGACGACGGGATAATGCATCCGCATCTATGTTTTGTTTACCTGCCCTGTACTGGAGTTGGAATGAAAAGGTGGACAAGGATGACAGCCAACGGTAACTTGTCGCATCTAATTTTGCAGTTGTTAGAATGTAGGTTAGCGGATTACTGTCTGTCACTACTGTAAAGTGAGTCCCATACAGATAATCTGAGAACTTCTCGGTAACAGCCCACTTGAGGGCCAAGAATTCCAATTTGTGGGCTGGATACCTCGTTTCACTTTTTGAAAGTCCTCTGCTGGCAAACGCTATGGCCCGCAATTGTCCGTCCTGAAGTTGGTACAATGCTGCACCAAGACCAAAAGTACTAGCGTCTGTGTTGAGAATGTACGGTAGTTTGGGGTCTGCAAAACCCAACACTGGAGCCGAGGTAAGCTTACCAATGATTTGTTCAAATGCTTCCTGACACGTTTGAGTCCATCTCTGGCCAAATGGCTCTTTTGGGTTGTGGTATAATGAGCTTTGCTGCTTTGTTGGTCCTTTCTTGGTGTATTTTAGTGGTGGGTAACCGGCAGTTAACTCATTTAATGGCTTCACGATGTTAGAGAAGCCCTGAATGAATCGGCGGTAATACCCTGCAAAGCCCAAAAACGACCGTAATTCCTTAAGGTTGGTTGGGACGGGCCAAGATGTTAGGGCTTTGATTTTCTCAGTATCTGTTTCAACACCACGCTCTGATACCACGTGGCCGAGATATTTAACTGTGTTCTGAAAAAATTTGCATTTCTCAGGTGCCAACTTCAACCCAAACTCTTTCAACCGCAACAGGACTTTGTTCAGACGCTGCTCATGTTCTTCGAGGGATGATGAAAAAATAATGAGATCGTCAATGAAGACAAGGACCTCTTTCAGATTCATGGAACCCATACACCGCTCCATAAGCCTCTGAAATGTGGAGGGTGCGTTGGTGATTCCCTGGGGCATTCTATTAAATTCCCAGAATCCCAACGGGCAAACGAAGGCTGTTTTCTGTTTGTCTGCTTCTGACATTTCTATTTGGTAATATCCCGACTTGAGGTCAAGGACTGAAAACCATTTTGACCCTGCGAGAGCTGAAAACGCTTCTTCTAGATTTGGAAGTGCATACGCATCTTTAATGGTTTGGAGGTTGAGCTTCCTGTAATCAATGCACAACCGAACGGAACCATCTTTCTTCCTGACAACCACGATCGGAGAAGCGAACGGCGATTCAGATTCCCGTATTACTCCTGCGTCAAGAAGCTCTTGGAGATGTTTTCTCACAGCCTCGACATCAAGAGGGTGTATTGGTCGGGGTCTGGATTTGAACGGGGTTTCATCGCTGAGCTTGATGTTGTGTTGCACTTTGTCTGTGTGCCCAAAATCTAACTCATGCTGTGAAAACACCTCTGGCATAGACCTAAGCATTTTTGTGATACGTTCTTTCCATTCCTCAGGTAAAGTACTTCCAAAGTCAAAACAAATGGTTTTCGACTGAGTAGACTCTTTAGACTGACTTGAGGGAGTTGAGACTTTCTCTGTCTGTTCTTTGTGTAGAACTCGGGTTATAGCATTAATGTCGGCTATTACACGGCCTGAAGGAACAATAATGTCATGCTCGGTTTCATTTTTTACGACAACTGGCAGTTTACAGGGTTGCTTTGCTGGCAGGCTAACAAGACCAGTTAACACGAGCAGACCACTGGGCAAAGGAGAGGCTGATGACGGCTCGATTATTGCACATTTATCAGCACACTTAGGAATGTACCCTGACGCTTCCAAAACTGTTGTCTGTCCTGCTCCCACCACTATTTGATGTTTGCCTATGAGCTTTGCATAACCAAGACTGCAACCACTAGATGATTTCTGGCGCATTCCAAGGATTTTGAGGAGCGCTCGATAACCATAAGGTACTGGCTGAAAGTCTGCACAGGAGTCATCAAAGTCAGCATAAAGAGCATCTAAGGTGTTTGTGCCTATCAAAATCTGCTCTTGCGTTTCAGATCGCAGACGAGGAATAACTAATGCCAAAGTGTTGACATTAATATCTGATCCTACAAACTCTTTTGGGAAAATGATAAAGAGCTCCACATAACCTAGATAAGGGACGGATTGGCCATTAGCGCCCTCTACATCAAGAAGATCACCCAATGGATTTATAGACAAGTCTGACAGGTGCTGCTCATAAAAACTCTGAGGCACAGTTGTCACTTGCGACCCTGTGTCCAAAAGATAGTTTGTTTCTTTCCCAGCAATGATGACAGTAGCAGAAGTTCTAGTTCGAACCAAACCTTTTGGCAGATTTAGAGAGCGTGTTTTTGACTGAGTCTTCTTTAAAGAGACACTACGTGTTTTGGGACGAGAATCATAACCTGAAGCCCCCACCTGTCCCACACTGGAGGCTGGGATCATTTTAAACAGGGCTCGTCATTGGCTCTGGCTGAAGCTTCCCAACTGGTTTGTCGCTCTTTAAGTTGTTTTTTCTTTGTCGCAACTAAGGATGGATTTGGTTCATTTTCACATGCGGCGGCAATATGGCCGTCCTCACCGCAGTAAAAGCAATACCATGGGCGGGGTTTTGCATCGGTTCTGGGTTGACTCTGCGTGGTCAAAGGCTTCTTTCTCATGGGATGAGCTTCAACTCTAGCATTAACTGCTTTAGACTTTGACTGACTGGGCTGGTTTTGTTTTTTAGTTTCTGTCTTCCAACTGTTAAGTTGCGCACGCAAATCAGCTACTTGTCTTTTTAACACATCAACGTCAGATTCACTGCTGCTTACCGTTTGCACGTTTGATGTGGCTCGTTGCTTTGGATTATTTGGAGCAAGTTTGTTCTGACCAAAATGTTGTCTCATCCGGCTTACTTTGGATGCTTGTTTGTCTTCCTCAGTTCTTAAAAGCAAGAGTAGCTCTGGAAAAGAAGGCGGACTCTCTTTTTTTTTGTCCTAACTGGAGGTCGGTGATAAGACTGTCCTCCCAACAACCTCGAAGGAACTGCCTTAACAACTGCTTGTCAAACTCTGACGCCCTAACACCACCACGCCACGTAGCTTTTGTCAGGCAAACGTGTAATCTTTGCAAATAAGCTGATGGATTTTCTCCTTCATTCTGAAGCGTGTTCATAAACCGTGCAAAGAGCTCGTCGCCATCTTCAACAGCACCGTAAGCAGAGTCTAGCACTTTCAGGTATTCAGAAGGTTTGGCATCTGAGCCCAAATGCTTTGAGATATCCGTAGCTGGTGGTAAAAGACTGTCAAGTATTCTTTGTGTGCAGCTCAAGTCAGAAACGGCTGGGTCGTTTATGAGCACTTCAATGCTTGTGCGCCATGTATCATAATCGGCTTCATTGTTTGGACGGGGAACGCGCCCAGAGAATACCCTAAATCTACTTGGCATGAGTGAGTGTGAAGGTGTTTCACCACTGCGCACCACATGTTCAACTACTACTCGCTGGACACTTGGTGGATTAAGATTGAGCGAGGGATAGAGTGGTGTCGGTACATTTGGATCGATCAGGTTTTCATTTAGGATCGGGTTCCGATCATTAAGCTGTGAAGAATCTACATGAGGCTGATCAGGGGAATTTCCACCCTGCGCATGTGAGCCTGTTTCACCACTAGTATCTGGGGCAGAGACTGAAAGCTGAGACACAGTTAAATTTGCTAGCTCCTCTTTTAGCATATCCTCTAATGAGTATCCACTCATGTTCGCCAGTTCAGAAAGCTGTTTCATGTATGTTCTGGTGACATGGCGCGCATTTGCTGCATACACCTCAGCTAAACTCTTAATTTCGAATATTACCACGGGCAGAGCAGAGCTTTGGATGGTTAGCGGCAAAAGGGGATTTAGAGTTTGCATTGCACTAGCATGACTGAACTCCACTTTCATCTGTCTGTGAAACTCTGAAGGAGGGTCATCTATGCAGACATGGCGGTTTACTGAACCATGTTTCCCAAGGTAAGTTACTACTTCTTCATCAAGATCGCTGTTGGTGAGTCCTTTTATAATTACTGAATTGGGGATGATAACCGATTCTTTAATGACAATATCCATTTTGTTGAAATTTGACTTTACACTCTATTTTTGTAGTGTTAAATAAAATGAGTCTCATGCAATTTCACAGTATCTCCTGGCTGGTGGCTTGCCACCTGTAACAGCCTCTAAGGGTTACTTGTGGCTCAACTATCAGATTTACCTCGTTTAACAGTCAAAGTAAATATAGTCGAAGTTTTGGACCAGTAGGTTCGGCTACACACAGAAGAGGTGAAAAGGAATGAGACTCAAGACAATGTTTAAAGTATTTTAGAACTACCAGCTGGATGAATTTAATAAAGAAAATTTGAAAAAGAGAAAACAAAATTATTTCATACCGAAATATCTTTCTTTTTGGTACCAACAGTTTGGGTAACAATACTGTTCCGCAATCACAATTATTCTTGTTTCTTTCCCTGGGTGCACCCTTTTTAGTAAATCAATTAATCTTTCAGCCCAGATCAGCAAAATTTCAGTACACGATATCTGCTTGACACGTGTATATCCTTCAACTTCCTGCAACAAAAAATAAACCTCCACTTTTGTCGGAGTGGCTCCGACTTGAAACACACCAAATCGCCTCTCGTATGGCGTTGTGTAGAGTCCAAAAAAAAAAAAAAAAAAAGTCCTAAATAATAAAGCGTGATGTCCAAAGGTCCAAGAGAATGTGTGCGTGTATGTGAAAGGGAAACGAGAGCAGATTGGTGTAATGGGGTCCTTTCGATGCGCTCCTACCACACTCCACTGTGCAGCGAGGTGAGAAGAAGAAGGCGCTGTTGATCTGACTTATCCACGGGCTTGGCTCACCATCAACATCAGAATGTTCATGCGTCACACAAAAAACCTGACCTGTCAATGACAGCGTCAATGAACAAAATGAATTGTTGAATTGAATTCAATTTCACAGTCTATTCGCACATACCAGTGTTTTCTTTGGAACATTAACCATGTTTACAATAAAACAAATAGGTGAAATGTGCATTTTTCTTGCATTTCTTGTAATGTTTTTTTTCAGTTTTCCCTTACAACAACCATTCACATTGTTTATCAATTTCTTAATAAAATATACAAATATACAAACACGTTTCAGAATTATAAAATACAATTTCTTTTCATACAGAACTTTAACACTTGCTTTTAGTAAACATTTTACTCTTAGTAACCTATAAAAAGTGCAAATAACCATTTAACAGGTGGAATGAGTTGCTCACCGATCTCACGAGGGGGCAGCACAGCAGCACAAAATGGCGCCGCCTCTAAACTCTGGCTTTCTACAACCAGAAGTGCAAAAAGAACCAAACTAGTATATAAAAAGTGCAAATAAACATTTAACAGGTGGAATGAGTTGCTCACCGTTCTATTTCGTCTAGTCTTAGCCCTTAAGCTAGCTGCTATTGGAAGGATGATCTCCGCATCAGCCAATCATGAAGAGCTTAAATGTACGCCCACCAATAGTGGGCCCCCTCGTGGTATATAACCGCAGTGACCCCACTGCTCACCTCCCTTTTTCTCTTCATGCCAAGCTTGAGAGCTTTATTAAAGAGCAAATATTATCTCAAAAGAGCAAATTATCCGAAGACGACTTACCAGCCATGTCCAGCGACACCAGACCCTGCCCGACCTGCCAGACGGGCTCCATTTCCAGCGGCGACCTGCACGCTAAGTGTGAGGTCTGTCTCGGGGCTCACCACGCTGGCCTGGCCTTGATCCCGCAGGCCTCGTGCCCGTTCTGTGCCGCTCTGCCCGTGGCAGAGAAGATTCGCCGGGTCGAGTACTTCACTCCCGCTGCCGACGAAGAATTTCCGGTGGCTGACTCCTACCCGCTGGACAAGGCTTTGGTTTTCTTCGACGCCGGTCAGGAGCCGGCTGGCTTCAACCGGCTGGATGACGTCACTGACAGCGAAAACTACGATGAGGCGGCGTCCCTCCTAGACATAACGGAGGTCGACGAGCTTCGCTCAGCGGGTCCTTCTGCCCCAGTGGCTTCTCGCTCCTCCCTGCCAGCAGTAAGAGCACTGCTCCAGGAGTTGCCTGCCATCATTTCTGCGGCAGCAGCCCACAAGGGGCTAGCTGTGCCAGAACCGGCCCTGCCTGAAGCGGATGATTTGGCGGGAATTTTCGGGGCAACTCAGACACGCTGTCCAGACCCTGTCTGGCCGCGCTTCCCCGCTGCTATGAGCTGTTGGTCTGCCGCCTTCTCCGAGCCTGCCAAGCTCAAGGTGCCAGTCTCCACATATGCGCCCATCACCAAGGTCGAGGGGTTTTCCGACCAAGGCTGGCCGTCCGTTCCTCCACTAGAGCCGGATTTGGCCTCGCTGTTCGGCGCCAAGAACCACCTCGCTGGCCCGCGAGCTGTTCCCGCTTCAAAACATGACCAGCTGCTGACGCGGCTCACCGACCGCGCACATCAGTGTGCCTTTCAGACCGGCGCTGCAGGGAATAACATCGCCCTTCTTGCCTTCGGCGTCTCCAAGATGATGGAGGAGCTGGAAGCTCCCGAGGAGTCGAAAGCCGTCATAACTAAGACTGCTGATGCCATCCTCAATCTGTGTGCTGCTGTGCTCACCGGTTCTGCTCGCATCGCTGCCTGGCAGACCCTCATCCAGCGAGCGATCTGGCTGAAGGCCCTGCCCTCCATTCCGGAACATCTGCAAAGGGAGATGCTGGATGGCCCCATCACCACCGATGTTCTGTTTGGTCCCCATCTTAGGGGCGTCATTGAGAGGGCTCAGAAGACGGCCGAACTATCGGCTACGGTGCGAGACCTGGTCCACCCTCGGTCAGCCTCGCACTCCGGCCGTTCAGCCAGAGGATGGGACGAACGGCGCGGAAGCTTCAGACGTCCAGCTGCACCGCCCGCTCCACGGAGCCGGCCTCCCGCTTCGTCTCCACATCAGCGGGACCAGCGAGATGGCGGACAACGGTTCCGGCGGGGCCAGCAGACGCCGTCTTGCCAGTCCCAGGTGCAGGAGCCTCGCCGAAAGCAGCCACGGAAGTGACTCTTTGGGGGGAATGTGTGTGTTACTGATTGTTCTGATGTTGTTGGTTTTGAAATAAAACCCAAAAAACGTCACTCAAAGAGCTCAATCCTACAGTCCTCCGCAGAATCCTCTGCCGAGTTTTCACACATGTTCCCCACACCAAGCACTGCTGCACGCACACATGTTCCTGCAGGTAGTCATAATACACGGCCAGCCGTAACGGTGCGCTCCATTTGCGCTCTGGCCCCAGCATCCGGCCAGGCCCAACTCGTCCCGCTCTCCCCACGCCGTTGGGTGGGGCGGGATGTCATGTCGCTGTCTCGACCACGCGCGGCGGCACAGTGCGCGGCTCCATCCGCTTGCACTCTGTCGCCCCCGTGCACAGGCCCGGCTCCCACTCGTCCTTCACTCTCGGACTCCATGCTGCGCGGGGTGGACCAGCCTGTTCCAGCTGTTTCGCACTTGCCCTTTCGAGCGCAGCCCTCCATGGGTCGCCCCCAGTTCTCTGGTACGGGCGACGGCGGTAAGGGCGCATGCACAACCCTCAGACGTTGTTCACGTGACCGCGCACACGCGTCCACTGTCGGAACGCGCGCACGAGTGGCGCCGCCTTTGCATCATGAGCAAATGGATTTCGGACACCATTCATTGCGGTCACACACTTCATTTTCAGGCCACTCCACCTCCCTTCAACGGGATCGTGGAGACGACGTTCACATCGCAAGTACAGTCTCAGGCGCTAGAGCTGGAGCTGCGGGAACTTCTGTCCAAAGACGCTATTTCCCGAGTCCCTCGCGGACAAGAACTCTCGGGTTTCTACTCCCACTACTTCGTAGTACCGAAGAAGTCGGGAGGAATGAGGCCGATTCTCGACCTGTCCCTGTTCAACTGCTCCATAGCAGTAATGCATTTCCGCATGTTAACGATGAGACAAGTCCTGGAATATGTGCGCCCCGGGGATTGGTTCACGTCAATCGACCTGAAAGACGCATACTTCCACATACCAGTAGTTCCAAACCACCGGAAGTTTCTGCGTTTTTCGTTCAAGGGAGTTCAATATCAGTTCAATCGCCTCCCTTTCGGCTACTCGCTAGCCCTGCGCACTTTCTCCAAATGTCTGGAGACCGCACTGCAGCCACTGCGCACGGAGGGAATGAGGGTCTTATTTTACCTGGACGATCTTCTCCTGTGCGCTCGGTCCGAGGACGAGGCGTCACAGCAAACCAGGAGGTTGACAGAGCATCTGTCAACCCTAGGGTTTTCTATAAACTGGGAAAAGAGCTCCATCCTTCCATCCCAGTCGATTGTGTATCTCGGGGTGGAGTTGGACGCCTCCCTAATGAGAGCACGTTTGTCGCCTGCAAGAGCGGCAGATCTCTCCACGGTGATCTCCCGTGTTCAACCCCGCAAGATCGTGAGAGCCCGGTTAGTCATGAAACTCCTGGGCATGATGTCCGCAGCCCATTCAGTAGTGCCGCTAGGTTTGCTGCGCACGAGGCGCTTGCAACGCTGGTTCGTCCGCCTCCGGGTACACCCAATACGTCAGAAGAGACGTATGTTGAGGATTCCCCCTTCAGTGGGCGGGGACCTCGCTCACTGGGGGAACCCCTGCATCCTCTCACGCGGGGTTCCCATCGGACGTCCTGCGTCACACGTATCTGTGTTTACGGATGCGTCACTGTCGGGGTGGGGGGGCACGTGCTTGTCCCACACGGTGGCAGATCGCTGGCCCTCCCACACGCACGAGCACATAAATGTGTTGGAGCTTATGACAGTGAGGAATGTGATCAGACACTTCGCTGCCCTTCTCGAGGGCCGTCATGTCGAAGTTCACACAGACAACCGGGTAGCGGCAGCCTACATAAATCGCCAAGGGGGAGTTCGATCCCTCCCACTGTTGCGTGTCGCCACAGATTTACTGTGTTGGACACATGTCCACCTGCTGTCCATCAGAGCCATCTACATTCCGGGGGTACTGAATGTAGCGGCAGACATCCTGTCGAGAGGGGGACCCCGCGACTCCGACTGGCGTCTACATCCTGCACTGATATCACAGATCTGGATCAGGTTCGGGGAACCGTCTGTGGATCTGTTCGCGGCTCGCGAAAACGCTCAGTGTCGCCTGTGGTTTTCCCTGAGTCCCCGGGACGGACCCCCGCTCGGGGCGGACGCCTTCTCACACCAGCCCTGGCCTCGAACGCTCCTTTACGCGTTTCCACCAGTCCCTCTGATTCCCCGTCTCCTGGACCGAATTCGGTCGGAACAGCTCTTGGTGATTCTGGTGGCTCCCAGGCGCATGTCCGCGTCATGGTTTCCGGACCTGCAAGCGCTAGTGTCCGGCTCCCCGTGGAGGCTCCCGTGGAGGGCGGACGCCCTTCTCCAGGCGGATGGGATAATCAAACATCCTCCGGAAATAGGCCAACGGCTGTGGGTCTGGCCGCTGAGCGGTCACGCTTAGAGGCTTCTGGGCTGCCGCATGATGTGGTGGCCACGATTCAGAGTGCGCGGGCGCCCTCTACCATTGCCTCTTACGCTGCTAAATGGGCAGCTTTCCAGAACTGGTGCGCAGAACGGAATGTTCAAGCGCTCTCCTGCCAGCTGGCGGATGTCCTATCATTTCTGCAGATACTGATGGACAGGGGCCTCGCATTCAGCACTGTTAAGACATATGCTGCAGCTATCTCATCATGTCATCAGGGTTTTGGAGATAGATCTGTTTTCAATCATCCCCTCACAAAATGTTTTCTAAAAGGTGTCAGAAGGAACAGACCTGTGTCCCGCCCGCTTTTTCCCCAATGGGATCTAACGGTGGTGCTGCACGGCTTATCTGAAGCTCCATTTGAACCCTTGGACCAGGTCTCACTCAAGTTCCTGTCGCTTAAAACTGCATTGCTGCTGGCGCTAGCATCAGTTAAGAGAGTGAGTGACCTAACCGCCCTCTCAGTGGCTCCCGCATGCCTCAGGATCCGGGAGGATGGCGGGTCTGCTGTTTTATGCCCCAACCCAGCCTTTGTGCCCAAAAGCATTAATGCTTCCTTCAAATCCAGGTCAATTTCATTGGCTGGAATTTTTCCTCCTCCCCATAATTCTGAGGAGGAGGCGGCTTCTCACCTTCTCTGCCCGGTGCGCGCGCTTGCACGATATGTGTCACGCACTTCAGGGATTCGTCGCTCACAAAACCTGTTTGTGCACTACAGGGAGTCTTCCCTTGGTCAGGCGCTGTCGGCCCAGCGCCTTTCACGCTGGCTGTGTGACGCCATTTCCCTCGCTTACACATCATCAGGGCGGGATCCCCCTGAGGCACTCAGGGCTCACTCGGCCAGAGGGATTTCCTCTTCGATGGCGCTCCTCAGTGGTGTGTCAATGGAAGACATTTGTCAGGCTGCTTCATGGGCTTCACCCTGTTCCTTTACTCGTTATTATTTACGAGATGTGTCTTCAGGTTCCATCACTCGTTCAGTGCTTGGACCCCAGCAGGCTAAATGAATGCTTATGGCACCTCATTGGCCTTGCTGAGATGGATTTTATCCTCTTGTGGATGATGTTTTTTAGTGGGGGCCCCTCTCTTATCGTGCCTGCCTCAGTCTTTAGGCCTGGTCTGAGGCTGAACGTCCCCCACTAGAGGAGATTTGATTGGGTGTGTCCATTGGTTGTGTTAACCAGTGGGGCGTAAAACCATCCAGCTGCGCTTTATTCCAATAGCAGCTAGCTTAAGGGCTAAGACTAGACGAAATAGAACGTTGGTTACGTATTGTAACCCCAGATTCTATGAGTCTAGTCGCAGCCCTTAAGCCACTGGCCCCACTGGTTATGATGGGAATAAGAGCCATTGGAGGTGAGCAGTGGGGTCACTGCGGTTATATACCACGAGGGGGCCCACTATTGGTGGGCGTACATTTAAGCTCTTCATGATTGGCTGATGCGGAGATCATCCTTCCAATAGCAGCTAGCTTAAGGGCTGCGACTAGACTCATAGAATCTGGGGTTACAATACGTAACCAACGATCTCACGAGGGGGCAGCACAGCAGCACAAAATGGCGCCGCCTCTAAACTCTGGCTTTCTACAACCAGAAGTGCAAAAAGAACCAAACTAGTAAATATCGTTTTACTCAACGACTCCTTTATGAGTAAACATGTATAAACTAATTTTTACGGTCGCAAAGACACCTAACTCTTCATTTTGTACCTTTTTTTTCCCCCGAAACTCCGTGTCTGCTTGCTCGGTTGATGCGTTCTGATCAGGTGCTCCAGCCAAAAGAATTAACGGAAGGTCTGCAACCCAACACGGAGAAGATGGGCGGGACATGCGGGGTTTAGCCGCAGCTCATTGGCTAAGAGCGATGCCTTCATTTCTCCTGGGAGTTAACCCTTTTTATGCTGGATCCGTAGGCTATTTAGATACAACTAAACGTAGCTCTTAAACTAATAGCTTATTTATATTTTATTATTATTATTAATTTATTTTCATAGAGATTGACCTCTAATATTTAAAGTACATTTATATGTGGGTTACATTGGCATGGAGCTGAATTCAGCTGCGATTCAGCATCACAGCTAAGCTAATGTAGGGGAAACACTGCTGTTAATCCACGGTGCTGCTGTGCTCTTGGGTTTTGTCTGGTGTTTAGACCGCCCGCCCGCCCGCCTGCCTACCTACCTACCTACCTTTATTGTCCCCTTAGGGAAATTCTTTTTCACAGGCACTGTCACTGTCAGGGGTGATTGCATTTGCCCCTGAATATTATGTAAAACTTTAGCAGGTATCAAACACTACCACAGCAGTCATTGGTTAAGAAGTTTGTTTGGAGTAGGGGCCATGTTTACAGGTTATCAGAATAGACAGTTTTGTTTTGCAGCAAAAAAAGAAGGTAATTTGAGGAATCTGTTGAAAATCCACTTGGCACATATTGCTCAAACATACTGTATACTAATGTTTTTCTTCCTCTTCTGCAGAATACTCCCACGAGTCCATACCCAACCATTCGAATGAAGTATAAGAATTGGACAGCTGCCCTCTCAAGACAGTGTTGCGGTGTTGTGACAGTTAAAGGAGTGGATGTTTGCTCGTGCCGCTCGCTGGATGAGGCCTACATCTCAGCATTCTCCAGCTTCTTCGTGTTCAACATGACCTACCCTGCATACTTCAAGAAAACACTTGTCTTTCTTCAGAACTGCATTGTCAACATAGGAGACCAGGGAGACAAACCCCTTCCAGTAAGTGTCACCAGGGTACTTAACCAACTCAATTAAAAATGCCCCCACTCTACAAATGTTCAAAATGTTCAAAAAGGGCATTTACTCTGAGGAAGTTGATTACACATGTTGGGTTAGTACACACACATGAGGCTCATTTCAGCATCACTTGTGGAATAAATGACTGCCAGGCAGCTTTTTGCACGTATCACTCTTTTCGACGCCATGTGTATCGCAAACACAAACCCTCTGTTTTGAATAGCCTTGAGGTAGTTGAAGATGGATTTGAAAACCATGCACACAAAGAGGTTGAAGACACACACACACACACACACACACACACAGTTCAGACGAGACACACACATTTCAGCAGCCCACACCACCTAGTATGGACAGTTTGCTTGATAATTTAGGAGATCATTTATTTAGCTTTATTCTCAAATGTGTGACGTGATTGCAAGCACATTTCCCACTTTGTCTATATTTATTACATATATATATATATATATATGAGCAAAACATTTGTGTGGACAGTTTTTTTAAATACATGCCATCTCTGTGATCCGTCAAAACATTGTGTTCAGGTGTTTAATGTGATTGTTTACTTTTTTTAAAATGAATGTATTTTTCCTGACATGTTCTATGGCAATATACAAATGTAATGAAGGATGTATTCCTGTGGTTGTTTAAATGCCTCGATGTAATTGTATTATCGAAAATAAATGGTTAAATAACCAAATATTTTGGAGTATTGGGGGTACATTTTTGTCTCTTTAGGTACGAAATAGGTTGTCGCTGGGGGGGTACCCTCATAGGTACCTTATGGGCCATTCCCATCTGTACCGGGTCGGCCCGGGCCGGGTAGCATAGGTTGTTTACATATCTGGGTGGCCTGGTATTTTTCCGGGCCAACCAAGGCTCATTCTCAGCCCTCTTCTCGAGGGGGTCTGCTTCAGGCCGACCAGGGCCAACACGCCCACTGCTGACAGCAAATTCACACCTTCCATTAGAGCAAGCCTCTGATTGGTGGGTAGAATCAGCCCATTCACACCTTCCATTAGAGCAAGCCTCTGATTGGTGGGTAGAATCAGCCCACATGGGCTTAAGACAAGGATGTGTGGAATCAACCGGGCCAGGCTGGGGCCGACTGGGGCTACCCGGCCCGGGCCGACCCGGTACAGATGGGAATGGCCCATTATTGTACCCTTTTCAAGGGAACATTTCTGTACTATAGTTTGAAGGTACATTTATGTCTTAGGAAAGTACATGACTGTACTTCAGATGGTACAACTTCATAAGGTACAAAAATGTACCAAGCCTAAAGGGTACAGAAATGTCCCTCAAAAAGGAACACCCCCAGCGACAAGCGTTTGTACCCTTTTTAGTACACTTTGGTACCCCTATTTCTGAGAGTATATCAGAATATATATATGCATGTTGAATATAAATCTTCATTAAAACGTTTAAATTTTCATTTTTAAAAACGTTAAAATCATCATTAAAACGTTAAATTCTTCCTTAAAATGTTTAAATGTTCATTTTTTAAAACGTTAAAAGGTTCATTAAAATGTTAAAATTTTCATTAAACGTTAAATTATTCATTAAGACGTTTAAATGTTCATTAAAGCAATAAAATGTTCATATTTAAAAATGTTAAAATGTTCATTAAAACGTTTAAATGTTCATTAAAAAATTATAATCTTTATTAAAACGTTAAAATCTTCATTTTTAAAAACGTTAAAATGTTCATTAAAACGTTTAAATGTTCATTAAAACGTTTAAATGTTCATTAAAATGTTTAAATGCTCATTAAAACGTTAAAATCTTCACAAAAACGTCAAAATCTTCATTTTCAAAAATGTTAAAAGATTCATTAAAACGTTAAAATGTTCATCAAAACGTTTAAATGTTCATTAAAACGTTAAAATGTTCATTAAAATGTTAAAATCATCATTAAAATGTTTAAATGTTCATAGAAACGTTAAATTCTTCATTAAAACAGTTAAATGTTCATTTTTTTAAATGTTAAAATTTTCATTAAAACACTAAAATGTTCATTAAAACGTTAAAATGTTCATTAAAATGTTAAAATCTTCATTAAAATGTTTAAATATTCATTTTTAAAAACGTTAAAATGTTCATTAAAATGTTTAAATGTTCATCAAAACATTAAATTCTTCATTAAAACGTTTAAATGTTCATTTTTAAAAATGTTTAAAGGTTCATTAAAACGTTAAAATTTTCATTACAACGTTTAAATGTTCATTTTTAAAAATGTTTGAAGGTTCATTAAAACGTTAAAATGTTTTTAAACAAGCAGTCTCCTTCTGATATCATAAAGAAATAAGCAGTCTAACTCTGACATCATAAAGAAACAAGCAGTATCTTTCTGACATCATAAAGAAACAAGCAGTCTCCTTCTGACATCATAAAGAAACAAGCAGTCTGCCTCTGACATCATAAAGAAACAAGCAGTATCTTTCTGACATCATAAAGAAACAAGCAGTCTCCTTCTGACATCATAAAGAAACAAGCAGTCTGCCTCTGACATCATAAAGAAACAAGCAGTATCTTTCTGACATCATAAAGAAACAAGCAGTCTCCTTCTGACATCATAAAGAAACAAGCAGTCTGCCTCTGATATCATAAAGAACAAGCAGTATCTTTCTGACATCATAAAGAAACAAGCAGGCTCCTTCTGATATCATGTAGAAACAAGATATATATGTCTGATATATATCAGAATATATATATGCTTGTTGAATATAAATCTTCATTAAAACGTTTAAATGTTCGTTTTTAAAAAACGTAAAAATGTTCATTAAAATGTTTAAATGTTCATTAAAATGTTAAAATCTTCATTAAAACATTAAAATGTTCATTAAAACGTTAAAATGTTCTTTTTTTTTAAACAAGCAGTCTCCTTCTGATATCATGTAGAAACAAGCAGTACCTTGATGATATCATAAAGAAACAAGCAGTGCCTTGATGATCTCATAAAGAAACAAGCAGTCTTCCTCTGACATCATAAAGAAACAAGCAGTATCTTTCTGACATCATAAAGAAACAAGCAGTCTCCTTCTGACACCATAAAGAAACAAGCAGTCTGCCTCTGATATCATAAAGAAACAAGCAGTCTCCTTCTGACATCATAAACAAACAAGCAGTCTCCTTCTGATATCATGTAGAAACAAGATATATATGTCTGATATATATCAGAATATATATATACTTGTTGAATATAAATCTTCATTAAAACGTTTAAATTTTCATTTTTAAAAACGTTAAAATCATCATTAAAACGTTTAAATCTTCATTAAAACGTTTAAATTTTCATTTTTTTAAAACGTTAAAATGTTCATGAAAACGTTTAAATGTCCATTAAAACATTAAATTCTTCATTAAAATGTTTAAATGTTCATTTTTTAAAACAATAAAAGGTTCATTAAAATGTTAAATTTTTCATTAAAACGTTAAATTATTCATTAAAACGTTTAAATGTTTATTAAAAAATCATAATCTTTATTAAAACGTTAAAATCTTCATTTTTAAAAACGTTAAAATGTTCATTAAAACGTTTAAATGTTCATTAAAACGTTTAAATGTTCATTAAAACGTTAAAATGTTCATTAAAATGTTAAAATCATCATTAAAATGTTTAAATGTTCATTGAAACATTAAATTCTTCATTAAAACGGTTAAATGTTCATTTTTTTTAAACGTTAAAATGTTCATTAAAACATTAAAATGTTCATTAAAACGTTTAAATGTTCATTTTTAAAAATGTTTAAAGGTTCATTAAAACGTTAAAATTTTCATTACAATGTTTAAATGTTCATTTTTAAAAATGTTTGAAGGTTCATTAAAACGTTACAATGTTTTTTTAAACAAGCAGTCTCCTTCTGATATCATAAAGAAACAAGCAGTATCTTTCTGACATCATAAAGAAACAAATAGTATCTTGCTGATATAAAGAAACAAGCAGTCTCCTTCTGATATCATGTAGAAACAAGCAGTCTCCTTCTGACATCATGTAACAAGATATGTCTGATATATATCAGAATATATATTTGCTTGTTGAATTTAAATCTTCATTAAAACGTTTAAATTTTCATTTTTTAAAAACGTTAAAATGTTCATGAAAACGTTTAAATGTCCATTAAAACGTTAAATTCTTCATTAAAACGTTTAAATGTTCATTTTTAAAAACGTTAAAAGGTTCATTAAAATGTTAAAATTTTCATTAAAACGTTAAAATTTTCATTAAAATGTTAAAATGTTCATTAAAACGTTAAAATGTTCATTAAAACGTTAAAACCTTCATTAAAACGTTAAATTATTCATTGAAACGTTTAAATGTTCATTAAAACAATAAAATGTTCATTTTTAAAAATGTTAAAATGTTCATTAAAACATTTAAAGGTTCATTAAAACGTTGAAATGTTCATTAAATTGTAAAAATGTTTATTAAAACGTTTAAATGTTCATTAAAACATTATAATCTTTATTAAAACGTTAAAATCTTCATTTTTAAAAATGTTAAAATGTTCATTAAAACGTTTAAATGTTCATTAAAACGTTTAAATGTTCATTAAAACATTATAATCTTTATTAAAACGTTAAAATCTTCATTTTTAAAAACGTTAAAATGTTCATTAAAACGTTTAAATGTTCATTAAAATGTTTAAATGTTCATTAAAACGTTTAAATGTTCATTAAAACGTTTAAATGTTCATTAAAATGTTTAAATGTTCATTAAAACGTTAAAATCGTCATAAAAACGTTAAAATCTTCATTTTTAAAAATGTTAAAAAGGTTCATTAAAACGTTAAAATGTTCATTAAAACGTTTAAATGTTCATTAAAACGTTAAAATGTTCATTAAAATGTTAAAATCATCAGTAAAATGTTTAAATGTTCATTGAAACGTTAAATTCTTCATTAAAACGGTTAAATGTTCATTTTTTTTAACGTTAAAATGTTCATTAAAACATTAAAATGTTCATTAAAGCGTTAACATGTTCATTGAAACGTTAAATTCTTCATTAAAACGTTTAAATGTTCATTTTTAAAAACGTTAAAATGTTCATTAAAATGTTTAAGTGTTCATTAAAACATCAAATTCTTCATTAAAACGTTTAAATGTTCATTTTTAAAAATGTTTAAAGGTTCATTAAAACGTTAAAATGTTCATTTTTTTTAAACAAGCTGTCTCCTTCTGATATCATAAAGAAACAAGCAGTCTGCCTCTGACATCATAAAGAAACAAGCAGTATCTTTCTGACATCATAAAGAAACAAGCAGTCTCCTTCTGATATCATGTAGAAACAAGATATATATGTCTGATATATATCAGAATATATATATGCTCGTTGAATATAAATCTTCATTAAAACGTTTAAATGTTCGTGTTTAAAAACGTTAAAATCATCATTAAAATGTTTAAATGTTCACTTTTTAAAAACATTAAAATCTTCATTAAAACGTTTAAATGTCCATTAAAACATTAAATTCTTCATTAAAACGTTTAAATGTTCATTTTTAAAAACGTTTAAAGGTTCAATAAAACGTTTAAATGTTCATTAAAATGTTAAAATCTTCATAAAAACATTAAAATGTTCATTAAAATGTTAAAATGTTCATTAAAACAATAAATTCTTCATTAAAACGTTAAATACTTCATTAAAACGGTTAAATGTTAATTTTGTAAAAACGTTAAAATGTTCATTAAAACGTTAAAATCTTCATTAAAACGTTAAATACTTCATTAAAACGGTTAAATGTTAATTTTTTAAAAACGTTAAAAGGTTCATTAAAATGTTAAATTTTTCATTAAAACGTTAAAATCTTCATTAAAACGTTTAAATGTTCATTAAAATGTTAAAATCTTCATTAAAACATTAAAATGTTCATTAAAACATTAAAATGTTCATTAAAATGTTAAAATGTTCATTAAAACAATAAATTCTTCATTAAAACGTTTAAATGTTCATTTTTAAAAACGTTAAAATGTTCATTAAAACGTTAAAATCTTCATTTTTTTTATTTTAATTTGATTAAACTGATTTTTTTTCTTAACGTTCTTGGCATTTTGCTCCACACAGTTAAACAAAACAATGTTGATTAAGGTGTGTGTGTCTGAGAGAGATAGAGAGGGCGAGAGGGAGAGAGATGGAGTTAAAAAAAATAAAAAACTCGACCGGAGCGGAGGTAGTGAGTTAATGCAGCACGTCAACTCTGTCTTGTCAAATGCACCATGTAAGTTAGTTACGAAAAAAGTAACTTTAAATATTCAACTGAAAAAGAGGCGAGCTGAAGAAAACCTAGGGAAAACTGAAGTAACGTGAGCAACAGTGAAGCAAGCACAGCGAGATCCGTTACTGTCTGTGTGTGTGTGTGTGTGTGTGTGTGTGTGTGTGTGTGTGTGTGTGTGTGTGTGTGTGTGTGTGTGTGTGTGTGTGTGTGTGTGAGTGGATGAGACGGACGGACTGCGCTCCCGGCCGGCTAGAGAGTTTTGTGTGTAGGGAGGGGCAGGCGCTCTATGTGACTGGCCAATCACAAAGCGTGAAGACAGTAAGTTACCCAATGAGGATTTTCCTTCAGCACGATTACAGATATTTCCGAGGTTTACTCGTCTCATGCTCGTATTCATCAAAAATGCTTTATCCGTACCAGATACTCGTCTGAAATGAGTATCCGGCTCATCCCTTATAAACATATTATAAATCAGCTGCGTTCGTGATTTAAAACATGCAGGAAATGTGCTGGAAGCAGACTGCAGCTCCAGGTATGTCAGCTCAATATTTTGTTAAAGAGCAAGTCAACCCCTACCTGAGTCTAACTCCACTCCCACTTCATGTTTGAAAAATGCAACACATGCTGTTGCCTGGCAGACCGAGAGGGCGGAGCCACTAACAAATACACACACACTTAGGCTAACGACAGCATTGTGACATCATAATGTACCAGTTTACATCATAGCATACTTCTTAGCCAATAGCGGTGGCAGATTTAAATTAAAATACAGTGCAGAGTTTTTACCTGACAACGGCACAACACTGCCAGTTTTAGGCAGAATAAATAAATTTTAACTAAGATGCACTGAAGTGCCAAATTATTGACGACACGTGTCTGCAGCACGATTAGACACTCGTTTATTTAGTTTATCAGCAAAAAAAAAGTTTGACTAACGCAATGGGATTTTGTCCCTCGGGCGGGATGCTGGAAAGCTAAGGAGTTAATCACCTGCTTGTTGAAATCAGGTGTGTTGAAACAGAGTTAAAACTAAAACGTGCTCGATACCGGCCCTCCAGGCTGGGAACTTAATACTGTTAACGGTCATTTTAGCACATACTGGCTCAAGAAAATTAAAAAATATGAAAACATTTCATATCATGGCTTTAAAATGTGTGTAGGACTCCGACATAGGGTTCAGACTTTTTGCTGCAACTGTAAACACAATTTTCTGTAATTATTGAATACGAAGTTGATTAAAATACAGCTAAACACGACATACTAGCGGCATGAGCTGCCCTGTAAGACATCTTTTTAGTGACGTATGACAAACAGCTCTTCACGGTTTAGAGGAATTTAGATTTTTATGATGATTTATGACAAAATTCCTTAAAATGAATAACCGAACCTAGTTTATCTTTATGTAGACGGTAAAGTGTAGTGAAACAGCGCTAGTCTCAGTCGGCATAAGCAGCAGGGCCCTGCAGGGAATCGAACCCCGTCTCATTACTGAGAGTTCCGTTACCAGAGTCTTTTGCTTTGGGCGACCTGAGACGGTAAAGCAAAACCTGCATCAACACAGCATTTAATATTGGTGGAACATAAATTCTGTCTTGATGCAGGAAAAAAGAAACCGTCAGATTAAAAAATTATTTCCAATTAAATTAATTTTAATATTTTATAAACGTTTTACAGATTTAGAGTCTCCTTTGACTTTTACGCTTTTCGTTAACTTCTCGTTCTTTTATGATGTTTATCCGTTCTTTAGTCGCGGTCAAACGCATCGTAATTTTGTTCTGCGGTGAATCTTAAAGTTATGTTGAATGTAAATAATCTGAGTCTTTATTGCTTCAATTTAACAGCACAGTAACTTGTTAAAATATTCAAGTTAATTTAAATCATTTACATGTTTAATTAGACTATATTTTATTAGCCTTTAATATTTTAGTATTTATTGTTGAACTTTTGTAAAGAGCTATTTTTAAACGCGTGCACATTTAAACACTAAAACCTTTGTTTGCTCCATCTGTCAGAGCTCTGCTGTTCAGCTCCTTCCTGGTTCCTGCAGGACCACAAAGCCCAGAGAAGCTCAGTCCAGCAGGACGTGAGGACACGAACAGACACGCAGAGCTCCTCCTAAACCTGGAATCAAACTTTTCTACAGATGATTTAGAACAGTTTCTTGTGACAGAACAGTTAGTGAAACAGAAAGGACATGATGAAGATGATGTTATCGTCCTTGTCTTTCATACAGATCAAAGATCACCCCAGCTTATGCTCATGTCACTAAGTAAACGTCCCATTTCTCACTAAGACCTGCTCTATCTGCTCTACCAGATTATAAGAAGCATCACTGTAGTTGTAGTTTTGCCTCCATCTTCCTGCCCTCCTTGGTCTCATGTTTGTCTTCTACTACCTCTCATCATCCATCTCAGGTGGGATCTTGTTTGCTCCGATGGCCTCTTGAGTTCCAGGCTTACATCTTTTAGTGAACGTTAAATCATATACTAATATACATGTATGTATGTGTGTGTATGGTATGATGCTAAACCAGACTGCCTGCTCCATCAGATGAAAAGGAAATCCTCTCAGGACCCAAATAAAATAGAAGCTTTAGCAACCAGACACAGAAGCCCAGGTGAAACGTCCACATCAGCATCTCCAGTTCTACCAGCTCCAAAAACACACTTCTGAAATAATAAAACACTAAACTCAGCCAACGGATGAAGACGTCCTGGTGCCAGATGCTACCTAAGACATCACCAGTTCAGCTGACTTGATAAAACACTTGGTGACTAAAACAAACATCTGGTGACCTGGTAACAAACAGTCCTGGTGCAACAAGCTACCTGAGACAAACGATTCCAGTCAACCAGTTCAAGAAAGAAATAAAGAAAAAATCTTCAGTGGCGCTGCACTGGAAAAAAAAGATATCTCTAGTCCGAGTCGGAGTCGTCCGAGTCGTCCCATCTTGGTCTCTTCGGTGGGATGTACGGGAAGCGCTCTCCAGTCCTCTTCTGGCTGGATCCAAGGACCGAGGTAGAAGGAGTGGGTTCTTCTACATCCTGGACCTCTTCAGCGCTCCCGTGGGCAGGCCTGGGATCTTCTGGAAGCTCTTCCGGCGGGGCCGGAGGAGCTACCGCCAGCCAGAAGTCTTCTGGTGGTGGAAGCTGCTGGTCTTCATCGCTATCCAGAATTGAGCTACCATAACCAGAGTCCACACTAGAAGCCAGAAAACCTTCTAAAGCTGACCAATCTGAGCTATTGTCAGTCTCCTCCGACTCCTCATCACTACTCAGACCCTCAACAGCAAACTCTGCCTCTTCTAGAGGAGCCTGACCATGATGACACACAAACACCACATCATCATCAGGAATGTGAAGGGCTGGGTACCCACCTTCATCTTCATCGAGAATCCGGATGACCTCAGGGACCCCTGCAGTCACGGGACGCTCCACGATGAAGATGCCTGTGAGGACAAAACAAGACACATTAAATCTACTTGTCTCATAAAACAGTTATAAAAAAGCTACAGTGACTCGTTTACAATACAAGAGATGTGTGTCTGCATCTGCATGTGTGCACAAGACACACTTTACTAAACTGTTTTTTTAGGGTTTAACAGGTTAAAACCGATTTCTGCTTTTACTGAAAAAGTTTCCATTTTTAATTGATGTGATTGTTTATTATTTATGTTTCATATTTATAGCTGATGTATTTCTAAAAAGATTTATTCTTTTACAGCTTGTAGACACAACACTGCTCAAATAAAGTTGTTTTAGAATGGGCTCTATAAAAATAAACAGAAGACTCATTAAACTGGTGAAAACAGTTTAAAAAATATTCAAACGGACAGAAATGCATTTATAAACCTGAGAACCAACTCAGAGAACACGTCAAACTTTTTACTTGGATAAAACTGATGAAGTCCTTAAAGATCAAAGGTCTCTAGTTCACTCAGATTTATGAAAACAACTCATGTTCACCGATGCTAACAGGCTGAAGCTAAAGCTAGCTGTATGTTCTAGCATGTTCTACGTCATGACGTTTCATACCTGGTTCACCCGTTTCTATGGTTACGAAAACAACATGTTATTGTTTGAACCATACATTTTTAGAATCGTACATGTCATTTAATTAGTTTTAAACATTTCGATGTAAAATTGAACTAAATGGACTTGCTGAAACCAAATTGGTGGTTTTCTTTAAACGGTTCTCTCTAGTCTGATATAGTCATCCCACCGACCTGCTGGCTGGGACCCTCAAGATGTTGAGGCTGTGTGATGAGGTTGAGTCACAGGTCAGTGCTAATGTGAGAAACCTTTTGTCTCTATCCCGCTAAAAGAACCACATATTCAGCTTTTATTTTGCGTGCCCAGCTGACAAAAACCAACAGGCGCTCCTCGCGCTCATCACCTCGCTGCTGTCCATCCTCTTTTATATCAATAACACAAATGAAACCAATACATGCCAGAACAAAACTAGTAAAAACATTTGATGTGTTCAAACTGGGGATTACAAAAGCACAACAGCGCTTAAAGTCCTCACTGTTCCAGGGGAATTTGAGCCTCACTTGTCCACAGAAAACATGTTTCACCTAAAACACCAAATCTCGTCTCGTCTTTTTCCGCCTATCCGTGTCCGGGTCGCGAGGGCAGCATCCCAACTAGGCAGTTGTTCCACACCGTCCTCTCCCCAGCCACCTCCACCAGCTTCTCCGGCAGGACCCCTAGGCGTTCCTGGGCCAGTTCGGATATGTACTTTCTCCAACGTGTCCTGGGTCGTCCTGGGGGCCTCCTGCCAGCAGGACATGCCCAAAACACCTCACCAGGGAGGCGTGCAGGAGGCATCCTAGCTAGATGCCTAAACCACCTCAACTGACTCCTCGATATGGAGGAGCAGCGGCTCTATTCCGAGTCTCTACCGAATGTCCGAGCTCCTCACCCTATCCTTAAGGCTGACCCAGCCACCCCGCGGAGAAAACTCATTTCGGACGCTTGTATCCGCGATCGTGTCCTTTCTGTCATTACACAAAGCTCAATACCATAGGTGAGGAGTGGGCGGTAGTAGATCGACTGCTCTTGCTGGGGAGGTTCGCAGCCGAGTGTGAAGAGGCTGGGATGAGGATCAGCACCTCCAAGTCTGAGACCATGGTTCACGATCGGAAAAGAGCGTTTGTCAACTCCATGTCGGTGGAGAGGTCCTGCCTCAAGTGGAGGAGTTCAAGTATCTCGGGGTCTTGTTCATCACGAGTACAACACCAAATGTGGTTTTAAAACACACGTTCGGTCTCTCAAATACACGAATTTAACATTATAATAATGTTTCAGTAGTTTGTCCTTTAGGAAACATGAAATAAGTCAGATGGAGAATTTAACTGATGTTAGCTTACCGTGCTCCTCCCGGAAGGCCAACATCTCTCTAGTAGGTTGGTTCTCGGGTCTTCTTCAGCTAGCCACAAACTTCTTCAGCGATTTCTGCTCTGCAGAGGCTCTCCAAGCTCGTCCAAGGGCTATTATTGAAGCAAATCTCCAGAGGCTCTCTCGACCAAGTACTGCTCTAGCGCAAGTTCGAAAGAAAGACTTTTAACATTCGATGAGCTTTTATAGACGAGCAACGTTCTAATTCTATGACGTATACACGCATGTGCGTGCAACGGATTCCTAACCTGCCTCTTTGCAGCAGGTACACCCGAGGGGTCTCTCCGCCCTCTGGTGGACACAAGCTATTACTGCAGCTGTTTTAGGACTGTCACTTAGCTAACTATGTAATAACCAGAGGTGGAAAGATTACTAAAATTTCCTACTTAAGTACAAGTTAAAGTACTTGCCTGAATTTTACTCAAGTAAAAGTAAAAAGTATTGTAAATAAAATGTACTCAAAGTAAACTTTACTTAGTTACATTTTTGTCAGCGTAAAGATGGTTACATCAGTGCAAAACCACAACGTTCACAACACACTCGTGTATGCACGCACACACACGGACACACACACAGTTTGATGGAAGGATTTCTATCCTATCAGTGAGAACAGGACGTGCACATTGATTGGACGAGGTTTTTTTTAGGATTGTACGTTTCAATTGTGATTAAAATTATTCTTTATTTTGAAAAAAAAAGTTAATTTTTAGATGCCATCAGCATGTGAGGTATCTCAATGTTCTCATGACAAAACTCTAACATGAGACTGTGCTCTAACCTGTCACACAACAAGCTAAATGAAAGTCAAACATTTCAAAATGGACCGTATGACAGCTGTTAACGTTGGCCCTGCCCAACTTTATTCTCTCTTTATTCTGCTCTCCCCACCTATTCCACCTTCCTCAGGATCCACTGGTTTCCCTCTTTCCTATTCACTCTCTCTCTTTCTTAACATTTTTTCTTTTAAATCGCAATTGCTTATTCTTGCTCATTTTAAATATATTTTTAAACATTTTTGAAATGCTTTTTTATATTTTTACAATTTTTATATTTTTTGTTTTTGTGAAGCGCCTCGTGATTTTTATCTTGAGAGGCGCTATATAAATGATATTTTCTTCTTCTTCTTCCAACTTTACCTCTATATTCAGTTCCTTTATCCATGTCCATCCTAGAGCTCCTCTGTGACCTTCATGCTTATTTAGAGCAGCTGATTTATAAAGTTAGCAGAGTTCATCCTTGGCAGTGGGTTCACTCACTCATTTAAAGATATCGGCCAGAGGCAAAATTCGTTTGAACGGCATGTGTAAATGTGTATTAAAACCTTAGATGAAAAGGTTTTTGGATTTTGACGGCTGTAATTGTAAGATAATCTGATGTTTGTGACCGGCGCGGGAAAAACAGAAACTAACTTCCGGTCTAAGCCCTGGGCAGCTGCTGATGTTTCACATGGAGCTCTGCTGAAACAGCTGTAGTACACAACGCCTGACTCCGGTGTTTCTGCGTTAGCGTTATAGCAGAGAACAATGTGTCATCAATCAGATGTAGCTTCTGAAGCCTCTACTAGTCTGTCAGATTTGTTTTTTCTCTGGGATACGGCGACGAGAACGGATATTGGATTACCGGAGAAGTTCAACCGAGTTCCGACCCCGCCAGCTGGATATCACTACCAGAGGTGCAGACATGTTTTAGACCGTTTGACTCAGAAGACCTGCCTATGTCCTATTATTTGGACATAGAGGAGGATTCTGTTCATCTTCAGAACCAAAATTGATACGGTTTGTTTACTTTTCTTAAATATTTCATTTCATGTGCTCCACTGGGAGCTCTAAGCTGACGAGTTCTCAGCTGGTCTTAGCTCCATCACGTGTCCCAATATAGTTCAGTAATCTACAGTTTTACTGCTGTGTGTATTTATTGATATAACTCTGGAAAATATTTAACCAACAATTTACCAGAATAAATCTTCCTGATGCTGGAGTAACTCCTTAGCTCAATTCGTTGTTTTCACTAATCCAGGATGTCATGGAGGTTCTAATGTTGAAATATAGAGATCATCTTTTAGATTATAACTGTGTGTGTGTGTGTGTGTGTGTGTGTGTGTGTGTGTGTGTGTGTGTGTGTGTGTGTGTGTGTGTGTGTGAGTGTAAAAATAGTGAATTTTACCCAAAAACTGAATCTTAAGGATCTTGAGGAGTGGGAGTCAGAGACACACACTTGCTGGTTCACCAGGGACTGGGGCCCTGTCCACACGTAGCCGGGGATCTGCCAAAACGTAGATATTTTTCTACGTTTTGGCCTGTCATCCACACGAAAATGGAGTTTTTTCACACGAAAATGGATCTTTTTGAAAACTCCGGCCAAAGTGAAGACCTGCGTTTTCTCCGTTTTGGGTGTCTGCGTGTGGACGGACAAAACCGGAGTTTTAAGGTCCGCAACGTCACTTTCCGCTACAGAAAAATGCTGACATCACGTGTGCGACCTGTGTTTACACTAGCCGGCATCATGGAAGCCCTCAGAGCTGCGCTCTGTCACTACCCGATCCATCAATTGTCCAAGCGCTTTTTGCTTGTTTGTTTTTGCAAGCGGAATTACTGCTCCTTGCGGAAGACCACAGACGAAGGACGAGGTTAAGAACGGGGGAAGTACTGCCGCCTACAGGTCTGGCATGTCCTTAAAGAGCAAGTAACGTCTAAATTAACTTTTTTTTGCTGATGAACTGTATAAATGAGTGTCTAATAGTGTTTTAAATGTGTGTATTCATTATTTTAGCATTTTGGTGCATTTTCTTTAAAAATCAATTATTCAGCCCAAAAACCACAGTAATGCGCCACCTTCAGCTTAAAACACAGAATTTGACACATTTTGAATAAATTTTAGCCAATGGCTAAAGAGTAAGATACTACGTAAACCAGTAGAGTACTACGTAGCAGCTCTTGTGCCAAAGTTATAAAGCAACGAGAGTCTCGGCCACGCCTTGTGGCGAGTTGGGAGTTGGATTTGCAAGCGAGTGTAGGACGGTTAGCGGTAGTTCAGCATTAGCATATATCATTAGCATATTCTAGTCTTTAGCATAGCTTTTAGTGTTATACATACTTATTTAGTGTTAGCTTGGCTGTTAGATATTGTAGTTTAGTTAGTGTTTAGCTGTTAGTTTTATTAGGAAAGTAATTCAGGTTTAGTGTTCCATATCGTGTTAGTATGGTTAAAAGGTGTAGTGTAGTTGGTTGTGGTAGCTCTGTGGGGTTGCACTCCTTTCCACTGGACTTAGAAATTAGGCGCCAGTGGTTGCGCGCAATCGGTGTACTGGAAAACAGTCAGCTCTCGCCTGGTGCTGTAGTCTGCAACCAGCATTTTACCCGCGATTCCTTCGCCAACATGATGGAGTTTGAACTGGGTTATTCTGCACGTCTCCGTTTGAAGAGGGAGGCCGTGCCCACCGTGGCTCTTCCACGAATTAGATGCAGCCCACCGACTCTGCTCCCCCACCACGGCGGGTCTGAGGTGAGTAAGCTAAATAAAAGTTAACATCTTCTAAAGACAATTTCCTACCTAAATGCAAAGTTTGAGAGACGTGGTTCACTCCATTTAGCTAATATCAGCCTGCACTGCCTTCGGGCTAATTTGTCAAGTTTACAAAATGTGGAACGGGATGTAAGGTTAGAATCAGCGGCGAATCGGAACATTTCTCAAAGCCCTGGCCGACAAAAAGGTCCACTTGACTATTTCTGTCAGGCTCGGAGAAAATTCGGGTTGTTTTTGTGTCAGTCGGTAATTCTGCAGTGGCTCTAACGCTGCACTAGTTGACAGACAGCATTACAGCGTGAAATCCAGCTTTACACCAAAGCCTAACCCGGTTCTGTGAGGAATTCTGTTCAGGAGGTTGCATTTCAGGTTCTTCACATCATATGTGACTGACTTTTACGTTATAATAACGGTCACACACTAGGAATGTTATAAAGCGCCTATATATATATATTTCGGACAGTTTCTTTTGTATATTATATGACTTTATAAACTCCAACAACAATGTGCTTCTATTTTTTTTCAGGCTAAATCTACCCAAGACATTGGCTGTCAGACTGATTTAGTAATCTGCAAAAATGCACTTGTCCAGGCTCATGTAAAGCCTTATCGACGTAGCAAAGGTGAATTATTTTTAATAATCTTCTATGTAAAAATTTTATTATTACCTTCTAGTTTTTATTTGTTTTGCAGATTATTGTTACACGTGATTTTATGCTATTTTAAACATTTATAAATGTGCTGCTTCTTTGTATTTTACATAGCCACACAGTTTAGAGCTCCCAGCCGCAGTGTGTCTTGTGACACAGGGACCGTGACGGAAATTCATCTTCCACAAAGTCCCAGAGCTGCGTCCACACCCCTGAAAAGACCACGATATGAGGTGTCTGTTGTTGATCCCAGCTTCCACCTCAATGACAGTGCAAGCTCAGTGAACTGTTCAAGGTAAAAAAAAATTATAACATTTTAGAATTTTTTAGTTATGACCATATATATAAATGTATGTGTTCTATACAGCTCTTTCACTGAGGTCCATCCACAAAAGGACAAGAAGTACATTGTTCATGAGAAACAGTTGCTGGGGCTGTTCAGAAGGTGTCCCGTTTGTACCGGTCGTTGTGTTGTGAACACGACAACAGTCGGCACACTGCTCCGTGTGACACAACGGTGTTCATGCTGTGAGCACTACAATGAGTGGTCCAGTCAGCCTATGGTGAACAGCATCCCAGCAGGAAACCTCCAGCTCTGTGCTGCTGTCCTTTTCACAGGCTCATCATTTAGCCAGATTTCTAAGGAATAGGCCAAAACTGTTTAGGTTAGTTTTGATAAGGTCTGTGCGTCTCTCATTTCATGACGTAACTTTTCATATTTTAGTTCCTGGGTGCCTTCAATGTGCAGGGACTGTCCAAGCAGTCATTCTGTCGGCATCAGGCAAAGCTGTTAATTCCAACAGTGAGCTGGCAGTGAAATCTAGAGCAAGCTGATATCATCCAGGAGGCTACTGAATCTGGACCTGTGACTCTTGGTGGTGACATGCGAGCTGATTCACCTGGTGAATATGTTTAAATTTATTTATTTTATTCCTTTGCTATCAAATGTAAATTAAGTAATAACTTGCATTTCTTGAAGGACACTCAGCCAAATATGGCAGCTACACCATGATGGATCTCAAAAGAAACAAAGTTATTGATATCCAACTTGTACAGGTACAACATTACCTGATGATTCCAACACATTTCATGGTTAATTATTCACAGTTCAATGGAGAATTATGTTTATTTTCAGAGCAATGAAGTTGGAAATAGTGTGCGAATGGAGAAGGAGGGATTTGTGAGAAGTCTGAGCACACTTTTGGAGAGGGGGGTCGATGTGCAGCAAGTCGTGACTGACCGCCACACAGGAGTGCAGAAGTATTTGCGGGAGGAAAAAAAGGAAATCAGTCACTACTTTGACCCCCGGCACATGGGAAAAGGTAATCTTTGGGGATGTATATAGTGAATATTACAGGATTTTTATTTTCTATTTTAAATGTGGGTCTATTTGGCTCTCCAGGAATTGGTAAGAAAATCGAAGAGCTGGGGAAGAGAAAGACGACCCAGGATGTGAGACTGTGGAAGCAAAGTGTGGTGAACCACCTCGACTGGTCAGCATCCAGTTCCTCCTCAGGACAGGAGGCAGTAGCAAAGTGGACTTCAGTTGCCAACCACATCCAAAATGTGCACAGCCATGACAACGCCCTGTTCCCTAGCTGTCTGCATGCACCTCTGGATGGAGAACAGGCAAGACAGTGGCTCAAACCAAGTAAGTGTAGCATGTACTCATTACAGCTGAGCCTTTACTGTTTGGTTTCTTTACATTTAGAACATGTCACCCCACAACAGAATATTTGTGTCACGAACTCCTCCAGCTGACTGCATTCCATTCATTCCTGCCACCAACGTGGCGACTGACGTCATCACGCCGGCACTACTTAAGGAAGTGCCGGCGTTTCATTCATTGCTCAGTCATCGTTTCTCACCAGACTTTGTATCGAGTCTCCAGGCTTACCAGCCCTCAAAACACTCAAACTACACCTACAGGAGATAACCACGCCAGCTATCTCCGTCTCTCCGCGTCTGGGCAACAGAACTCTCAGTCACGCTTCAGATCTGCCAACGAACCTGACAGGATGACTGAGCCCCAAGTTGACCCAGCGGAGTTCGCGCGTTTGCGTGCCGAAGTGGCTCAACAGCGCGCAATCTTGGATCAGCAGACGGCAGACATGAACCAGCTCCGTGCCATAGCTGATCGCCAAGCCACAAAGATTGAGTCACTCACCGAGCTAGTACTCCAGCTGACCACCGCTCTGCAACGTCAGACCGCAGCTGTTCCTGACAGGATGGAACCACGCCTCAGCCTTCCAGAGAAGTGGGACGGAACCAGGGGATCCCCGGAGGGCATGTTGGCGACCCTGGCCATGACTTTCGAGTGCCAGCCGGCACGCTACCCCACATCCTGCTCTCGTGTCGCTCTGCTGACCTCACTGCTGACAGGTCGAGCCGGTGAATGGGCGGCGGCTCTTTACAATCAAAAATCTCCTGCCTGCAATGACTATGAGACTTTTGTAAAGGAGATGAAAAAGACTTTTGTGCACCCCAGCAGCGAGGTCTCGGACGAGACGCGGCTGCTTCAGCTTCGCCAGGGCTCCCAGACGGCGGCTCAGTACACCTCTCGCTTCCGGACGACAGCAGCTCGGTTGAGGTGGGATGACGCCGCCCTAAAGGCCGTTTACCTGGAGGGACTGTCACCGAGAATCCGGGAGGGCATGATCGGGCACGAGGTCCCAACCTCCCTGGACCTGGCAGTGGATCTGGCTCTCCAACTGGACCGCTGCATCCTGAACCGGCCGAGCACCATGTCAGCCCCCGTACACACCAGGACGTCACCCCGCCGGCCGGCTCACCAACCGACGGAGGAGCCGATGCAGCTGGGACATCTTCCCCCTGAGGAACGGGCACGGCGCTACCAGGAGGGAAGATGCGCTTACTGTGGGGATTTGGGTCACCACCGTGGCACGTGCCCAAAACGACCGGGAAAAGGTCCCTCCGGGTCGGAGTAGGAGCTGTCCCGCCCGGAGTCTCCACTTTTCCGGCTCCACACCGAACCACTCTCCCGGTCTCCCTCCACCTGGACCAAGGCCCGACCAGACTGGAGGCACTTTTAGACACTGGGGCTGCGGAGTGTTTTATCGACCACGGACTGGTTACTCGGCTCAAGATACCCCTCACCGCCCTCGACCGACCCATTCCCGTGACCTCTGTGGACGGCCGGCCCATCATGCTGTACCCTCTCACCCACCGAACTCAGGGTCTCCACATGACTATTGACCAACACCGGGAGACCCTCCACTTCCTGGTCATCCAGGCTCCGGCTACGCCTCTCATCCTAGGTCATTCCTGGTTCTGCCGTCATGAGCCTCACATCTCCTGGTCCACCAGTAAAGTCCTGGCCTGGGGCACGGGTTGCCATAACCACCGGGACTCCCCTGCACCTCGGGCAGCAGCAGCTCCTCCCAAAGACGTAGACCTGACGCTCGTCCCTCCTCAATACCACGACCTCGCTCAGGTCTTCGCTAAAGAACCCACTACCAGGTTACCTCCTCACCGACCCTACGACCTGGAGATCAGGCTCCAGCCCGGCACCACCCCCCCTCGGGGTCGCCTGTTCTCCCTCTCTCCGGCGGAAACCCGGGCTATGGACAATTACATAACTGATGCCCTGCAGAAGGGATTCATCCGTCCCTCAACGTCCCCCGGGGCCGCGGGGTTTTTCTTTGTTAAAAAGAAGGAGGGGGATCTCCGGCCCTGCATAGACTATCGAGGGTTAAATAAAATAACGATCCGGGACCGCCACCCTCTCCCTCTCATGGGCACCGCTCTGGACGCCATCACACAAGCCGCAGTGTTTACTAAACTGGATCTGCGCAGCGCCTATAACCTCATCCGTATTAAGGAAGGTGAGGAGTGGAAGACCGCTTTTATCACGCCCACTGGCCACTATGAATATTTGGTGATGCCTTTTGGACTCTGCAACAGCCCCGCCGTCTTCCAGCGGTTCATTACAGATGTGCTGAGAGACATGTTGGGTCGCTGGGTCTTTGTGTATCTAGATGACATCCTCATCTACTCCCGCACGGCCGAAGAGCACATCCGTCATGTTCGAGCTGTTCTGTCCCGCCTCCTGGATCATGGACTGTACTGCAAACTGGAGAAGTGTGCGTTTCACCAGGAGTCCACCTCCTTCCTGGGTTTTACCATCTCCTCCCAGGGCCTGAAGATGGACCCCCAGAAGGTTCAGGCCGTAGCTCAGTGGCCTCTACCCACGACCCTGAAGCAGCTGCAAAGCTTCCTGGGTTTCTCGAACTTTTACCGGAGGTTTATACGCAACTTCAGTTCCCTCGCAGCACCTCTGACCTCACTCACCAAAACCACCAATCAGCCTCGCCCTTTTCGCCTTACTCCAGAGGCTGTCAGTGCTTTCCATGAGCTGGTCGGACGTTTCACTAAGGAACCCATCCTCCTCCACCCGGACCAGACCCGGCCCTTCGTCGTGGAGGTGGACGCCTCGGATGTGGGAGCGGGGGCCGTTCTCTCGCAACGGGGTCCAGACTCTAAGCTCCACCCATGTGCCTACTTCTCCCGGAAGTTTTCCCCCACACAGCAGAACTACGGGGTCGGCGACAGAGAGCTGCTGGCAATAAAGTGGGCGCTGGAGGAATGGAGGCAGTGGCTCCTGGGGACCACCGATCCCTTTCTGATCTGGACCGACCACCAGAATCTCATTCATCTACAGACTGCCCGCCAGCTCAACCCTCGTCAGGCTCGGTGGGCCCTCTTTTTCGAGCCGTACAACTTCCATATCGCCTACCGGCCCGGCTCCAAGAACCTCAAGGCGGACGCTCTCTCTCGGCGTTTCGCACCAGATGCCGGCCCCCCGGAGCCTCGGACCATTCTACCGGCTCAACGCTTCCTGGCCTCCCTCCAATGGCCGTTGGAGCAGTCCATACAGGCGGCACTTCCTGGCGATCCAGCGCCGCCGGAGACCCCACCGAACCGCCTCTACGTTCCCGCCTCCTGCCGGCAAGAGGCGCTCACGTGGGGGCACTGTTCACGGCTCGCGGGACATCAAGGGCAAGCCCGTACCCTCCAGTTCCTCCGTCGGGCTCTCTGGTGGCCGTCCATGAGGAGGGACGTCCGCGAGTTCACAGCTGCATGTGATGTGTGTGCTCGATCCAAGTCCTCCAACCGACCCGGCGCTGAAGAGTTGCAGCCTCTCCCTGTGCCCAAGCGGCCGTGGTCACACATCGGGCTGGACTTTGTCACGGGACTGCCGGTGGTCGACCACCTGGACACTATATTGACTATCACGGACCGTTTCTCCAAGGCCGTGCACTTAGTGGCCCTGGCCGGCCTCCCCACGGCCAAGAGGACGGCCGAACTGCTCCTGGAACAGGTGGTGCGGCTCCATGGTTTCCCTCAGGACGTGGTTTCCGACCGAGGACCCCAGTTCGTCTCACGCTTCTAGAAAGCGTTCTGTCGCCTGGTCGGTGCTTCCACCAGTCTGTCCTCTGGATACCATCCGCAGACAAACGGTCAAACAGAGAGAGCTAACCAGCAGCTTGGACGCTACCTGCGCTGCTTCGCTTCGTCCCAGCCGACCACCTGGCCCCGCTTTCTCCTGTGGGTGGAGCTGTCACACAACCTCCAGACCTCCTCAGCCACGAGTCTGTCTCCCTTCGAGACCTGTTACGGTTATCAGCCACCTCTGTTTGATCATCAGGTGCCCGAGGTGGAGGTCCCTGCTGCCCAGACGCTGGTCCGCTGCTGTCGGCTCGCCTGGATCCGGGCCCGTGCGGCCATCACCCGGGCCAACACGGAGTATGCCCGTCAGCATCGCCGCCGCCACCGGCCTGGCCCCGTCTTCCGGTCTGGCGACCAGGTGTGGCTCTCCTCCGCTAACCTGAGGATGCCGGCTGGCTCCCGGAAGCTCACTCCTCGCTTCCTGGGTCCGTTCCCCGTCCTTAAGGTCATCAATCCTGTCACCTGCCGTCTGCGCCTCCCGGCTACTCTCCGGATCCACCCGGTCTTTCACGTCTCCCAGCTTAAGCCGGTGATCTCCTCTCCTCTCCACCCTCCACCGGTCCGGGTGCCTCCGCCCCGCGGTGTTGAGGCGGATCGCACCTACACGGTCCGCAGGATTCTGGACGCTCGCCGCCGGGGACGAGGTTGGCAGTACCTCGTGGATTGGGAGGGGTACGGGCCTGAGGAACGCTCTTGGGAGCCCACGAGCTCGTTTGTCGACCCTACCCTGCTGACTGACTTCTGGGCCCGCCGTCCTGGGACTTCGGGAGCCGTCCCTCGAGGGGGGGGTCCTGTCACGAACTCCTCCAGCTGACTGCATTCCATTCATTCCTGCCACCAACGTGGCGACTGACGTCATCACGCCGGCACTACTTAAGGAAGTGCCGGCGTTTCATTCATTGCTCAGTCATCGTTTCTCACCAGACTTTGTATCGAGTCTCCAGGCTTACCAGCCCTCAAAACACTCAAACTACACCTACAGGAGATAACCACGCCGGCTATCTCTGTCTCTCCGCGTCTGGGCAACAGAACTCTCAGTCACGCTTCAGATCTGCCAACGAACCTGACAATTTGTCTTCACCTCCTTCAACATGGAGAAATATTTTTGGAGCATGAGAGTTACAGACGTCACATGTAGCTGCTAAGGTCACACACCACCATTTGGCCAACAGCAATTAATTACTAAGAATAAAATGCTGTGCAGAAATTTAAACACACGAGTGCGCCACACAACTCATGGTTTTAGGCAGAACAGCCATAATTGACATAATATGTACTAAAATGCCGTAAGTAATGACCACACCTGTCTACAGCACTATTAGTCACTCTTTCATACATTTGTCATCTAAAAATGTCAGCTATGGGTAACTTTTTCTCAATGAAATAATAGCAACATTCTAAAGTTGATCAAATTGTAATTTTTGTAATTAACATTTTCTACGTAGGCACAGCATCATGTGAGAAGCTCACTGCCATTCTGTTAGCTCCACGGTTTGTGAAGGACATAGAGAAGATAAGCCCTGTGTACCACACATCCACCTTGGAGGCTTTCCACAGTCTCATCATCAGATTTACTCCAAAAAGTCAGGTCTTCTCCTTCAAAGGAATGCTGTCTAGGTAATGAATACAACAAATGTTCAAATTAATGCCTCTAATTGTTCAAATTTTAGCATGAAATGTAGAATTTTGCCTCAAATCTACATGGTTTGTTTATTTGATTATTTCAGATTACAATTTGCTGCAATGCACTATAATGAAAATGCAGCACGCTCACATGCAGCAACAGCAACTGGTGAGCTGAGATATGCTGTAGTGTACCCAAAGTACAAACGTGGAGACTACACAGTCAGAGCCCTGAAGACCAATCCAACCTCATGTATGTCATATATTGTATGATAAAACCAAAATGATGGTCATGGAGAGCTATTGTAATACTGAAAACCCTTTTCCAGTATATGTGCACAAGCTTATGGACCTGCTGTTCGACTCTGTGGTGGTGGATCCTCTCCCATATCAGGAGTACTCGGACAAAATTCCGGTTCCAAAACCGCTCTGTGCCCAGTTCCAAAGACCAGATAAACGGGATGCTGTGAGCAGGCATAGGTCCAGGTTTTAAAGTGCACGTAAGGTGAGCTACACAACAAGAGATTGTAATTATTAGTTAGTATTCTACTCTGTGTGGTTTTTCCTTTTCTCCTCCTCAGCCAGGCTGCTCACCACTGTACGACAGAGGAGTTACCTGTCGTCATTATGGATCTTTATGCTCATCCACTCGTGACTCATGCTGTCCACCTCCCAGATGTCTATTGATCTCTACAACCTTTCTGCTCTGTGGCTCCCATACAACTTGAAAATCTTGGCCGTATGTAACATAGCAAAACTCACCAGTCTTGCTTTTGTAAGTCATACTAGTCATACTAATATTCCTTTTTCCTCAGAGCCTCCTGATCTTGTAACAGAAAAACCTGTGCTCCCGGGATCCATCTCCACGTTTGTCATCACAGTGAAAGCTACCTCCAGTCTAAGGAACCTATGAAACATCACTGTTGGCCCAACTTCTCCTCAGATGGCTCCAGAATCTCTGCTTGTGGTTTAGTTTTGTCAAAAATCATGAAAGTTATGATCAGAATGTAATCTAACATTGTCTTAGTAGTAGCTATAATAAATGTTATCTTTGCAGCGCAATTGTGTCTTTTTAAATACAATTATATTGATATTTGGATGTGTATAAATACATATATCACATTTATTAAATTATCATTCATTTTTACCTAATTGAACCTGCTCTAGAATAGACTTCATTAATCACACAAGGTGTAAACTCACTTGTTACCGCAGCATTAATTAACCCCGAATTAGAACCTTACTGTTGTAAGAGCTCATTTGAAAAGTGTGTGGCTATATGTGTGTATATATAAATAATGTCAAAGTGTAAAGAAGTGCATTTACCGTTTTGTGATTTATGCAGCTTTTTATGGACATGAATCAATACAGGAAATATATATTATAACATTTATTTAATCCAAAAAATATATATTAGTTCAGAGGAGGGAGGAATCCTTTGTATGCACCGTCTTCTGGGAACTCCTGCCTTATTCTGGAGACAGCGCATGACGGGATCACAACACGAACGTGTTGTCCCAGGTAACCCCAACACCACCTGACCACATTCCGGTACGCCAGATGTCTGTAACAGCTGAGAAAGAGGTGGTAGGAGTTATAAAGTATTCAAAAAAAAGTAATTTGACAGTTTTCTTACCTGTTGAGCGTAGTCTCCTGCATCTCCCCATAGAGTTGCAGAAAGGTGCCATAAACTGCCTGCAACACGTAGGGATTCAGAGCAACAGCCTCAAAACCAGGATGCTTAGTTATGCAGGAGGTTACACCCACCTGCTGACACCTGAGCATTACCTATGACAGAACAACTGATATCAGGGCTATAAGAGTTCAATATTAGTATGATGTTAGTGATTGTGTAACAAATGTGTACATTACAGAATGCTTTTCTCATGGTGGGGTACTTTTATTTTTATACCTTGGGCGTTTCTCTGCAGCACACATTTTCTCTGGCAGACAATGATGTGCAGTGGCCGCAGGTGCACCTGTTGAGGCAGTCATACAATATTACTTTTAGCTAAGCTAAATATAGCTAGCTGTGGCTAAAAGCTACTTACCACTCAGAGACTGGACACATTAGATGCCTTGATACTCCTGCTGGCTCGACTCCAGGGGCCTCTGACAACTCACGAGCTAGTGGCTCAAAAAGATACGGTTCAGGACCGCTTGCTTCCCCCAATAAGCCCTCCTCCCTATCCTGTGGGGAAGAAGGTGGGGAAAAGTCCTCCACCTCGAATGACTGCTCTGAGCTAGTGTCGCTCTCCGTCGCCATCTGTATTCAAATTTCAGTATGTCAATCACGGCCGTAGCTCCGCCTTCTCGGTCTTACAGGAAACGCCTCTTTGGGCCGCATTTTTCAAATATGAAATGTGGGTGGAGTAAGACTCTGAGGAGGCTGTTACCACTACTTTAACAACGTATTTATCCGGGTACGTGTGGACAGAGTTTGTTTTTAAAACCCAGTGGTGTGGATGCAAGTTTTTGGAGGGGCGGATATTTGTTTTTAAAAAACCCCAGCTACGTGTGGACTAGGCCTGGGTTTCCAGGTTGCTGGAGGACTGGAGGAGCTGAGCAGGGAATAGGGAGCAGGATCCGGTAAGGTAGGGTCAGTATGGAGTGGAGAGCCAGGGACCGGCTGGGAGACAGCGGGACTGGTCTGGTAGGTTGCAGGACGGTGTGAAAGGTGGTGGTGGAAATCTGGAGAAGAGGCAGCTTACAAAAATCAGGCAAGCTTGGAAAAACACACAGGAACTAGCAATCTGGCCAGTGAATAAAGATGTCTCCCAGCAGCTTCTATGTCCCTGGCCAACTGATGAGCAGATGGACTGCAGCTGGTCCACTCCTTGACACGCCCACCTGCAGGAGAAGCTCAGAGAAGGTTTAGCAGAGAGAGGAGGACTCACCCCAGACCATGACACCAAGATAACTTAAAGTGATAATTTACAACATTTTCATATTTTGAACTCATTTTCTTGAGCCAGTATGTGCCAAAATGACCCTTTACATGGTGAATGAAATGTCACTCAGACCCTCACCGCTCTGTGGCCAGAATACCACACTTGCAACTTCAGATTGCCGGTCAGGTCTGTTGGACTTAGTAGAGCTGATATGCCTGGTTCTGCAGCCTTAACCCCTTCTTTCCACCGGAGCCGTCAGCAGCACTTTACTGCAGCAGCACGTCTTGCTCGCTTATGCTGCTGCTCGGCCCTTCCCACGAGACGCGTAGCAGCATGGGAGCAGCTGTCACCGACAGAGCACAAAGTCACACGAGTGACTTCGTCAGTAAACACAACAACAAGCAGGAGAAAACTACATTATGGCTCCAAAAGGTTTGTGTTTTATGTTCTGTCCGTTTTATAATCGCTAATACGGACCTGAAAAACAAAGGAGGCCACAAGCCAGGTGATAACTTCTCACGGGGCCGCACAGTTAGTAACTTTTTTAAAGTAAAGCAACCGGAAGGCAGTACGTTTCTTTATTCTGAAAATCTCGGGAAGCTTCGCTCCGTTTCCGCGTCCGATTTCCCGTCTTTCCTTCCCCAAAAATGTCGAACTTGACCCGTTTCAGAGGCGTAACGTGTAGAAAATAGAACCGGAGCGTAAGGGCCGCGACATGCTGCCCCTGAGACGCGGCCGACTCGCGCTGCTGACTGCTGCTGGTGGCTCCGGTGGAAAAGGTTCTGTTGACCACAGCGGTTCCTATCAGCAGCTATGACGTGCTGCTGCAGTAACGTGCTGCTGACGGCTCCGGTGGAAAGAAGGGGTAAGGTGCTTTTCCAGGAACACTACTCAGGGCAACTCGGACCGATGCAGTTCAGCCCGACCACAGTTTCCAAGGGCACGGTTTGGTATTTTCCCTCTATTTTCTCCCCTATTTTTAGTCCCTGCTCCATTGAGGTACCTGGCCAGGCTGAGTTGGGCCTGTATCGTGATTCTGGCTGCTGATTGGCTGGGGGCTTCATGGAGCTGGCGTGGGAACAAAACTGCTTTCAGATGGGCTGACTCAAACCACGCTGTACAGAGCTGTTTTAGGCTGAGTAGTGCTCCTGGGAAACCACCTTTAGTGTCTGCATGAGCAGCAGCAGCTCCTAGATGTTAGTATTGGGTATGGAATGGAATATGATTTAAAATATAACTCGAGCAAAAGTGTTGTTCTATTCTACAGAACCACCCAGGATAAAAGGCTTAATTATCCTGTGTTTAAGTTGTCCAGCAACAGTCTTGCAGTCTGTGAAAAGATAAAATATCTTGGACACTTTATCACAGCCTATATGAGTGACGATGATGATATTTACAGGCAGTGCTGCAAGCTATATGTGCAAGCAGACACCATTGCACAGAAATTCAGCTGTTGTTCCACACCTGTTAAAGTGGCATTATTTAAAGCATACTGCACACCACTATATACTGCACATCTGTGGTCATTCTATAAAAAGTCTAGCTTGCACAGGTTACAAGTGGCATACAATGATGCAATGAGAATCCTCCTCAAAATTCCCAGGGGAGGCAGTGCTAGTCAAACGTTTGTTTCTGTGAGAGTGTGCACATTTAAGGCACTTCTAAGACATTTAATGTTCAAGTTTATGAGACGGCTGGAAGAATCTTCCAATAGTATTATAGCTGCTCTCGTTATATGTCTAGGCTGGGAATGCACTGGTTAAAATGTTTGGGTGGATTCATCTCAACTAGTTAGTTTTGTTGTCCCTTACCTCCACTGCAGTTATATCCTGTGATTTTATAGGCTTTTATTAGTATTAATGTTAATTGGTATCCTTTCTTTTCTTGTATCTTTTTCTTTTATCTGTATGTTTCTTTTAAAATGGACTTTAAGTCTGGCAATAAACTATAGGGATGAGCGAGTACACCGCTATCTGTATCTTTATCTGTTCAACCAAGTAAATTATCTGCATCTGTATCTGTACTCGGAATGGGCGTGACATAACCCGGAAGTGGGTGTGGTTTAACCGGAAGTGGGTGTGGTTTACATCAATACATTATTTTAAGTCTGAAATTAATATGGAATGATCAGAAGTTGATATGTGTATTGTTTATTCTAAAACTATTTACAGAGCAGCCTCAGAATTGAGATTAAATATTTTTGATCACAATAGTAAAGGAAATATTTCAGAACAAGTGTTTCAATAAAATCAGAGCATTAATATTTAAGTGCATGGATTAATACATCTGAACTCATGCAGTAGGAACTAGGAAATATGAAATGCTACAACCAGACACAACTTTATGTAATGTTCATTAAAACGTTAAAATGTTTATTAAAACATTAAAATCTTCATTAAAACGTTAAATTCTTCATTAAAATGTTAAAATGTTCATTAAAATGTTAAAATGTTCATTTTTAAAAATGTTAAAATGTTCATTAAAACGTTTAAAGTTTCATTAAAACGTTAAAATGTTCATTAAAACGTTAAAATGTTCATTAAAACGTTAAAATCTTCATTAAAATGTTAAAATCTTCATTTTTAAAAACGTTAAAATGTTCATGATTACGTTTCAATGTCCATTAAAACGTTAAATTCTTCATTAAAACGTTTAAATGTTCATTTTTAAAAACGTTAAAAGGTTCATTAAAACGTTAAAATTTTCATTAAAATGTTAAAATGTTCATTACAATGTTAAAATCTTCATTACAACGTTAAAATGTTCATTAAAACGTTAAATTCTTCATTAAAACGTTAAAATCTTCATTAAAACGTTTAAATGTTTGTTTTTAAAAACGTTAAAATCGTCATTAAAATGTTAAAATCTTCATTAAAACGTTAAAATCATCATTAAAATGTTTAAATGTTCATTAAAACGTTAAATTCTTCATTAAAATGGTTAAATGTTCATTTTTTTAAAATGTTAAAATCTTCATTAAAACATTAAAATGTTCATTTAAAAGTTAAAATGTTCTTTAAAACGTTAAAATCTTCATTAAAATGTTTAAATGTTCAGTTTTAAAAACGTTAAAATGTTCATTAAAATGTTAAAATGTTCATTGAAACGTTTAAATGTTCGTTAAAACATTAAATTCTTCATTAAAACGTTTAAATGTTCAGTTTTAAAAACGTTTAAAGGTTCAATAAAACGTAAAAATCTTCATTTTTTTAACGTTAAAATGTTCATTAAAACGTTTAAATGTTCAGTATAATGTTAAAATCTTCATTCAAACATTAAAATATTCATTAAAATGTTAAAATGTTCATTAAAACAATAAATTCTTCATTGAAACATTTAAATGTTCATTTTTAAAAACGTTAAAAGGTTCATTAAAACATTTAAATGTTCATTTTTAAAAACGTTAAAATTTTAATTAAAATGTTTAAATGTTCATTAAAACGTTAAATTCTTCATTAAAACTTTTAAATTTTCATTTTTAAAAACGTTTAAAGGTTCATTAAAACATTAAATTTTTCACTACAACCTTTAAATGTTCATTTTTAAAAACGTTTAAAGGTTCATTAAAAAGTTAAAATGTTCATTTTTTGAAACAAGCAGTCTCTTTCTGACATCATAAAGAAACAAGCAGTCTCCTTCTGACATCATAAAGAAACAAGCAGTCTGCCTCTGACATCATAAAGAAACAAGCAGTCTGCCTCTGACATCATAAAGAAACAAGCAGTATCTTTCTGACATCATAAAGAAACAAGCAGTCTCCTTCTGATATTATGTAGAAACATGATATATAGTCTGATACATATATATATGCTTGTTGAATATAAATCTTCATTAAAACGGTTAAATGTTCGTTTTTAAAAACATTAAAATCATCATTAAAACGTTTAAATCTTCATTAAAACTTTAAAATTTTCGTTTTTAAAAACATTAAAATCATCATTAAAACGTTAAAATCTTCATTAAAACGTTAAAATCATCATTAGAATGTTTAAATGTTCATTAAAACGTTAAATTCTTCATTAAAATGTTTAAATGTTCATTTTTAAAAACATTAAAAGGTTCATTAAAATGTTAAAATCTTCATTAAAACATTACAATGTTCATTAAAACGTTAAAATCTTCATTTAAATGTTTAAATATTCATTTTTAAAAACGTTAAAATGTTCATTAAAATGTTTAAATGTTCATTAAAACGTTAAATTCTTCATTAAAATTTTTAAAAGTTCATTTTTAAAAATGTTAAAATGTTCATTAAAATGTTTAAATGTTAATTAAAACATTAAATTCTTCATGAAAACGTTTAAATGTTCATTTTTGAAAACGTTTAAAGGTTCAATAAAACGTTAAATTTTTCATTACGTTTAAATGTTCATTTTTAAAAATGTTTAAAGGTTCATTAAAACATTAAAATGTCTATTTTTTTAAACAAGCAGTCTCCTTCTGATATCATGTAGAAACAAGCAGTCTCCTTCTGACATCATAAAGAAACAAGCAGTCTCCTTCTGAGATCATGTAACAAGATATATATGTCTGATATATATCAGAATATATATATATATATATATATATATATATATATATATATATATATATATATATATATATATATATATATGCTTGTTGAATAAAAATCTTCATTAAAACATTTAAATTTTCATTTTTAAAAACATTAAAATCATCATTAAAATGTTTAAATCTTCATTAAAACGTTTAAATGTTTCTTAAAACGTTTAAATGTTCATTAAAACGTTTAAATGTTCATTAAAATGTTAAAATCTTCATTAAAATGTTAAATTATTCATTAAAACGTTAAAATGTTCATTAAAACGTTAAAATCTTCATTAAAATTTTTAAATATTCATTTTTAAAAACGTTAAAATGTTCATTAAAATGTTTAAATGTTCATTAAAACATTCAAATGTTCATTAAAACATTAAAATCTTCAATAAAACGTTAAATTATTCATTAAAACATTTAAATGTTCATTAAAACAATAAAATGTTCATTAAAACAATAAAATGTTCATTTTTAAAAATGTTAAAATGTTCATTAAAACGTTAAAATCATCATTGAAATGTTTAAATGTTCATTGAAACGTTAAATTCTTCATTAAAACGGTTAAATGTTCATTTTTTTAAACATTAAAATGTTCATTAAAACGTTAAAATGTTCATTAAAACGTTAAAATGCTCATTAAAACGTTAAAATGCTCATTTTTAAAAATGTTAAATTCTTCATTAAAATGTTTAAATGTTCATTTTTAAAAACTTTTAAAGGTTCATTAAAACGTTAAAATTCATTTTTTAAACAAGCAGTCTCTTGCTGATTTCATAAATAAACAAGCAGTTTCCTTCTGATATCATGTAGAAACAAGATATGTCTGAAATCAGAATGTATATATATGCTCGTTGAATTTAAATCTTCATTAAAATGTTTAAATGTTCTTTTTTAAAAACGTTAAAATCATCATTAAAACGTTTAAATCATCATTAAAATGTTTAAATCTTCATTAAAACGTTTAAATGTTCACTTTTTAAAAACATTAAAATGTCCATTAAAACGTTAATGCCCATTAAAACATTCATGTTCATTAAAACATTCAAATGTTCATTAAAACATTCAAATGTTAATTTTTAAAAACGTTAAAATGTTCATTAAAACGTTTAAATGTTCATTAAAATGTTAAAATCTTCATTAAAACATTAAAATTGTCATGTTGTGGTGAAGTGATCTAACCCACGACATACAGAATCAGATCGGAGACGGTTTAAATAAGGATTTATTGAAGGGAAACCAAGGGAGCAGCGTAAACGAAGCAGAGTTCTTGCACAGGGAGGCTGGTGCGGGAAAACTGTGGACAGATCGGAGTTAGAACCAGTTTGCGGAAGGAACGGGAAGTCAGACTTGTGCGGAGGACTTACGGTCTGGAGAGGAGGGAACTGGTTTGAGGGAGGAGTGGTCCGGTCTAAGTTGAGTGGCTTGCAGGGACTGAGATCCAGAAGTGAGACGTGGAGGGAGCCGAGTTTATGGAGGTCCAGGAAGTTTAGGTGGGCAGCTGGAGGTGGTTCTGGCCAGGGGAGAGGCTGAGAGACGTGCGGGTTTGGAGATCCAGGTGGTGTGGACTCCAGAGTTCTGCCAGTCCAAGATGAGAGTGTGTAGGTTTGTCTGGGAACAAGAGCAGGAGGTCAAAGGGCAAAAATCCAAAACTCATTAAATTCTTAAAAATCCAAAAACACAATCTAATTCTCAAAAGGCTTAAAGAGCTTGAACAAGATAAACTCGCAGCTGTTAGAAGGTACCCAGGTAGAGTAATCATCCAGCGAAGTGTGGGAGTCTCCCAGCTGCTTAAATACCCCTGGCCAGCTGATGAGCAGATCTGCTGCAGCTTGGTCACCTCCAGACACGCCCACCTGCAGAGGGAAACTCAAAAGACAAGGAGTGACAGCAGGGAAATACCTCAGACCGTGACAAAAATGTTCATTAAAATGTTAAAATGTTCATTAAAACAATACATTCTTCATTAAAACGTTTAAATGTTCATTTTTAAAAACGCTAAAATGTTCATTAAAACGTTAAAATCTTCATTAAAACGGTTAAATGTTATTTTTTTTAACATTAAAAGGTTCATTAAAATGTTAAAATTTTCATTAAAACATTAAAATGTTCATTAAAACGTTGAAATGTTCATTTTTAAAAACGTTTAAAGGTTCAATAAAACTTTAAAATCTTCATTTTTAAAAACGTTAAAATGTTCAATAAAATGTTTAAATGTTCATTAAAATGTTAAAATCTTCATTAAAACATTAAAATGTTCATTAAAATGTTAAAATGTTCATTAAAACAATAAATTCTTCATTAAAACGTTTAAATGTTCATTTTTAAAAACGTTAAAATGTTCATTAAAACGTTAAAATCTTCATATTTTTTTATTTCAATTTGATTAAACTGATTTTTTTCTTAACGTTCTTGGCATTTTGCCCCACACAAAGTTAAACAAAACAATGTTGATTAAGGTGTGTGTTTCTGAGAGAGATAGAGAGGGCGAGAGGGAGAGAGATGGAGTTAAAAAAATAAAAAACTCGACCGGAGCGGAGGTAGTGAGTTAATGCAGCACGTCAACTCTGTCTTGTCAAATGCACCATGTAAGTTAGTTACGAAAAAAGTAACTTTAAATATTCAACTGAAAAAGAAGCGAGCTGAAGAAAACCTAGGGAAAACTGAAGAAACGTGAGCAACAGTGAAGCAAGCACAGCGAGATCCGTTTCTGTGAGTGTGTGTGTGTGTGTGTGTGTGTGTGTGTGTGTGTGTGCGTGTGTGTGTGCGTGCGTGCGTGTGTGTGTGTGTGTTCGCGTGGATGAGACGGACGGACTGCGTTCCCGGCCGACTAGAGAGTTTTGTGTGTAGGGAGGGGCAGGCGCTCTATGTGACTGGCCAATCACAGAGCGTGAAGACAGTAAGTTACCCAATGAGGATTTTCCTTCAGCACGATTACAGATATTTCCGAGGTTTACTCGTCTCATGCTCGTATTCATCAAAAATGCTTTATCCGTACCGGATACTCGTCTGAAATGAGTATCCGGCTCATCCCTAATAAACATATTATAAATCAGCTGCGTTCGTGATTTAAAACATGCAGGAAATGTGCTGGAAGCAGACTGCAGCTCCAGGTATGTCAGCTCAATATTTTGTTAAAGAGCAAGTCAACCCCTACCTGAGTCTAACTCCACTCCCACTTCATGTTTGAAAAATGCAACACATGCTGTTGCCTGGCAGACCGAGAGGGCGGAGCCACTAACAAATACACACACACTTAGGCTAACGACAGCATTGTGACATCATAATGTACCAGTTTACATCATAGCATACTTCTTAGCCAATAGCGGTGGCAGATTTAAATTAAAATACAGTGCAGAGTTTTTACCTGACAACGGCACAACACTGCCAGTTTTAGGCAGAATAAATAAATTTGAACTAAGATGCACTGAAGTGCCAAATTATTGACGACACGTGTCTGCAGCACGATTAGACACTCGTTTATTTAGTTTATCGGCAAAAAAAAGTTTGACTAACGCAATGGGATTTTGTCCCTCGGGCGGGATGCTGGAATGATAAGGAGTTAATCACCTGCTGGTTGAAATCAGGTGTGTTGAAACAGAGTTAAAACTAAAACGTGCTCGATACCGGCGCTCCAGGCTGGGAACTTAATACCTCTGCTGTTAACGGTCATTTTAGCACATACTGGCTCAAGAAAATTAAAAAATATGAAAACATTTCATATCATGGCTTTAAAATGTGTGTAGGACTCCGACATAGGGTTCAGACTTTTTGCTGCAACTGTAAACACAATTTTCTGTAATTATTGAATACGAAGTTGATTAAAATACAGCTAAACACGACATACTAGCGGCATGAGCTGCCCTGTAAGACATCTTTTTAGTGACGTATGACAAACAGCTCTTCACGGTTTAGAGGAATTTAGATTTTTATGATGATTTATGACAAAATTCCTTAAAATGAATAACCGAACCTAGTTTATCTTTATGTAGACGGTAAAGTGTAGTGAAACAGCGCTAGTCTCAGTCGGCATAAGCAGCAGGGCCCTGCAGGGAATCGAACCCCGTCTCATTACTGAGAGTTCCGTTACCAGAGTCTTTTGCTTTGGGCGACCTGAGACGGTAAAGCAAAACCTGCATCAACACAGCATTTAATGTTGGTGGAACATAAATTCTGTCTTGATGCAGGAAAAAAGAAACCGTCAGATTAAAAAATTATTTCCAATTAAATTAATTTTAATATTTTATAAATGTTTTACAGATTTAGAGCCTCCTTTGACTTTTACGCTTTTCGTTAACTTCTCGTTCTTTTATGATGTTTATCCGTTCTTTAGTCGCGGTCAAACGCATCGTAATTTTGTTCTGCGGTGAATCTTAAAGTTATGTTGAATGTAAATAATCTGAGTCTTTATTGCTTCAATTTAACAGCACAGTAACTTGTTAAAATATTCAAGTTAATTAAAATCATTTACATGTTTAATTAGACTATATTTTATTAGCCTTTAATATTTTAGTATTTATTGTTGAACTTTTGTAAAGAGCTATTTTTAAACGCGTGCACATTTAAACACTAAAACCTTTGTTTGCTCCATCTGTGTCAGAGCTCTGCTGTTCAGCTCCTTCCTGGTTCCTGCAGGACCACAAAGCCCAGAGAAGCTCAGTCCAGCAGGACGTGAGGACACGAACAGACACGCAGAGCTCCTCCTAAACCTGGAATCAAACTTTTCTACAGATGATTTAGAACAGTTTCTTGTGACAGAACAGTTAGTGAAACAGAAAGGACATGATGAAGATGATGTTATCGTCCTTGTCTTTCATACAGATCAAAGATCACCCCAGCTTATGCTCATGTCACTAAGTAAACGTCCCATTTCTCACTAAGACCTGTTCTATCTGCTCTACCAGATTATCAGAAGCATCACTGTAGTTGTAGTTTTGCCTCCATCTTCCTGCCCTCCTTGGTCTCATGTTTGTCTTCTACTACCTCTCATCATCCATCTCAGGTGGGATCTTGTTTGCTCCGATGGCCTCTTGAGTTCCAGGCTTACATCTTTTAGTGAACGTTAAATCATATACTAATATACATGTATGTATGTGTGTGTATGGTATGATGCTAAACCAGACTGCCTGCTCCATCAGATGAAAAGGAAATCCTCTCAGGACCCAAATAAAATAGAAGATTTAGCAACCAGACACAGAAGCCCAGGTGAAACGTCCACATCAGCATCTCCAGTTCTACCAGCTCTAAAAACACACTTCTGAAATAATAAAACACTAAACTCAGCCAACGGATGAAGACGTCCTGGTGCCAGATGCTACCTAAGACATCACCAGTTCAGCTGACTTGATAAAACACTTGGTGACTAAAACAAACATCTGGTGACCTGGTAACAAACAGTCCTGGTGCAACAAGCTACCTGAGACAAACGTTTCCAGTCAACCAGTTCAAGAAAGAAAGAAAGAAAAAATCTTCAGTGGCGCTGCACTGGAAAAAAAAAGATATCTCTAGTCCGAGTCGGAGTCGTCCGAGTCGTCCCATCTTGGTCTCTTCGGTGGGATGTACGGGAAGCGCACTCCAGTCCTCTTCTGGCTGGATCCAAGGACCGAGGTAGAAGGAGTGGGTTCTTCTACATCCTGGACCTCTTCAGCGCTCCCGTGGGCAGGCCTGGGATCTTCTGGAAGCTCTTCCGGTGGGGCCGGAGGAGCTACCGCCAGCCAGAAGTCTTCTGGTGGTGGAAGCTGCTGGTCTTCATCGCTATCCAGAATTGAGCTACCATAACCAGAGTCCACACTAGAAGCCAGAAAACCTTCTAAAGCTGACCAATCTGAGCTATTGTCAGTCTCCTCCGACTCCTCATCACTACTCAGACCCTCAACTGCAAACTCTGCCTCTTCTAGAGGAGCCTGACCATGATGACACACAAACACCACATCATCATCAGGAATGTGAAGGGCTGGGTACCCACCTTCATCTTCATCGAGAATCCGGATGACCTCAGGGACCCCTGCAGTCACGGGACGCTCCACGATGAAGATGCCTGTGAGGACAAAACAAGACACATTAAATCTACTTGTCTCATAAAACAGTTATTAAAAAGCTACAGTGACTCGTTTACAATACAAGAGATGTGTGTCTGCATCTGCATGTGTGCACAAGATACACTTTACTAATCTGGTTGTTTTTTAGGGTTTAACAGGTTAAAACCGATTTCTGCTTTTACTGAAAAAGTTTCCATTTTTAATTGATGTGATTGTTTATTATTTATGTTTCATATTTATAGCTGATGTATTTCTAAAAAGATTTATTCTTTTACAGCTTGTAGACACAACACTGCTCAAATAAAGTTGTTTTAGAATGGGCTCTATAAAAATAAACAGAAGACTCATTAAACTGGTGAAAACTGTTTAAAAAATATTCAAACGGACAGAAATGCATTTATAAACCTGAGAACCAACTCAGAGAACACGTCAAACTTTTTACTTGGATAAAACTGATGAAGTCCTTAAAGATCAAAGGTCTCTAGTTCACTCAGATTTATGAAAACAACTCATGTTCACCGATGCTAACAGGCTGAAGCTAAAGCTAGCTGTACGTTCTAGCATGTTCTACGTCATGACGTTTCATACCTGGTTCACCCGTTTCTATGGTTACGAAAACAACATGTTATTGTTTGAACCATACATTTTTAGAATCGTACATGTCATTTAATTAGTTTTAAACATTTAGATGTAAAATTGAACTAAATGGATTTGCTGAAACCAAATTGGTGGTTTTCTTTTAACGGTTCTCTCTAGTCTGATATAGTCATCCCACCGACCTGCTGGCTGGGACCCTCAAGATGTTGAGGCTGTGTGATGAGGTTGAGTCACAGATCAGTGCTAATGTGAGAAACCTTTTGTCTCTATCCCCCTAAAAGAACCACATATTCAGCTTTTATTTTGCGTGCCCAGCTGACAAAAACCAACAGGCACTCCTCGCGCTCATCACCTCGCTGCTGTCCATCCTCTTTTATATCAATAACACAAATGAAACCAATACATGCCAGAACAAAACTAGTAAAAACATTTGATGTGTTCAAACTGGGGATTACAAAATTACAACAGCGCTTAAAGTCCTCACTGTTCCAGGGGAATTTGAGCCTCACTTGTCCACAGAAAACATGTTTCACCTAAAACACCAAATCTCGTCTCGTCTTTTTCCGCCTATCCGTGTCCGGGTCGCGAGGGCAGCATCCCAACTAGGCAGTTGTTCCACACCGTCCTCTCCCCAGCCACCTCCACCAACTTCTCCGGCAGGACCCCTAGGCGTTCCTGGGCCAGTTCGGATATGTACTTTCTCCAACGTGTCCTGGGTCGTCCTGGGGGCCTCCTGCCAGCAGGACATGCCCAAAACACCTCACCAGGGAGGCGTGCAGGAGGCATCCTAGCTAGATGCCCAAACCACCTTAACTGACTCCTCGATATGGAGGAGCAGCGGCTCTATTCCGAGTCTCTACCGAATGTCCGAGCTCCTCACCCTATCCCTAAGGCTGACCCAGCCACCCCGCGGAGAAAACTCATTTCGGACGCTTGTATCCGCGATCGTGTCCTTTCTGTCATTACACAAAGCTCAATACCATAGGTGAGGAGTGGGCGGTAGTAGATCGACTGCTCTTGCTGGGGAGGTTCGCAGCCGAGTGTGAAGAGGCTGGGATGAGGATCAGCACCTCCAAGTCTGAGACCATGGTTCACGATCGGACGTTCGGTCTCTCAAATACACGAATTTAACATTATAATAATGTTTCAGTAGTTTGTCCTTTAGGAAACATGAAATAAGTCAGATGGAGAATTTAACTGATGTTAGCTTACCGTGCTCCTCCCGGAAGGCCAACATCTCTCTGGTAGGTTGGTTCTCGGGTCTTCTTCAGCTAGCCACAAACTTCTTCAGCGATTTCTGCTCTGCAGAGGCTCTCCAAGCTCGTCCAAGGGCTATTATTGAAGCAAATCTCCAGAGGTTCTCTCGACCAAGTGCTGCTCTAGCGCAAGTTCGAAAGAAAGACTTTTAACATTCGATGAGCTTTTATAGACGAGCAACGTTCTAATTCTATGACGTATACACGCATGTGCGTGCAACGGATTCCTAACCTGCCTCTTTGCAGCAGGTACACCCGAGGGGTCTCTCAGCCCTCTGGTGGACACAAGCTATTACTGCAGCTGTTTTAGAACTGTCACTTAGCTAACTATGTAATAACCAGAGGTGGAAAGATTACTAAAATTTCCTACTTAAGTACAAGTTAAAGTACTTGCCTGAATTTTACTCAAGTAAAAGTAAAAAGTATTGTAAATAAAATGTACTCAAAGTAAAATTTACTTAGTTACATTTTTGTCAGCGTAAAGATGGTTACATCAGTGCAAAACCACAACGTTCACAACACACTCGTGTATGCACGCACACACACGGACACACACACAGTTTGATGGAAGGATTTCTATCCTATCAGTGAGAACAGGACGTGCACATTGATTGGACGAGGTTTTTTTTAGGATTGTACGTTTCAATTGTGATTAAAATTATTCTTTATTTTGAAAAAAAAGTTAATTTTTAGATGCCATCAGCATGTGAGGTATCTCAATGTTCTCATGACAAAACTCTAACATGAGACTGTGCTCTAACCTGTCACACAAGCTAAATGAAAGTCAAACATTTCAAATGGACCGTATGACAGCTGTTAACTTTGGCCCTGCCCAACTTTATTCTCTCTTTATTCTGCTCTCCCCACCTATTCCACCTTCCTCAGGATCCACTGGTTTCCCTCTTTCCTATTCACTCTCTCTCTTTCTTAACATTTTTTCTTTTAAATCGCAATTGCGTATTCTTGCTCATTTTAAATATATTTTTAAACATTTTTGAAATGCTTTTTTATAGTTTTACAATTTTTATATTTTTTGTTTTTGTGAAGCGCCTCGTGATTTTTATCTTGAGAGGCGCTATATAAATGATATTTTCTTCTTCTTCTTCCAACTTTACCTCTACATTCAGTTCCTTTATCCATGTCCATCCTAGAGCTCCTCTCTGACCTTCATGCTTATTTAGAGCAGCTGATTTATAAAGTTAGCAGAGTTCATCCTTGGCAGTGGGTTCACTCACTCATTTAAAGATATCGGCCAGAGGCAAAATTCGTTTGAACAGCATGTGTAAATGTGTATTAAAACCTTAGATGAAAAAGGTTTTTGGATTTTGACGGCTGGAATTGTAAGATAATCTGATGTTTGTGACCGGCGCGGGAAAAACAGAAACTAACTTCCGGTCTAAGCCCTGGGCAGCTGCTGATGTTTCACATGGAGCTCTGCTGAAACAGCTGTAGTACACAACGCCTGACTCCGGTGTTTCTGCGTTAGCGTTATAGCAGAGAACAATGTGTCATCAATCAGATGTAGCTTCTGAAGCCTCTACTAGTCTGTCAGATTTGTTTTTTCTCTGGGATACGGCGACGAGAACGGATATTGGATTACCGGAGAAGTTCAACCGAGTTCCGACCCCGCCAGCTGGATATCACTACCAGAGGTGCAGACATGTTTTAGACCGTTTGACTCAGAAGACCTGCCTATGTCCTATTATTTGGACATAGAGGAGGATTCTGTTCATCTTCAGAACCAAAATTGATACGGTTTGTTTACTTTTCTTAAATATTTCATTTCCTGTGCTCCACTGGGAGCTCTAAGCTGACGAGTTCTCAGCTGGTCTTAGCTCCATCACGTGTCCCAATATAGTTCAGTAATCTACAGTTTTACTGCTGTGTGTATTTATTGATATAACTCTGGAAAATATTTAACCAACAATTTACCAGAATAAATCTTCCTGATGCTGGAGTAACTCCTTAGCTCAACTCGTTGTTTGCACTAATCCAGGATGTCATGGAGGTTCTAATGTTGAAATATAGAGATAATCTTTTAGATTATAACTGTGTGTGTGTGTGTGTGTGTGTGTGTGTTTGTGTGTGTGTGTGTGTGTGTGTGTGTGTGTGTGTGTGTGTGTGTGTGTGTGAGTGTGTGTGTGTAAAAATAGTGAATTTTACCCAAAAACTGAATCTTAAGGATCTTGAGGAGTGGGAGTCAGAGACACACACTTGCTGGTTCACAGGGGACTGGGGCCCTGTCCACACGTAGCCGGGGATCTGCCAAAACGTAGATATTTTTCTACGTTTTGGCCTGTCATCCACACGAAAATGGAGTTTTTTCACACGAAAATTGATCTTTTTGAAAACTCCGGCCAAAGTGAAGATCTGCGTTTTCTCCGTTTTGGGTGTCTGCGTGTGGACGGACAAAACCGGAGTTTTAAGGTCCGCAACGTCACTTTCCGCGACAGAAAAATGCTGACATCACGTATGCGACCTGTGTTTACACTAGCCGGCATCATGGAAGCCCTCAGAGCTGCGCTCTGTCACTACCCGATCCATCAACTGTCCAATTGGTGGGCGGCGGGGGAAGTACTGCCGCCTACAGGTCTGGCATGTCCTTAACAACGTATTTATCCGGGTACGTGTGGACAGAGTTTGTTTTTAAAACCCGGTGGTGTGGATGCAAGTTTTTGGAGGGGCGGATATTCGTTTTTAAAAAAAACCCAGCTACGTGTGGACTAGGCCTGGGTTTCCAGGTTGCTGGAGGACTGGAGGAGCTGAGCACGGAATAGGGAGCAGGATCCGGTAAGGCAGGGTCAGTATGGAGTGGAGAGCCAGGGACCGGCTGGGAGACAGCGGGACTGGTCCGGTAGGTTGCAGGACGGTGTGAAAGGTGGTGGTGGAAATCTGGAGAAGAGGCAGCTTACAAAAATCAGGCAAGCTTGGAAAAACACACAGGAACTAGCAATCTGGCCAGTAAATAAAGATGTCTCCCAGCAGCTTCTATGTCCCTGGCCAACTGATGAGCAGATGGACTGCAGCTGGTCCACTCATTGACACGCCCACCTGCAGGAGAAGCTCAGAGAAGGTTTAGCAGAGAGAGGAGGACTCACCTCAGACCATGACACCAAGATAACTTAAAGTGATAATTTACAACATTTTCATATTTTGAACTCACTTTCTTGAGCCAGTATGTGCCAAAATGACCCTTTACATGGTGAATGAAATGTCACTCAGACCCTCACCGCTCTGTGGCCAGAATACCACACTTGCAACTTCAGATTGCCGGTCAGGTCTGTTGGACTTAGTAGAGCTGATATGCCTGGTTCTGCAGCCTTAACCCCTTCTTTTCACCGGAGTCGTCAGCAGTACTTTACTGCAGCAGCACGTCTTGCTCGCTTATGCTGCTGCTCGGCCCTTCCCACGAGACGCGTAGCAGCATGGGAGCAGCTGTCACCGACAGAGCACAAAGTCACACGAGTGACTTCGTCAGTAAACACAACAACTAGCAGGAGAAAACTACATTATGGCTCCAAAAGGTTTGTGTTTTATGTTCTGTCCGTTTTATAATCGCTAATACGGACCTGAAAAACAAAGGAGGCCACAAGCCAGGTGATAACTTCTCACGGGGCCGCACAGTTAGTAACTTTTTTAAAGTAAAGCAACCGGAAGGCAGTACGTTTCTTTATTCTGAAAATCTCGGGAAGCTTCGCTCCGTTTCCGCATCCGATTTCCTGTCTTTCCTTCCCCAAAAATGTCGAACTTGACCCGTTTCAGAGGCGTAACGTGTAGAAAATAGAACCGGAGCGTAAGGGCCGCGACATGCTGCCCCTGAGACGCGGCCGACTCGCGCTGCTGACTGCTGCTGACGGCTTCGGTGGAAAAGGTTCTGTTGACCACAGCGGTTCCTATCAGCAGCTATGACGTGCTGCTGCAGTAACGTGCTGCTGACGGCTCCGGTGGAAAGAAGGGGTAAGGTGCTTTTCCAGGAACACTACTCAGGGCAACTCGGACCGATGCAGTTCAGCCCGACCACAGTTTCCAAGGGCACGGTTTGGTATTTTCCCTCTATTTTTCTCCCCTATTTTTAGTCCCTGCTCCATTGAGGTACCTGGCCAGGCTGAGTTGGGCCAGTATCGTGATTCTGGCTGCTGATTGGCTGGGGGCTTCATGGAGCTGGCGTGGGAACAAAACTGCTTTCAGATGGGCTGACTCAAACCACGCTGTACAGAGCTGTTTTAGGCTGAGTAGTGCTCCTGGGAAACCACCTTTAGTGTCTGCATGAGCAGCAGCAGCTCCTAGATGTTAGTACTGGGTATGGAATGGAATATGATTTAAAATATAACTCGAGCAAAAGTGTTGTTCTATTCTACAGAACCACCCAGGATAAAAGGCTTAATTCTCCTGTGTTTAAGTTGTCCAGCAACAGTCTTGCAGTCTGTGAAAAGATAAAATATCTTGGACACTTTATCACAGCCTATATGAGTGACGATGATGATATTTACAGGCAGTGCTGCAAGCTATATGTGCAAGCAGACACCATTGCACAGAAATTCAGCTGTTGTTCCACACCTGTTAAAGTGGCATTAGTTAAAGCATACTGCACACCACTATATACTGCACATCTGTGGTCATTCTATAAAAAGTCTAGCTTGCACAGGTTACAAGTGGCATACAATGATGCAATGAGAATCCTCCTCAGAATTCCCAGGGGATAGCCTGGCAAGCCAGACTAAATAAATGTATTATTTAGTCTGGCAACGCTCCATTGATGGCTCTCGGTTGTGGGGCGGGTTCTACCGTTGTCTTTCAAATGATCTCTGCATTCCACTGGACAATGAATGTGACATACTCTTGTTTCACTCTGTTGCATCATCCCACCCACCAGGCATATAGAGTGCCCTGATTGGCCCACAAAGTGGATAAAGCTCTGTGATTTGTTCACTAAGCAGATAGAGCACTATGATTGGCCCACCATTATGGACCAATTACAGCTCTTTGTGTGTTTGAAACCCCTCTAGAGAGCTGTGATTGGCTAGCCAGAGTCCTGGTAGGAGCTGTGGAGGTTCCAATGGAGCATGCCTAGACCAAACTTTGCAAAGCAAGAATTTGGTCTAGTTCACTAGGCTACCCAGGGGAGGCAGTGCTAGTCAAACGTTTGTTTCTGTGAGAGTGTGTACATTTAAGGCACTTCTAAGACATTTAATGTTCAAGTTTATGAGACGGCTGGAAGAATCTTCCAATAGTATTATAGTTGCTCTCGTTATATGTCTAGGCTGGGAATGCACTGGTTAAAATGTTTGGGTGGATTTGTCGCGTGCCCGTCCCATTTACCGGTTCCTTTAAAACCCAGTTCCGTTAGAACTTATGAGACGGTGCATCCATCAGGGTTCGGGGGTGTGTCGACGAGTATAATCGTACTAGACCCGGGTTTGGACTACCTAATTAGAATCTTGTCTTTTATTTTAAAGGTGAAATGACTTGCACGAATAGCCAGCCCCAGAGTACTACACTTCTTTTAAACTCGTTACCTTTTGGTTAAGATACTAGAGAAGTCTGGAGGCAAGCCAAGCCTCTCAGCAATTGTTTGGATTACCCGGAATTAATTGCGCCTCTAACAGCTTATGTGGGAGGTTGGTAACTATAAAATGATTTATGCTAGTTGATCAGGCTATCATAAGTTTATCAATTTATTTATTAATCCATCCTTCCAGCTGATTAGAGACTTTTTCAACCTGCAATCAGAGCCAAAATAACCTCGAATATTTTGCTTTTATCGCCCTTAAGACAACTCGTTACTCGCAAGGAGGGGAAAGTTAAAACTTCCCTTATCTTAAGGTTTCTTTATATTATTCTGTTATAAACTGTAAAGTAAGTCCTGATAATTCAGAGACCGATCTTCGACATGCTTACCTCTGTGCAATTATGGCCAGGGCCCCAAACGTGAAGCTTTAGAGAAAACCTGAAAGAATCAGGATTATGTTTCTTTTTCAAAAAAGTTTTATTACAAAATAAAAATACAAAAAATGGGTAAAGTGAAAAACAACTGCTATCCCCCACGGAGGAATTAGTTCAAAATGATTAAATAAGAGTTAGTTTACACCAGCTCTTGTCTTCTCAGAATCTCCCCAAGAACGAAGTCCTGCTCGATCTGAGCTGCATCCTTTTATATCATTTCTGAGACTGCTCTAAACAATGTAAGAGTCACAAGTCATTCTCTCCTGACAGTTTAGGTCAAGGGGTCATTTACCAGATACACACTTTGTAGCTCAACACAAGACATTTGGTATCATTTTCACTACATGCAGTATTCACATGAGGGCACAAAAGTTACATGCTGCACTCCTGGAATGAGAGCACAGGTCATAAATCTTCATGTTGGTAGCAAATTGTAGATCTTCTTTCAGCATTCCTGAGAGCTCCTGGGTTCAGTTGGACTTTTCTCACTCCATGCCATTCCTTCTTTTCCCGCCAGAGGTGGAGTTAGGGGCGGGCCCAGGGGTGTGTCCATGGGTGGATCCAGAGAAGACAGCCTGTCTTTTGACCCTTTGCCTAGTTCTGTCCTCACCAGCAAGTCCTGAACTATTGTCCTCTTGACCCTTGTGTGACCCTTGTCTCTGACCACTGTTTCTAAGCCTTGACCGATTACTCGGACTTGCAACATCCCCCATGGGGACGAACTGAGGCAAAGGACCATAAAAAGATAGAGCAGCAATGCAAGCCTTCATAAATCTAGCATCCATCTCACTCAGGAACGGCTGAACACTCAGACACCTAACTGTGGCCTCCACATCAACCCTCATTCTCATCATAATGCCATCATCAGCTACGGGTAAGCACAAGGTCCCTTTGCGGGTTGTTACATAACCTTTAAACTGCCTCCTTCCATCTGTGGGATCTTCGCCCAGAAAGAATAAAGATAAATCCAGCACTGGAGCCTCTCCACGCGGAAGCGATCCCATCATTCGCGGTGGGAAGCTGGCGCTGAAAACCAAAACATGATTTTTCGTATCCAACAAAGGTGCGGTCCCAAAAGAGTCACAGACTTCTGGGCCGAACCATCCAGTCTTTACAGACAAAATATTCATAAACTGAAAGCAATCTATAATCTTGCCTTGACAAACAAAGTAACACCCCTTCTGGGATTTAATCCTCCATCTCATTTCTCTCCCTGGTGCAATTCGGACAGGGGAAGGAATGCCTGCTGGCTCACTACTTAGACAGACCATAGGGATTTCACGTATCACATCAGGACACGGGACGCATGTCGAAGCTGCCGTCATTACTGATACAACCTCTTCAGCCACGTCAGATGAGGGCGCCGTTGTCAGCTCCTCGTCGTGGGCCTGCTCAAGCAGGGCATCTACTCCCGGGGAGGACAACATTAGTATGTCGTCTTCCTGACCAGTCTCCCGCTTGAATCCCTTTTCCATTTGGTCTGGATGTACTGAATAAACCTGCAAGACACGCAGCGTTTATTCATCGTAGCATGTTCACACTGGAGCCCGATCGTCTTAGTCTGAGGCAATCCATCCCTCCCGCGATTCACGGTGCACAAATAGTATGTGCCATTCAGAGAGAAAACAGTTGATGGACCTGCGGAGGGGATTAATCCCTCTATGATATTCTCTGATACCAATGCGTAATATTTCCTGTTTGCCAGGAACTTAAACTACTGTCTTTGGTCTGAAAACACCCAAATTCGATTCTACGAGGCCACCATCTTTCTATCTTTATCACTTTGAAAGTGGTGAAGTTGTGTCCCCATTCTAAATCATTTCTAAGGCAATATTTGTAAACCCACAACTCTACTTCACCTGAAGTTTGATTTAAGATTTTCTTTTTCCTTAATATTATCTGACAAGATCGATCAAGCTCTGTGGATCCTGTCTGATCCATTAAGACTGCCATATACTCCGCCCATGGGCCGGTCTCACCACACTCCGTGTCATTCTTCTCCTTCAGCTCTGCTGCAGAAAATGATGTCACGGAGGGTGTAGCCATGATCCGGTCAAATCCATTTTCTCCACAGGGCAAGCGCAGGCAACCAGTTTTGTTCCCTGTTACACTACAAATCTTGAATCCAATCTGTGTTGCTATCATGCAGGTGGTTATATTCTCATTAAAATCTTCTTTGTGCCATAACAGCTTAATTTTGGATACATTCCAATTCCCTACTAATTGTTGTGGTCCTCCGTGAGTTATGTTATATGTCACTGAGGACACATGATACGTTCGGAGATATACATGTACCCCATATGCAATCGCTATACTTAATCCTATAAGGCTAAATTCGAAAAGGATAAAAAAGGCCCATTTAACCCATTTTATTATCCAATTCTTTCCTTTCGGAATATTTACATTTTTCTTTTTAACTTTGGGGTCAACTCCCGCCGGAGTTGCATACCTGACCACTTTTCGTTTTCTGCTGCTTTCCCTCTTATGCTTCTGAGGAGACAACATCTGCAAAACAGAAGCATAAAAATCAGCAGGAAATGAAAGCGCCCTGCTCTAGTTAGTTAGAGTCAGATTGGAGACCAGCCTTCTACGAGACATTCTAGTGTGAGCAGTCCCATAAATCTTAGGCCAATATGCCTCTCCTCTCCGGGTGGTCACTATGTTAACAGCCGAGCTGCAAACGCGACCCGACAGGTCTATTACCTCTATCAAAGTTAACTGATAAGGCATGAACTTACGCTCCGCCCCTGGTCCAAGACTCTTCAGCTCAACCAGGTATGATGTCACACGCTTACGCATCCCTGGGGGCTCCTGAACAGACAATCCTGTATGCCAGTCCAGAGTCCCTGACAGATAAGTTCCCCATCTGTCGTCTTTATACTCTTGAGTTACCCCAATCTGTGTACCTATTTCCCATGCATCAGCCAGCGTACCAAATTGCTGTCCTAATATCAAGCTCTTAATAGACTCAAATTTGGACCGAGCCTGAAGCTCTTCCAGTCCTTTTTCTCTGGTCTTGAGCTTGAACACAAATGGATAAGCTTCCACCCATAAATCTCTAACCGGCTTCACCAGGCTAGGATTCCTGAGCAGCTCTCCAACAAAAAACATACTAGGCTGGCTTGTCGGTAAGCAGGTAGTCAAAACACCATTCTTCGTGAAACAGCACCCATCTTTGATTTCACCTCTGTGGGTGCATTCACAGACCTGCCAGGAGATGATGCCTGGATTATTCCTCAAGCAGGTTCCGCAAAAACATATTTTAATGGGAGCAGACAGCTCCACTGCACCTGTATGTAAGTCCGTTCCTCTCTCCAGGTGAGTGGGCTTCTGCTCCCGGAGCCCCGACCATTTAATTAGGGTGCACAGAGATCCGCATATCACGCATGTTCCTGGCCTCAAGCCTCCCCATTGCGCGTAACGATACACATTTGCAGATTCTATGAAGCCCGGAAACATAGCCACTTTACAATCTTTAACACAATCCCCCTTCGTTAGCAAAATTAGGCCCGTAGCACCTGGGATCTTACAAGTCATTTCTTCACTAGATTTTGGCCCAGCCATGACCTTTAATCAAGTAATTAATTAAAAAAAAAAAATTTATTTATTTATTTTTTCAATTAATTACTTTTATTTTTCAGAGTTATTTTATAACTTGATGAGGGTGAACGCGCAAACCAGTGTCAGTTAAAACCACGTTCCCAGTTACGTCTTTTATTATAAAGGGACCACTTACGTTATGCTTAATGCAATCTCCTTTTCGAACCGGTCCTCTTTTGACCCAAATTCTTTCACCTTTCTGTAACACAGAGACGTGTTCCGGGTTAGTTTTTTTCTCAGTTCTTTTCAGCTTCGTCCTATTAAGGATCACATTTAGTTCTGAAACTCCCTCCGGTGTATCCCATCGGGAACTCAGGTTAGTCAGGATGTGATTTTTTATCGTCCTAACTGCTCTTTCTGCTATTCCGTTAGTGTGGGACTCGTATGGGATAGAAAAAATGTGTCTTATCCCCCTTGATTCAAGCAGACAAGAAACTTTGTCATTCTTAAATTCAGGTCCTCCATCCGAACGGAGTGACTCACACGTGAGGGGCAGGTGTAGAGATAAGGCCATGCTGACCGTATTTCCTGTGACACGTTTCAGCGGTATTATCTTGCTCTGATCACCTGGTCCATTATCTTTGATTACCAAAAAGAACTTATGTCCGTTCACTCCTCTAGAGGCACATTCACCAACATCCGTGCTGAAATGCACCCCCGGCACATCACACATGATGGGCAAATGGTCATAAATCACGGGTTGAGCCCCTCCTTTTACTTTACACGACTCACACGTCGCTTTTACTCGTGCTGTTAGTTCTTTCAGCTTTGGTACAGAAATATTTTCTTTTTTGAAAATCTCACGCAACCGTAATACTCCTACGTGTCCGTAATTTTTATGCGCAAATGTCACCAGCTCTTCATCAGCTGCAGCGCTCCTGTTCTGCAAAAACGCTGTGGGTAGAAACAAAGCGCGAGCTTGTACTAATTCATCCACTTCTGCGTTTCCGATCTCATCCTCGCTTTTTCCATTTGTATGGCTATTTACATGTGTCACCTGAATCTGTAATTTTTTCTTATAACACGATACTAAAGTCCACAAGTCAGCGTGTTCCAATCTCTCTCCATCAGTTTTCTGGAAATATTTAGCTTCCCAAAATGCTAAATGATCATCCAGCCCGTCTTTAACGTATTTAGAGTCTGTGACCAATCTTACTGATCTGAGCTTCAGCTTACACGCGTCAGCGAGCGCCATGACAACGGCCGTCAATTCTGCAGTTTGAGCGGATCCGACAGTCTGTCCAGCTTGTTGATATTTCCTGTCCTTTAGCAGTCTCACAAACCCCCACTTACAGAAGTCTGCATCTGCTGTTTTCTTAGATCCATCAGTGTAGTAAACTGCCTCTGGTTTTATGGCTTTAACAACCTCTTTCCTGTCAGGCTTAAGTTTTGTTTCTCCTTCCACGTGAATCTGCGGGTTTGCCAATAACATCTCCCACTTTGCCCATCTGGGTAAAACGGCCCTCGCCTGTGGGAGGAGATCTTTCCGAAGTTCTTTAATCATGTAATCAGTAGATTGAATTATGATTTTTTGCGATCCGGCCAGAGCGAACATCATATCTTTATGTTTCATCAGGGTGGTCAGCACCTTTTCGCTGGGCGTGTAACGGCTCTCAGTTGGTGCGAGTTTATAGCCTTTACATGTTATCAGACTCTTGCTGTCATAGTTCTGAAATAAACACTCTGTGAAATCCTGTCCTACAATCACTCTTACAGCTAACGGTTCATGATGCTCTCTATTTGAAAGATTCACTAGATTAGCACCTATTTTAACCATCACTGCTTGATAAGTCTCAAGCTCCTGTGAGCTCAGTTTGCGGTTGTGCGTCACCAGTTTCTGACCCACTTTGGTTCTGAGACCTTTTTTAAGTGACATTATGGGATCAATGATGTTTCTAAAATCACGGACGTTGCTGGAAATGTACTGAAGCTGTCCGATTACACCTTCCAGCGTCAGTAAGTCATGCGGGGGTGTTATGTTTTGCAGATAGGTGAAAGGTACCGACACTGAATCTGACACCTCAAAACCTAGGAACGTAACTTTTGTGCGTCCTAGCTGGCTTTTCTTCAAGTTGAGTTTGAATCCTGCACATGTCAGTCTGGTCACCACCTCGTCCAAAGTTTTCAGGTGTTCGCTTTCACAATCATGCGTGAAAAATATGTCATCAATATATTGAACGACAGGTAAACCTTCCAGATATGACTGTACGACACCTTGAAATTTATTCGCCGCGTTTACCCATCCCATCGGTAAAACGCACCATTCATAATGTTTCCCTTCAAATGTAAATCCAGTTTTAGCTCGACTTTCTTGCGCTAAAGGTACAGACCAAAAACCGTTAGCCAAATCGATGCATGTGTTATATTTTTTAATAGGCATGGTTCGGAGCTGCATGTATGGGTCAAAAGTTTTACGCACGTCGTGCGGAGTCACTCTATTTAAACCTTTTAAATTGTGTACCAGTCTGTAGGTGCCATCAGGTTTAGGAACAGCTTGAATGGGAAGACAAGTGGATAATGTATCTTTCTCTTCGATTATCCCTTTTTCTTTAAGCTCAGCGAGAGTACATCTGATCTCATCTCTTCCTTCTCTGATCGGATACTGCTTCTCCCTGGCAGGCATCGCTCCTTTAATAATGCATTGTTCTTTTACTCCGGTACATTTCCGCTTGGAGCTCCGTGATTCCCAGTCGGTTACATAACGCCTGTCTCATTTGAATTGCCTCATTTTTGCTTCTAGATAAGAAGTAAATTGTTCTACTATTAGCCCGTTGAACCACGAACTCCGCCATAGCAGAGTACATCGCTCCCTGATCACATCGGTACTGCCCGACTCCAAATGGAGTGAGAACTAAAGGTTCCGGTCCAGTTGGTATTTGCTCAAGCAATCCCAGAAGGATCTCATACTGCTCGCCCGTGGGGAGTTTCGCTGGATTTTCCCAACAACACCACGCTATCTGATTAAAAACAGGATCATTTTGTTGTTCTGCTAGAATCACTAAATCACCCACTAACGGAAATACATGATTATTCTTTACTTGAGTTTCAGCATTCGGACAGCGCTCCGCTGCGGCTTGAGCCGTTCCGGCCTCGTTCTGAAAGCTCCGGTTACAGGAGATTGCTAAAACGCTTTGTGGTTCACCTTGAAATGTCGCTATTTCTCCGGTGACAAATCTCACATTAAGGAGAACATTTTCCGGTTTTACCGTTAAAGATCTATCTGCCATGGCTGGTAGAAAGTTTCTCTTTTTTATTATTTATTTTATTTTTATTCGTTTTCACGTCTTATTCTTTATTCTTACTCTTTATTCCTTTTTATTTTTTGCCTAGCTTTTATCCTTGGCTTTTCTTACGTCGGAAAGCCGTGATTTCTTTATACCTCTTTGAGTTAATCTTCCGTTCTCCCAAATTTCTTTCCTTTTCGAGAAATTGGTGCGGTTTTCACTCCAAGGTTATAAGCGTATCAGGTCCATGGTGCGTAAGCTTTTATCAGCCTAAAAGACATAGTTCTACGTCGAATAGTCCGGTATCTAATATTTGAACCTTCGCCGATTAGCCCCACGTTGCAGGCGCCATGTCGCGTGCCCGTCCCATTTACCGGTTCCTTTAAAACCCAGTTCCGTTAGAACTTATGAGACGGTGCATCCATCAGGGTTCGGGGGTGTGTCGACGAGTATAATCGTACTAGACCCGGGTTTGGACTACCTAATTAGAATCTTGTCTTTTATTTTAAAGGTGAAATGACTTGCATGAATAGCCAGCCCCAGAGTACTACACTTCTTTTAAACTCGTTACCTTTTGGTTAAGATACTAGAGAGAAGTCTGGAGGCAAGCCAAGCCTCTCAGCAATTGTTTGGATTACCCGGAATTAATTGCGCCTCTAACAGCTTATGTGGGAGGTTGGTAACTATAAAATGATTTATGCTAGTTGATCAGGCTATCATAAGTTTATCAATTTATTTATTAATCCATCCTTCCAGCTGATTAGAGACTTTTTCAACCTGCAATCAGAGCCAAAATAACCTCGAATATTTTGCTTTTATCGCCCTTAAGACAACTCGTTACTCGCAAGGAGGGGAAAGTTAAAACTTCCCTTATCTTAAGGTTTCTTTATATTATTCTGTTATAAACTGTAAAGTAAGTCCTGATAATTCAGAGACCGATCTTCGACATGCTTACCTCTGTGCAATTATGGCCAGGGCCCCAAACGTGAAGCTTTAGAGAAAACCTGAAAGAATCAGGATTATGTTTCTTTTTCAAAAAAGTTTTATTACAAAATCAAAATACAAAAAATGGGTAAAGTGAAAAACAACTGCTATCCCCCACAGAGGAATTAGTTCAAAATGATTAAATAAGAGTTAGTTTACACCAGCTCTTGTCTTCTCAGAATCTCCCCAAGAACGAAGTCCTGCTCGATCTGAGCTGCATCCTTTTATATCATTTCTGAGACTGCTCTAAACAATGTAAGAGTCACAAGTCATTCTCTCCTGACAGTTTAGGTCAAGGGGTCATTTACCAGATACACACTTTGTAGCTCAACACAAGACATTTGGTATCATTTTCACTACATGCAGTATTCACATGAGGACACAAAAGTTACATGCTGCACTCCTGGAATGAGAGCACAGGTCATAAATCTTCATGTTGGTAGCAAATTGTAGATCTTCTTTCAGCATTCCTGAGAGCTCCTGGGTTCAGTTGGACTTTTCTCACTCCATGCCATTCCTTCTTTTCCCGCCAGAGGTGGAGTTAGGGGCGGGCCCAGGGGTGTGTCCATGGGTGGATCCAGAGAAGACAGCCTGTCTTTTGACCCTTTGCCTAGTTCTGTCCTCACCAGCAAGTCCTGAACTATTGTCCTCTTGACCCTTGTGTGACCCTTGTCTCTGACCACTGTTTCTAAGCCTTGACCGATTACTCGGACTTGCAACAGATTTATCTCAACTAGTTAGTTTTGTTGTCCCTTACCTCCACTGCAGTTATATCCTGTGATATTATATAGGCTTTTATTGGTATTAATGTTAATTGGTATCCTTTCTTTTCTTGTATCTTTTTCTTTTATCTGTATGTTTCTTTTAAAATGGACTTTAAGTCTGGCAATAAACTATAGGGATGAGCGAGTACACCGCTATCTGTATCTGTATCTAATCAACCAAGCAAATTATCTGCATCTGTATCTGTACTCGGAATGGGCGTGGCATAACCCGGAAGTGGGTGTGGTTTACCCGGAAGTGGGTGTGGCTTACATAAATACATTATTTTAAGTCTGAAATTAATATGGAATGATAAGAAGTTGATATGTGTATTGTTTATTTGAAAACTATTTACAGAGCAGCCTCAGAATTGAGATTAAATATTTTTGATCACAATAGTAAAGGAACTATTTCAGAACAAGTGTTTCAATAAAATCAGAACATTAACATTTAAGTGCATGGATTAATACATTTGAACTCATGCAGTAGGAACTAGGAAATATGAAATGCTACAACTAGACACAACTTTATGTAATGTTCATTAAAACGTTAAAATGTTCATTAAAATCTTCATTAAAACATTAAATTCTTCATTAAAACGTTAAAATGTTCATTAAAACGTTACAATCTTCATTTTTAAAAACGTTAAAATGTTCATCAAAACATTTAAATGTCCATTAAAATGTTAAATTCTTCATTAAAACATTTAAATGTTCATTAAAACGTTAAATTCTTCATTAAAACATTAAAATCTTCATTAAAACGTTGAAATGTTCCTTTTTAAAAACATTAAAATTGTCATTAAAACGTTAAAATCTTCATTAAAATGTTAAAATCATCATTAAAATGTTTAAATGTTCATTAAAACGTTAAAATCTTCATTAAAATGTTTAAATGTTCAGTTTTAAAAACGTTAAAATGTTCATTAAAATGTTAAAAATGTTAAAATGTTCAATGAAACGTTTAAATGTTCGTTAAAACATTAAATTCTTCATTAAAACGTTTAAATGTTCAGTTTTAAAAACATTTAAAGGTTCAATTAAACGTTAAAATCTTCATTTTTTAAAACGTTAAAATGTTCATTAAAACGTTTAAATGTTCAGTAAAATGTTAAAATCTTCATTCAAACATTAAAATGTTCATTAAAATGTTAAAATGTTCATTAAACAATAAATTCTTCATTAAAACATTTAAATGTTCATTTTTAAAAACGTTAAAAGGTTCATTAAAACGTTTAAATGTTCACTTTTAAAAACGTTAAAATGTTGATTAAAATGTTTAAATGTTCATTAAAACGTTAAATTCTTCATTAAAACGTTTAAATTTTCATTTTTAAAAACGTTAAAAGGTTCATTAAAACGTTTAAATTTTCATTTTTAAAAACGTTAAAATGTTAATTAAAATGTTTAAATGTTCATTAAAATGTTAAATTCTTCATTAAAACGTTTAAATTTTCATTTTTAAAAACGTTTAAAGGTTCATTAAAACGTTAAATTTTTCATTACAATGTTTAAATGTTCATTTTTAAAAACGTTTAAAGGTTCATTAAAAAGTTAAAATGTTCTTTTTTGAAACAAGCAGTCTCCTTCTGATATCAAAAAGAAACAAGCAGGATCTTGATGATATCATAAAGAAACAAGCAGTCTGCCTCTGACATCATAAAGAAACAAGCAGTCTCCTTCTGATATCATGTAGAAACAAGCAGTCTCCTTCTGACATCATAAAGAAACAAGCAGTCTCCTTCTGATATCATGTAGAAACAAGATATATATGTCTGATATATATCAGAATATATATATGCTTGTTGAATTTAAATCTTCATTAAAACGTTTAAATGTTCATTTTTTAAAAACGTTAAAATGTTCATTAAAACATTAAATTCTTCATTAAAACGTTTAAATGTCCATTAAAACATTAAATTCTTCATTAAAACGTTTAAATGTTCATTTTTTAAAAACGTTTAAAGGTTCATTAAAACGTTAAAGTTTTCATTACAACGTTTAAATGTCCATTAAAACAATAAATTCTTCATTAAAACGTTTAAATGTTCATTTTTAAAAACGTTTAAAGGTTCATTAAAACGTTAAAGTTTTCATTACAACGTTTAAATGTTCGTGTTTAAAAACGTTAAAATCATCATTAAAACATTTAAATCTTCATTAAAACGTTTAAATGTTCATTTTTTTAAAAACGTTAAAATGTTCATTAAAACATTAAATTCTTCATTAAAACGTTTAAATGTCCATTAAAACATTAAATTCTTCATTAAAACGTTTAAATGTTCATTTTAAAAAATGTTTGAAGGTTCATTAAAACGTTAAAATGTTCATTTTTTTAAACAAGCAGTCTCCTGATATCATGTAGAGACAAGCAGTATCTTGCTGATATCATAAAGGAACAAGCAGTCTGCCTCTGACATCATAAAGAAACAAGCAGTATCTTTCTGACATCATAAAGAAACAAGCAGTCTCCTTCTGACATCATAAAGAAACAAGCAGTCTGCCTCTGATATCATAAAGAAACAAGATATATATGTCTGATATAAATCAGAATATATATATGCTTGTTGAATATAAATCTTCATTAAAACGTTTAAATGTTCGTTTTTAAAAACATTAAAATTATCATTAAAATGTTTAAATGTTCACTTTTTAAAAACATTAAAATCTTCATTAAAACGTTTAAATGTTCATTAAAACGTTAAATTCTTCATTAAAATGGTTAAATGTTCATTTTTTTAAAACGTTAAAATCAGGGGTGGATTAAGGACTGAAGAACATCTGGGGCTTAACACACGCACACACACGCGCGCACATGCACACGTGACACTCACTAGTCAACTACATATATGTCTTGTACAACATAATTTTTAATCTGAAGCTACATATTAAGCATTTTTAGGGCAGAGTATTGTTCCTGTTAGTGTTTAGTGTGAGATGATAGTAAATATTCCCTTTCTTTCTCCAACAACTTTGGCTGATAGTAAGCTAACTTTAGGCAAACCAGCAGCACAATAAATATTTTCAAATAAGACTCACAAACCTGAGTCATCACCAGTCTCATCAAAGCTGGGGTTCTGTCGCGGTACTTTTGGTCTAAAAAAACGTCCTTATGTCCATCTTCACTCATGCGTTTCAGGCAGAGAGTGTAGAAGAAACCGGCTGCTGAGGGGCTTCTTCTTCAGTGGTGGAGGCTCAGGCAGGCTGTATACAAACTACTGCCAGCTGCTTCCTCTCTGTTAGACTTTGGTACTGCATGTTAGTCTAATGAGCTTTGAAAGAAACAGACGTACTGCATGTTACTTCCACGATTTAGATCCGGGGCTTCCTATGAAATATCCGGGGCTTCAGCCCAAGTAGCCGGGCCTAACGCCGCCCCTGGTTAAAATCTTCATTAAAACATTAAAATGTTCATTAAAACATTAAAATCTTCATTAAAACGTTAAAATCTTCATAAAAACGTTAAAACCTTCATTTTCGAAAACGTTGAAATGTTCATTAAAACGTTTAAATGTTCATTAAATCGGTAAAATCTTCATAAAAACGTTAAAACCTTCATTTTTGAAAACGTTGAAATGTTCATTAAAACGTTAAAATGTTCATTAAAACGTTTAAATGTTCATTAAAACGTTGAAATGTTCATTAAAACGTAAAAATCATCATTAAAATGTTTAAATGTTCATTAAAACGTTAAATTCTTCATTAAAACGGTTAAATGTTCATTTTTTAAAATGCTAAAATGTTCATTAAAATGTTTAAATGTTCATTAAAACGTTAAATTCTTCATTAAAACGTTAAAATGTTCATTTTTTGAAACAAGCAGTCTCCTTCTGATATCATAAAGAAACAAGCAGTCTCCTTCTGATATCATGTAGAAACAAGCCGTCTCCTTCTGACATCATAAAGAAACAAACAGTATCTTGCTGATATAAAGAAACAAGCAGTCTCCTTCTGACATCATAAAGAAACAAGCAGTCTGCCTCTGACATCATAAAGAAACAAGCAGTCTCTTTCTGATATCATGTAGAAACAAGCAGTATTTTTCTGACACCATAAAGAAACAAGCAGTATCCTTCTGACATCATAAAGAAACAAGCAGTCTCCTTCTGAAATCATGTAGAAACAAGCAGTCACCTTCTGACATCATAAAGAAACAAACAGTATCTTGCTGATATAAAGAAACAAGCAGTCTCTTTCTGACACCATAAAGAAACAAGCAGTCTCCTTCTGACATCATAAAGAAACAAGCAGTCACCTTCTGACATCATAAAGAAACAAGCAGTCTACTTCTAATATCATGTAACAAGATATATATGTCTGATATATATCAGAATATATATATGCTTGTTGAATTTAAATCTTCATTAAAACGTTTAAATTTTCATTTTTTAAAAACATGAAAATGTTCATGAAAACGTTTAAAGGAGACATAACATGAAAAACCCACTTTTTTATCCGTTAACACAGTGTGTTTCACATTTTAAGTGTCTAAGTGAGCAAAAAGGCTTATATTATTCACTGGAGTTGCTATTTAGATATTTAATAATTAAGTTTTGGGCATATTTGTCCACCCGTTCAGTTTTTCAAATTATCTATTACATCAGTAATTTATTTCGTCAGGATAACTACCAAATATGGTGATGGCCCTCGGCTAAACACAGAGCCAATCCGCCATTTTTTCATCTCGCTAAGATTTTTTGTAGTCCTATTGGAAAAATGCAGAATGTCTGGTTATTTTAGCCACACACAGCTCAAAACTGTTCCTCGTTTTAAGGAAGGGTGGTGTGGCAGTATTTAAACCCAGGAGCTGATGACACTACTGCTAAAAAAAAAAACAGAAGAAAAAGTAGTGTGTGTGTGTGTGTGTGTGTGTGTGTGTGTGTGTGTGTGTGTGTGTGTGTGTGTGCGTGCGCGCGCGCGCGTGGTTAATTCGTGTCTCCTGGCTAGTAAGTACCGAGGGCTTCATCTATCTAAAAGGAGTCATTTCCATCTGAATGTGACAGCACTGGGACACAGCAGCAGAGCGGTAAGCTTCATATAACTCTAAAATGTCGACAAACTTTACTTTAGGTTTACAGGCATTAGCAGCACTAAAGCGTTAGCATCCGGCTTGCTATCGCTAGCACAGTATGCTAGTAAAGTTAGCACCCAGATTAATGTGGATTTGGCTGATTTTCGTGGAATAAAACGTGATTTCTGATCAACGCCTTCTTTTACACCAGATGTACATCCACTGATTGTAGCAGCAGAGAGCCTGTGTGTTATTTTACGTGAGTGTGATGTAATCTTAGCATCCAGTAAATAAAGTCCCATATCAGCTAAAATGCAGCGTGACAAAGTCATTAAAGTGCGTCAACACAGTGGATTTAATAGAGTTTTAAAGAACAATCTCTGAGTGAAGTGAGGTTAGTTTTTTGTCTCACTGCAGATATAAAAACCAACTCTGCATCAGTCAGACGCAGCAAAGCTCACCGTCTGTATGAGCGTGAGCATCGGAAAGCTGATCAAATCAGCTGTAAAATAATTAAAACAAAGTAAAAATGTTCCTTTGCTTTTTAGAGTCCACATCCAGAAGACTGGAGCCGTGTTTCACTGACAGGCTGTCAGACTAACGCCCTGATGAGCTCAGCTGGGACAAACTGGTCTGATGTTTAGGTAAGTGAAGATCTGCTTCTCCAAGTCCTTGAGATGCTAGTAAAAATAATTTAGCCAGCTTGCTAATGTTACTTTTCTTCTCCTCTAAGGAACACAGAACGCTCGGATGTGGGAGCTCACGTCACCTACTGAGGAAAGAGACCCACCAGTAAAGAGACGGTCTGGACCAGACCAAAGTGAGTGATGACACACCTCAGCCACCCTCATCATTAAGAACACCTCACCCCCTGAATCACTCCGTCTGATGACAGAAGAGTGATTTATTTGATGTTTTACTTGTTTAGTCTGTTTAGAAAATATTGAATTACATTATTTTCTGTAATCGACCATCTGATCTGGATGTGTGCAGAATAACTTTCCCCAAATTCAGCAGCAGCTGGCCTGTAAAAACAGCTGCAGCATGTAGTAAGTCTGTCTGCACTGCTCTCTACTGAGCTTCCTTTCATAAGGAATCATTTGTATAATTTTAGTGTCACTATTTTATTACATTTGTAAGAATATGAAGTCACTGCAGCAAAGTGAACTTGTGAACAAACACAAACGTGACTATAAACATGAAAGCTAAAGAAACAACTTTCCTAAAGCTGCTTGTAAACAAAATATGTCACTAATGTTATTGTCTATCATTGCAGAATATGGCGATGACATCATGGAACTGGTCTTTGGAAAAGTTTTCCCTGAACCAACTCCGTTTCTAGATGAGGTAGAGAAGATCTGCATCTCACCAACCCTCTGGTCTCAGTATTCAGACAACGGAGGTCTCCCACTGTTATCCAGGACCAGTTTGAAGCCCACATACTGCCCCTCCCTCCTCATCAGGAAACATCAATCCGTATCCTGAGGACAACAGAAGACGGCAGGAGGACAGGAACTCTGAGACCTAGATACCACAGCACCGGGACACAAAGCACCTGTGTGCACAACGCCTGTTTAACTACTAAAGCCTGTTTATTATATTGTTCTACTTATTTGCTGTGAGGTTAATACTTAGAAAATTTGTATTTTAATGTAAACAATAAAAAAATCACTGATTGTATGTTTTCTTTTAGATGTAATGGTCTAAACTCCGCCTTGTAGACATTTATTGCATCCTGTAGGTAAATACACAGAACAGGCTCAGATCCAGGATGACCCAGCATGCTCTTCTTCCATTCTGGCTGTTAGAGATTGTATCAATAACTCAATGCCTACTGATGTTTCCACCTAACAGTATTTATTTAGAATGCAGGTAAGATTTAACCATATTTGTTAGCAAAGCAGACTGATCTTGGGAATTTCACTGCAGCACTGATGTCCACCTCTCTGTACACATTAGAGAGAATTACCACTTTACAGCTAAACACATTTAATAAAGATATAGGCTACGCATTGCAGACAATAAAAACAAAGTTCTAAGCATTAGAATTATAATCACATTAAAGAACATTTGGAGGAATGTTCTTTATTTTTGACTAGAATCTCAAATCTTTAAATTAAAATGTAACTGCTTTTTATCCATTTTCAGCCATTAAGACACCCAATATTAAATAAGACTACTTATAAAATTATTTATAATTATATGTATGTATATATATATATATATATAGATAGAGATCTTAATAAAATATATTTTTAATGGTGTTTTAATGAGCTGTATCATTTTTTAAAACATTTTTATAGAAATAAATAAGCAAGCAGCATTCCTTGTGTGTGTGCGCGTGCCTGCTCGCTTGTCCCGTCGGCCGTGACGGATGTGTGTGTGTGTGTGTGCGCGTGCCTGCTCGCTTGTCCCGTCGGCCGTGACGGATGTGTGTGTGTGTGTGCGCGCACGTGCCTGCTCACTTGTCCCTCCGTCCAGAGCCGGATTAACGCAAAGGCAAAGTAGGCACGTGCCTAGGGCCTGATTGGCTGGATGGGGCCCAGACAGAGGAACAAAATTATAAATAAATAAATTAAAAATTAAATGTACACATGTCCTATGATAGAATTTGTAGCTAGGACTCCTATCTACAATTTGTTTCAATATTTATTAATTAACTAAAAATAGTGACAATGTTTATCTTAACCATAGACCGTTTCATTGGCTACGTCACATTAAACCTCTGGGGTCCACGGACGAGTACGCGTCTTTTGAACAGGTATGATTTGGGACGCTTTAGCAGCAAGACTCCGCCTCCCTGAGTTTCGGTTTCAATTCAGCTTTCAAAGGCAGATTATAAACTACACCCCAGTTTTTAAATTTTGTTAATAGGCAACGTAAAAGCGGAGCTATACTAAACTAAAAAAATGACCTATTTTTAGACAATCTGATAACTTGTCAAAACAGCGGTTTAGTAATCTGTGAGTGGGAATGTGCTTGTGAACATTAAAAACCCACAAAAACACGAGATCCTTTTGCTGTTGGTGGACGTCTCACATATTCAGCTGATAAAAAGTATCACACGAGTAACGAGATGTGCGCAAAAAGGAGCCGCTTCGCGGGGAAAGGAGTGGCGCGAACGGAGTAACAACAAACAATTAGACAGATATTGACGGTAAACTTTGTATTTTGGAGCGATCCGGACAGATATCTTGTCTCTGCAGTTTAGTAGGCTTTTATTAGGCTTTAATAAAGGATGATGAGAAGGATAAATGTCCACCAGGCAGTTCAGATAGTACGGCTGTTTTTTGAACTGGAAGCAGAGGAAGTGGGCGGAGACTCGCAGCCGGAGTCTGAGGCAAATAGCGAGGATGATGATGATGTGGCAGATCCATCCTTCCTCATAGAAGAGTTGGGTCATGATGAGGTAGAGGATGAAGGCAGAGATCCAGCTCCTCGGAGATCCAACAAGAGGAGTGGGCGGCGCCGCGCAGCTGTCAGATCTCGGCGTGAGACAGAGCCACTCCCCACTCCAAAATCCATGTACATTATTGCCAAATTAATAAAATAAGTATAAATTCAGATAGTCCAGGTTGTCCTGAAATTAATGATACCCCATAAGGCAATATTTATTGTTTTTATTAGAAAATACAAAAGAAAAAACAAAATGAGTCAAAAACGGTGATTTACACTCTGGATCCCAGAGAGCTAATAACTTTTTTTAATTAGTTATTTGCTATATTTAGTCATATTTTTTATAAATGTACAGTCTAGATTACCAGTCTAAATGATAAAAAACATTTGTCATAAATGTTTGTTGGTTTCACAGTAAAATAAACAACTTTTTTCCTATTCAGATTTTATGTTTTTGAGTGATTTAAGGTCTAATACGCAACCCCTTTATGTCCAAATATACAAAATAAGTATAGATTCATAAAGTCCAGGTTGTGCTGAAAAGATTGATACCACATAAGGCAGTGATTATGGTTTTTATTTTGGAAATACAAAAGAAAACTCACTGCAAATTACACCCTGGACCCCAGAGGGTTAAGGCGCCACCGGACGTCAGAGAAGCGGTCAGAGTCAGAGCAGGACACAACAAAGCTAGCAGGTGTTTTTGAGTAGGCTAACTTTCACGATGCTTTCGGGTGTGGCAAAACGTAAAAAAGAAAAATATTTAAATGAAGAGGAACTAAAGAAGAGACAGCGGGGGGCTTTACAGAAGTTTCTGTCGGGCTGCTCGGGCAGCCGTCCGACAGCTGTGAACATGCTCGAGTCAGCAGAGCCAGAGGCCGGGCCCAAGTCAGACCCGGAGGAGACACAACCCGAAGACGCGGTGGAAGATGTGGCGGAAGATGCTGTAGCGCCAACGCCGTCAACATCAGCGCCTTCACAGAAGGACAAACTGGAAGAACAGCAGCCAGCCAGAAGTGAGCCCAATATAGTCTTACAGGAGCCCCTAGACCCAGACAGGGTATTAACAACTAGCTACCCATCTGATCCTGCAAAGTGGTACCAAACTGATGAGTACTTTGCACTAAACTATCCCTCTCAAAATATTGGATATTCTTCTGCATCACAGAGGAAATCTGGAGACATAGACTGAAGCTTAACCAAGGAACATTTCTTTAGACGTGTTTCTGCTGTGATTGAGGCCCTGTGATGCTGGAAGGCTGAAGATTATCCCGGAGTAGATAATGCTAAATGGTTTCCTTGGTAAGTGTTGCTGGTTTTATTAATTATTTGTCAAATAATTTTATTAATGTTCAAATAGCAAAACAATAAGTTCACACTCAGAAAATTGACAGAATTTCTGATTCAGCAGAGGCAACAGCCTACAACACATGACTTATTTTGGCATACAAACAACCAATTTGTAACCAAAAACTAGGCTATGTAAAATGTGAATGAACTTTTATAAGTAAATTTTGTAAGTTTCAGATTTCAATTCATTACATAACATCGATGGGGGGGGGGGGGGGGGGCTAAAAATGCAGCCTGCCTAGTGTAGTCCATTTATTTAATCCGGCTCTGCCTCCGTCGGCCGTGACGGGTGTGTGTGAGTGACTACAGAAAAATGCATGAGAGAGTTAGCAGCCTTGAAACAGCTTGATTAACTACTCTCCCCACATGTTTTAAAAATGCTAATATGCTATGCTAAATCTGCTATGCTAAATAATGATTTCTCTATAGAACTACAAAGTCCGGCTGGGGGAGGAGAGTACAGATCTGCACTATGGAGGGGGGCGGAGTTTACAGCTCCTCCTCCAGTTTAAAGAGACAGTACCCAAAAACGGCTCGTTCTCAAGACTCTCCTCAGAACAGGGGTAGATGAGGGTCTGTAGAGCAACAATAATGAGGAAATCAGACCAAAGAACTGCAGTTCCACTGTATTTAGACCCCCAACTGAAGGATTTAGATGTAAAAAGGAATAACTTAAAAGCATGTTATGTCTACTTTAAATGTCCATTAAAACGTTAAATTCTTCATTAAAACGTTTAAATGTTCATTTTTAAAAACGTTAAAAGAATCATTAAAATGTTACAATTTTCATTAAAACGTTAAAATGTTCATTAAAATGTTAAAATCTTCATTAAAACGTTAAAATGTTCATTAAAACGTTAAAATGTTCATTAAAACGTTAAAATCTTCATTAAAACGTTAAATTATTCATTAAAACGTTTAAATGTTCATTAAAACAATAAAATGTTCATTTTTAAAAATGTTAAAATGTTCATTAAAACGTTGAAATGTTCATTAAAACGTAAAAATGTTTATTAAAATGTTTAAATGTTCAATAAAACATTATAATCTTTATTAAAACGTTAAAATCTTCATTTTTAAAAACGTTTAAATGTTCATTAAAACGTTTAAATGTTAATTAAAACGTTTAAATGTTCATTAAAATGTTTAAATGTTCATTAAAACGTTAAAATCGTCATAAAAACGTTAAAATCTTCATTTTTAAAAATGTTAAAAAGGTTCATTAAAACGTTAAAATGTTCATTAAAACGTTTAAATGTTCATTAAAATGTTCATTAAAACGTTAAAATCATCATTAAAATGTTTAAATTTCATTGAAACGTTAAATTCTTCATTAAAATGGTTAAATGTTCATTTTTAAAAACGTTAAAATGTTCATTAAAACTTTAAAATGTTCATTAAAACGTTAACATGTTCATTAAAATGTTAAAATCTTCATTAAAATGTTTAAATATTCATTTTTAAAAACGTTAAAATGTTCATTAAAATGTTTAAATGTTCATTAAAACGTTAAATTCTTCATTAAAACGTTTAAATGTTCATTTTTAAAAACGTTAAAATGTTCAATAAAATGTTTGTGTTCATTAAAACATCAAATTCTTCATTAAAACGTTTAAAGGTTCATTAAAACGTTAAATTTTTCATTACAACGTTTAAATATTCATTTTTTTAAAATGTTTAAAGGTTCATTAAAACGTTAAAATGTTCATTTTTTAAACAAGCAGTCTCCTTCTGAAATCATGTAGAGACAAGCAGTATCTTGCTGATATCATAAAGAAACAAGCAGTGCCTTGATGATATCATAAAGAAACAAGCAGTATCTTGCTGATATCATAAAGAAACAAGCAGTGCCTTGATGATATCATAAAGAAACAAGCAGTCTGTCTCTGACATCATAAAGAAACAAGCCGTATCTTTCTGACATCATAAAGAAACAAGCAGTCTCTTTCTGACATCATAAAGAAACAAGATATATATGTTTGATACATATCAGAATATAAATCTTCATTAAAACGTTTAAATGTTCGTGTTTAAAAACTTTAAAATAATCATTAAAACGTTTAAATGTTCACTTTTTAAAAACATTAAAATCTTAATTAAAACGTTTAAATGTCCATTAAAACATTAAAATCTTCATTAAAACGTTTAAATGTTCATTTTTAAAAACGTTTAAAGGTTAAAAAAAATGTTAAAATCTTCATTTTTAAAAACGTTAAAATGTTCATTAAAACGTTTAAATGTTCATTAAAATGTTAAATCTTCATTAAAACATTAAAATGTTCATTAAAACGTTAAAATGTTCATTTTTTTAAACAAGCAGTCTCCTTCTGATATAATGTAGAAACAAGCAGTGCCTTGATGATATCATAAAGAAACAAGCAGTGCCTTGATGATATCATAAAGAAACAAGCAGTCTCCTTCTGACATCATAAAGAAACAAGCAGTCTGCCTCTGACATCATAAAGAAACAAGCAGTATCTTTCTGACATCATAAAGAAACAAGCAGTCTCCTTCTGACATCATAAAGAAACAAGCAGTCTCCTTCTGACATCATAAAGAAACAAGCAGTCTGCCTCTGATATCATAAAGAAACAAGCAGTCTCCTTCTGATATCATGTAGAAACAAGCAGTCTCCTTCTGATATCATGTAGAAACAAGCAGTCTCCTTTTGACATCATAAAGAAACAAGCAGTCTCCTTCTGATATCATGTAGAAACAAGATATATATGTCTGATATATATCAGAATATATATATATGCTTGTTGAATATAAATCTTCATTAAAACGTTAAAATTTTCATTTTTAAAAACATTAAAATCATCATTAAAATGTTTAAATCTTCATTAAAACTTTTAAATTTTCATTTTTTTAAAACGTTAAAATGTTCATGAAAACGTTTAAATGTCCATTAAATCGTTAAATTCTTCATTAAAACGTTTAAATTTTCATTTTTTAAAACGTTAAAAGGTTCATTAAAATGTTAAAATTTTCATTAAAACGTTAAATTATTCATTAAAACGTTTAAATGTTCATTAAAACAATAAAATGTTCATTTTTAAAAATGTTAAAATGTTCATTAAAACGTTTAAAGGTTCATTAAAACGTTGAAATGTTCATTAAAACGTAAAAATGTTTATTAAAACGTTTAAATAGTCATTAAAAATTATAATCTTTATTAAAACGTTAAAATCTTCATTTTTAAAAGCGTTAAAATGTTCATTAAAACGTTTAAATGTTCATTAAAATGTTTAAATGTTCATTAAAACGTTTAAATGTTCATTAAAACGTTAAAGTCTTCATAAAAACGTTAAAATCTTCATTTTTAAAAATGTTAAAAAGGTTCATTAAAACGTTAAAATGTTCATTAAAACGTTTAAATGTTCATTAAAACGTTAAAATGTTCATTAAAATGTTAAAATCATCATTAAAATGTTTAAATGTTCATTGAAACGTTAAATTCTTCATTAAAACGGTTAAATGTTCATTTGTTTAAACGTTAAAATGTTCATTAAAACATTAAAATGTTCATTAAAACGTTAAAATGTTCATTAAAATGTTAAAATCTTCATTAAAATGTTTAAATATTCATTTTTAAAAACGTTAAAATGTTCATTAAAATGTTCAAATGTTCATTAAAACATTAAATTCTTCATTAAAACGTTTAAATGTTCATTTTTAAAAATGTTTAAAGGTTCATTAAAACATTAAATTTTTCATTACAACGTTTAAATGTTCATTTTTAAAAACGTTTGAAGGTTCATTAAAACGTTAAAATGTTCATTTTTTTTAAACAAGCAGTCTCCTTCTGACATCATAAAGAAACAAGCAGTATCTTTCTGACATCATAAAGAAACAAGCAGTCTCCTTCTGACATCATAAAGAAACAAGCAGTCTGCCTCTGAAATCATAAAGAAACAAGCAGTCTCCTTCTTATATCATGTAGAAACAAGCAGTCTCCTTCTGACATCATAAAGAAACAAACAGTATCTTGCTGATATAAAGAAACAAGCAGTCTCTTTCTGATATCATAAAGAAACAAGCAGTCTCTTTCTGATATCATGTAGAAACAAGCAGTCTCCATCTAATATCATGTAGAAACAAGCAGTCTCCTTCTTATATCATGTAGAAACAAGCAGTCTCCTTATATCATGTAGAAACAAGCAGTCTCCTTCTGACATCATAAAGAAACAAACAGTATCTTGCTGATATAAAGAAACAAGCAGTCTCTTTCTGATATCATAAAGAAACAAGCAGTCTCTTTCTGATATCATGTAGAAACAAGCAGTCTCCATCTAATATCATGTAGAAACAAGCAGTCTCCTTCTGATATCATGTAGAAACAAGCAGTCTCCTTCTGACATCATAAAGAAACAAGCAGTCTCCTTCTGATATCATGTAACAAGACATATATGTCTGATATATATCAGAATATATATATGCTTGTTGAATTTAAATCTTCATTAAAACATTTAAATTTTCATTTTTAAAAACGTTAAAATCATCATTAAAACGTTAAAATCTTCATTAAAACGTTTAAATTTTCATTTTTTAAAAACGTTAAAATGTTCATGAAAACGTTTAAATGTCCATTAAAACGTTAAATTCTTCATTAAAACGTTTAAATGTTCATTTTTAAAAACATTAAAAGGTTCATTAAAATGTTAAAATTTTCATTAAAATGTTAAAATGTTCATTAAAATGTTAAAATCTTCATTAAAACGTTAAAATGTTCATTAAAATGTTAAAATGTTCATTAAAACGTTAAAATCTTCATTAAAACGTTAAATTATTCATTAAAATGTTTAAATGTTCATTAAAACAATTAAATGTTCATTTTTAAAAACGTTAAAATGTTCATTAAAACGTTTAAATGTTCATTAAACGTTTAAATGTTCATTAAAATGTTTAAATGTTCATTAAAACGTTAAAGTCGTCATAAAAACGTTAAAATCTTCATTTTTAAAAATGTTAAAAAGGTTCATTAAAATGTTCGTTAAAACGTTAAAATCATCATTAAAATGTTTAAATGTTCATTGAAACGTTAAATTCTTCATTAAAATGTTTAAATGTTCATTGAAACGTTAAATTCTTCATTAAAACGGTTAAATGTTCATTTTTTTAAACGTTAAAATGTTCATTAAAACGTTAACATGTTCATTAAAATGTTAAAATCTTCATTAAAATGTTTAAATATTCATTTTTAAAAACGTTAAAATGTTCATTAAAATGTTTAATTGTTCTTTAAAACGTTAAATTCTTCATTAAAACGTTTAAATGTTCATTTTTAAAAACGTTAAAATGTTCATTAAAATGTTTGTGTTCATTAAAACATCAAATTCTTCATTAAAACGTTTAAATGTTCATTTTTAAAAACGTTAAAATGTTCATTAAAATGTTTGTGTTCATTAAAACATCAAATTCTTCATTAAAACGTTTAAATATTCATTTTTAAAAATGTTTAAAGGTTCATTAAAACGTTTAAATGTTCATTTTTTTAAACAAGCAGTCTCCTTCTGAAATCATGTAGAGACAAGCAGTATCTTGCTGATATCATAAAGAAACAAGCAGTCTCCTTCTGACAACATAAAGAAACAAGCAGTATCTTTCTGACATCATAAAGAAACAAGCAGTCTCCTTCTGATATCATGTAGAAACAAGATATATATGTCTGATATATATCAGAATATATATATGCTTGTTGAATATAAATCTTCATTAAAGCGTTTAAATCTTCGTGTTTAAAAACGTTAAAATCATCATTAAAACGTTTAAATGTTAACTTTTTAAAAACATTAAAATCTTCATTAAAATGTTTAAATGTCCATTAAAACATTAAATTCTTCATTAAAACGTTTAAATGTTCATTTTTTAAAACGTTACAATGTTCATTAAAATGTTTAAATGTTCATTAAAATGTTAAAATCTTAATTTAAACATTTAAACGTTCAATAAAACGTTAAAATGTTCTTTTTTTTTTAAACAAGCAGTCTCCTTCTGATATCATGTAGAAACAAGCAGTCTCCTTCTTATATCATGTAGAAACAAGCAGTCTCCTTCTGATATCATGTAGAAACAAGCAGTCTCCTTCTGATATCATGTAGAAACAAGCAGTCTCCTTCTTATATCATGTAGAAACAAGCAGTCTCCTTCTTATATCATGTAGAAACAAGCAGTCTCCTTCTGATATCATGTAGAAACAAGCAGTCTCCTTCTGATATCATGTAACAAGACATATATGTCTGATATATATCAGAATATATATATGCTTGTTGAATTTAAATCTTCATTAAAACGTTTAAATTTTCATTTTTAAAAACGTTAAAATCATCATTAAAACGTTTAAATCTTCATTAAAACGTTTAAATTTTCATTTTTTAAAAACATTAAAATGCTCATGAAAACGTTTAAATGTCCATTAAAACGTTAAGTTCTTCATTAAAACGTTTAAATGTTCATTTTTAAAAACATTAAAAGGTTCATTAAAATGTTAAAATTTTCATTAAAATGTTAAAATGTTCATTAAAATGTTAAAATCTTCATTAAAACATTAAAATGTTCATTAAAACGTTAAAATGTTCATTAAAACGTTAAAATCTTCATTAAAATGTTAAATTATTCATTAAAACGTTTAAATGTTCATTAAAACAATAAAATGTTCATTTTTAAAAATGTTAAAATGTTCATTAAAACGTTTAAAGGTTCATGAAAACGTTGAAATGTTCATTAAAACGTAAAAATGTTTATTAAAACGTTTAAATGTTTATTAAAACATTATAATCTTTATTAAAACGTTAAAATCTTCATTTTTAAAAACGTTAAAATGTTCATTAAAACGTTTAAATGTTAATTAAAACGTTTAAATGTTCATTAAAACGTTTAAATGTTCATTAAAATGTTTAAATGTTCATTTTTAAAAACGTTAAAATGTTCATTAAAATGTTTGTGTTCATTAAAACATCAAATTCTTCATTAAACGTTTAAATGTTCATTTTTAAAAACGTTAAAATGTTCATTAAAATGTTTGTGTTCATTAAAACATCAAATTCTTCATTAAAACGTTTAAATATTCATTTTTAAAAATGTTTAAAGGTTCATTAAAACGTTTAAATGTTCATTTTTTTAAACAAGCAGTCTCCTTCTGAAATCATGTAGAGACAAGCAGTATCTTGCTGATATCATAAAGAAACAAGCAGTCTCCTTCTGACATCATAAAGAAACAAGCAGTCTCCTTCTGACAACATAAAGAAACAAGCAGTATCTTTCTGACATCATAAAGAAACAAGCAGTCTCCTTCTGATATCATGTAGAAACAAGATATATATGTCTGATATATATCAGAATATATATATGCTTGTTGAATATAAATCTTCATTAAAGCGTTTAAATGTTCGTGTTTAAAAACGTTAAAATCATCATTAAAACGTTTAAATGTTAACTTTTTAAAAACATTAAAATCTTCATTAAAACGTTTAAATGTCCATTAAAACATTAAATTCTTCATTAAAACGTTTAAATGTTCATTTTTTAAAACATTACAATGTTCATTAAAATGTTTAAATGTTCATTAAAATGTTAAAATCTTCATTAAAACATTTAAACGTTCAATAAAACGTTAAAATGTTCTTTTTTTTAAACAAGCAGTCTCCTTCTGATATAAAGAAACAAGCAGTGCCTTGATGATATCATAAAGAAACAAGCAGTCTCCTTCTGACATCATAAAGAAACAAGCAGTCTGCCTCTGAAATCATAAAGAAACAAGCAGTCTCCTTCTTATATCATGTAGAAACAAGCAGTCTCCTTCTGATATCATGTAGAAACAAGCAGTCTCCTTCTTATATCATGTAGAAACAAGCAGTCTCCTTCTGATATCATGTAGAAACAAGCAGTCTCCTTCTGATATCATGTAGAAACAAGCAGTCTCCTTCTTATATCATGTAGAAACAAGCAGTCTCCTTCTTATATCATGTAGAAACAAGCAGTCTCCTTCTGATATCATGTAGAAACAAGCAGTCTCATTCTGACATCATAAAGAAACAAGCAGTCTCCTTCTGATATCATGAAACAAGACATATATGTCTGATATATATCAGAATATATATGAGCTTGTTGAATTTAAATCTTCATTAAAACGTTTAAATTTTCATTTTTAAAAACGTTAAAATCATCATTAAAACGTTTAAATCTTCATTAAAACGTTTAAATTTTCATTTTTTAAAAACATTAAAATGCTCATGAAAACGTTTAAATGTCCATTAAAACGTTAAGTTCTTCATTAAAACGTTTAAATGTTCATTTTTAAAAACATTAAAAGGTTCATTAAAATGTTAAAATTTTCATTAAAATGTTAAAATGTTCATTAAAATGTTAAAATCTTCATTAAAACATTAAAATGTTCATTAAAACGTTAAAATGTTCATTAAAACGTTAAAATCTTCATTAAAATGTTAAATTATTCATTAAAACGTTTAAATGTTCATTAAAACAATAAAATGTTCATTTTTAAAAATGTTAAAATGTTCATTAAAACGTTTAAAGGTTCATGAAAACGTTGAAATGTTCATTAAAACGTAAAAATGTTTATTAAAACGTTTAAATGTTTATTAAAACATTATAATCTTTATTAAAACGTTAAAATCTTCATTTTTAAAAACGTTAAAATGTTCATTAAAACGTTTAAATGTTAATTAAAACGTTTAAATGTTCATTAAAACGTTTAAATGTTCATTAAAACGTTTAAATGTTCATTAAAATGTTTAAATGTTCATTAAAACGTTAAAATCGTCATAAAAACGTTAAAATCTTCATTTTTAAAAATGTTAAAAAGGTTCATTAAAATGTTAAAATGTTCATTAAAACGTTTAAATGTTCATTAAAACGTTAAAATCATCATTAAAATGTTTAAATGTTCATTGAAACGTTAAATTCTTCATTAAAACGGTTAAATGTTCATTTTTTTAAACGTTAAAATGTTCATTAAAAAGTTAACATGTTCATTAAAATGTTAAAATCTTCATTAAAATGTTTAAATATTCATTTTTAAAAACGTTAAAATGTTCATTAAAATGTTTAAATGTTCATTAAAACGTTAAATTCTTCATTAAAACGTTTAAATGTTCATTTTTAAAAACGTTAAAATGTTCATTAAAATGTTTAAGTGTTCATTAAAACATCAAATTCTTCATTAAAACGTTTAAATGTTCATTTTTAAAAACGTTTAAAGGTTCATTAAAACGTTAAATTTTTCATTACAACGTTCAAATATTCATTTTTAAAAATGTTTAAAGGATCATTAAAACGTTTAAATGTTCATTTTTTTTAAACAAGCAGTCTCCTTCTGATATCATGTAGAAACAAGCAGTCTCCTTCTTATATCATGTAGAAACAAGCAGTCTCCTTCTGATATCATGTAGAAACAAGCAGTCTCCTTCTGATATCATGTAGAAACAAGCAGTCTCCTTCTTATATCATGTAGAAACAAGCAGTCTCCTTCTTATATCATGTAGAAACAAGCAGTCTCCTTCTGATATCATGTAGAAACAAGCAGTCTCATTCTGACATCATAAAGAAACAAGCAGTCTCCTTCTGATATCATGAAACAAGACATATATGTCTGATATATATCAGAATATATATGAGCTTGTTGAATTTAAATCTTCATTAAAACGTTTAAATTTTCATTTTTAAAAACGTTAAAATCATCATTAAAACGTTTAAATCTTCATTAAAACGTTTAAATTTTCATTTTTTAAAAACATTAAAATGCTCATGAAAACGTTTAAATGTCCATTAAAACGTTAAGTTCTTCATTAAAACGTTTAAATGTTCATTTTTAAAAACATTAAAAGGTTCATTAAAATGTTAAAATTTTCATTAAAATGTTAAAATGTTCATTAAAATGTTAAAATCTTCATTAAAACATTAAAATGTTCATTAAAACGTTAAAATGTTCATTAAAACGTTAAAATCTTCATTAAAATGTTAAATTATTCATTAAAACGTTTAAATGTTCATTAAAACAATAAAATGTTCATTTTTAAAAATGTTAAAATGTTCATTAAAACGTTTAAAGGTTCATGAAAACGTTGAAATGTTCATTAAAACGTAAAAATGTTTATTAAAACGTTTAAATGTTTATTAAAACATTATAATCTTTATTAAAACGTTAAAATCTTCATTTTTAAAAACGTTAAAATGTTCATTAAAACGTTTAAATGTTAATTAAAACGTTTAAATGTTCATTAAAACGTTTAAATGTTCATTAAAACGTTTAAATGTTCATTAAAATGTTTAAATGTTCATTAAAACGTTAAAATCGTCATAAAAACGTTAAAATCTTCATTTTTAAAAATGTTAAAAAGGTTCATTAAAATGTTAAAATGTTCATTAAAACGTTTAAATGTTCATTAAAACGTTAAAATCATCATTAAAATGTTTAAATGTTCATTGAAACGTTAAATTCTTCATTAAAACGGTTAAATGTTCATTTTTTTAAACGTTAAAATGTTCATTAAAAAGTTAACATGTTCATTAAAATGTTAAAATCTTCATTAAAATGTTTAAATATTCATTTTTAAAAACGTTAAAATGTTCATTAAAATGTTTAAATGTTCATTAAAACGTTAAATTCTTCATTAAAACGTTTAAATGTTCATTTTTAAAAACGTTAAAATGTTCATTAAAATGTTTAAGTGTTCATTAAAACATCAAATTCTTCATTAAAACGTTTAAATGTTCATTTTTAAAAACGTTTAAAGGTTCATTAAAACGTTAAATTTTTCATTACAACGTTCAAATATTCATTTTTAAAAATGTTTAAAGGATCATTAAAACGTTTAAATGTTCATTTTTTTTAAACAAGCAGTCTCCTTCTGATATCATGTAGAAACAAGCAGTCTCCTTCTTATATCATGTAGAAACAAGCAGTCTCCTTCTGATATCATGTAGAAACAAGCAGTCTCCTTCTGATATCATGTAGAAACAAGCAGTCTCCTTCTTATATCATGTAGAAACAAGCAGTCTCCTTCTTATATCATGTAGAAACAAGCAGTCTCCTTCTGATATCATGTAGAAACAAGCAGTCTCATTCTGACATCATAAAGAAACAAGCAGTCTCCTTCTGATATCATGAAACAAGACATATATGTCTGATATATATCAGAATATATATGAGCTTGTTGAATTTAAATCTTCATTAAAACGTTTAAATTTTCATTTTTAAAAACGTTAAAATCATCATTAAAACGTTTAAATCTTCATTAAAACGTTTAAATTTTCATTTTTTAAAAACATTAAAATGCTCATGAAAACGTTTAAATGTCCATTAAAACGTTAAGTTCTTCATTAAAACGTTTAAATGTTCATTTTTAAAAACATTAAAAGGTTCATTAAAATGTTAAAATTTTCATTAAAATGTTAAAATGTTCATTAAAATGTTAAAATCTTCATTAAAACATTAAAATGTTCATTAAAACGTTAAAATGTTCATTAAAACGTTAAAATCTTCATTAAAATGTTAAATTATTCATTAAAACGTTTAAATGTTCATTAAAACAATAAAATGTTCATTTTTAAAAATGTTAAAATGTTCATTAAAACGTTTAAAGGTTCATGAAAACGTTGAAATGTTCATTAAAACGTAAAAATGTTTATTAAAACGTTTAAATGTTTATTAAAACATTATAATCTTTATTAAAACGTTAAAATCTTCATTTTTAAAAACGTTAAAATGTTCATTAAAACGTTTAAATGTTAATTAAAACGTTTAAATGTTCATTAAAACGTTTAAATGTTCATTAAAACGTTTAAATGTTCATTAAAATGTTTAAATGTTCATTAAAACGTTAAAATCGTCATAAAAACGTTAAAATCTTCATTTTTAAAAATGTTAAAAAGGTTCATTAAAATGTTAAAATGTTCATTAAAACGTTTAAATGTTCATTAAAACGTTAAAATCATCATTAAAATGTTTAAATGTTCATTGAAACGTTAAATTCTTCATTAAAACGGTTAAATGTTCATTTTTTTAAACGTTAAAATGTTCATTAAAAAGTTAACATGTTCATTAAAATGTTAAAATCTTCATTAAAATGTTTAAATATTCATTTTTAAAAACGTTAAAATGTTCATTAAAATGTTTAAATGTTCATTAAAACGTTAAATTCTTCATTAAAACGTTTAAATGTTCATTTTTAAAAACGTTAAAATGTTCATTAAAATGTTTAAGTGTTCATTAAAACATCAAATTCTTCATTAAAACGTTTAAATGTTCATTTTTAAAAACGTTTAAAGGTTCATTAAAACGTTAAATTTTTCATTACAACGTTCAAATATTCATTTTTAAAAATGTTTAAAGGATCATTAAAACGTTTAAATGTTCATTTTTTTTAAACAAGCAGTCTCCTGATATCATGTAGAGACAAGCAGTATCTTGCTGATATCATAAAGAAACAAGCAGTCTCCTTCTGACATCATAAAGAAACAAGCAGGATCTTTCTGACATCATAAAGAAACAAGCAGTCTCCTTCTGACATCATAAAGAAACAAGCAGTATCTTTCTGACATCATAAAGAAACAAGCAGTATCTTTCTGACATCATAAAGAAACAAGCAGTATCTTTCTGACATCATAAAGAAACACGCAGTATCTTTCTGACATCATAAAGAAACAAGCAGTATCTTTCTGACATCATAAAGAAACAAGCAGTATCTTTCTGACATCATAAAGAAACAAGCAGTCTCCTTCTGACATCATAAAGAAACAAGCAGTATCTTTCTGACATCATAAAGAAACAAGCAGTATCTTTCTGACATCATAAAGAAACAAGCAGTCTCCTTCTGATATCATGTAGAAACAAGATATATATGTCTGATATATATCAGAATATATATATGCTTGTTGAATATAAATCTTCATTAAAGCGTTTAAATGTTTGTGTTTAAAAACGTTAAAATCATCATTAAAACGTTTAAATGTTAACTTTTTAAAAACATTAAAATCTTCATTAAAACGTTTAAATATCCATTAAAACATTAAATTCTTCATTAAAACGTTTAAATGTTCATTTTGAAAAAATGTTAAAATGTTCATTAAAATGTTTAAATGTTCATTAAAATGTTAAAATCTTCATGAAAACATTAAAATGTTCATTAAAACGTTAAAATGTTCATTTTTTTAAACAAGCAGTCTCCTTCTGATATCATGTAGAAACAAGCAGTACCTTGATGATATCATAAAGAAACAAGCAGTGCCTTGATGATCTCATAAAGAAACAAGCAGTCTCCTTCTGACATCATAAAGAAACAAGCAGTCTGCCTCTGACATCATAAAGAAACAAGCAGTATCTTTCTGACATCATAAAGAAACAAGCAGTCTCCTTCTGATATCATGTAGAAACAAGATATATATGTCTGATACTCTCAGAAATAGAGGTACGAGAGAAGGACATTTTTGTACCTATAGGTACATTTTTAAAAAATGTTCCCTTAAAAGTACAATACTGGTCTTTAAAAGTCCAGAAATGCCCCTTTAAAGGTTCAATTTGAAATAAAGTACAAATCTGTACCATTTTGACCTGTAATGCAGTGACAGTAGCAGAATGTGGTAATGGGTCAGCATGGGAAAATCGGGATGGGCCTGGTTAATTGTAAAATTCATATGAGATGTGAGTGTGCTCATAAAAGCTACATGTTATAATCAAATCTGTTGGTCCTCTCCTCTGTATGTAAATTATCCTATGATGCAAATGTGACAGTGTGAGCATCCTGTCACAGTGTCCCGATTGATCATGAGCCCTGGCTACTTGGCCAAGTAGATGCCCCTTTGGTTAGAGAGTATGACTCTCATCCGGGAGTCTGGGAATCGAATCCCACCCGGGCCCTTGTTTCTCCACCTTGCCACACAAAGAATATCTGTAACCTCCCTTTGTGTAAGTTATGTTAAATTATATTAAAAACACACACGCACACACACACACACACACACACACACACACACTGGCATGCAGGCACAACCAAATGATGTTAAAAGAAATTGGTCCATTTCCAATTTATTAAGTTCCAGTTATAATTTTTAATGTTTTACATCTTGGTTGTTGCCTTCAAAAACGTGAAATCATTTTACTGTTATGTTTAGCCATTTACTTTTTTGCTTTTACTACATCCTAGAATTGTTCATTAATTGTGAGGTTTTTTTGGAATTTGTAACATCAAGTTAAACCGAAGTTCTTTGGAAGTTAAAATGTCAAGCAGATTTTTATGTTACGGTGACTACATTTTGTAAATTACAAATATAGTTCGCCAAGACAGCATAACGGTTTCTAAACAACTGCGCATTGATACCACAAAGTTGTATTTTCATGTGTCAAGTTCGCAACGTGCATTAATCCCAAAGGCTGAAAAGCCAGCAGCGATGAGTGCTCCGCCCCTGCACTGACTAGCACTGACGCAGAAAATGACTCTCACCCCGGGTTTCCACGGGAGCCGTCAGCAGCACGTTACTGCAGCAGCACGTCTTGCTCGCGTAAGCTGCTGCTTGGCCCTTCTCACGAGAGGCCAAGCAGCAGGGGAGCAGCTGTCACCGACAGGGCAAGAAGTCACACGAGTGACTTCGTCAGTAAACACAACAACAAGCAGGAGAAAACTAAAACATTGTTTGTGTTTTATGTTCTGTCCGTTTTATAATTGCCAATACGGACCTGAAAAACAAAGGAGACCGCTAGCTAGGTGATAACTTCTCACGGGGACGCACAGTTAGTAACATTTTTTAAAAGTAAAGCAACCGGAAGGCAGTACGTTCTTTATTCTGAAAATCTCTGTAGCTTCTCTCCATTTCCGCGTCCGATTTCCTGTCTTTCCTTCCCCAAAAATGTCGAACTTGACCCGTTTCAGAGGCGTCGCGCGTAGAAAATAGATCCGGCGCGTAAAGGCCGCGACATGCTGCTCCTGAGACGCGGCCGACTCGCGCTGCTGACGGCTGCCGACGGCTCCGGTGGAAAAGGTTCTGTTGACCACAGCGGTTCCTATCAGCAGCTATGACGTGCTGCTGCAGTAACGTGCTGCTGACGGCTCCCGTGGAAAGCCGGGGTCAGGGGGTTATCAACGGAGGAGCTCCTTAAAAAGTTGATGGAAGAAGGCATTGATGTGTCAGACGACGAGGCGCAAAGATTTAAGAGGTAAGTCGGGTGTGATTTTGTGTTTTTATAAAAATTACAACGTGTAATTTTACAGTAGTTAGCAAAAGTCCGAAGAGCTACATTTCACATGGGTGAAAGCTAGCAGTTAGCTAAATTTTAAACAAAGAAAGGTACAAATGTGGACTATTTAGACTGTTGGTGGAATGTTCAACGTCTGTCTGCCTGCCGTATTCGAGTGTTTTATCAATAAATAGTGACTAACCCTGTACAACAATGTAAAAAAAAAAAATCAATAATTTCTCAAAACATGCTAGTATGTAAATATAGCTATTAACAAAATCGTTTTCTAAGCAAATTTATCGCATCCAACTTGTTTCCCGCTCAAAGGGATTTTAAACAATGGAAGGTACACATTTGTACCATCCCACCTACTTAGTGAGATTTTTGAATATGATGAGAGCTGTAAGCTCTGCGCAGGGACACTGTCTGCAAAAACCTGTGATGCCAGCTAGCTGCTGATCAGGGATCGATTTATCATTTCAAATAAACCAAAATCAAGGAGGCAAATTGTGGGCAGCAAAAACAGACAAGATAGTCTAGGGTTCTATTCTATCCACAACTTGGATTATTGTTTTGGTTGCAATGAATAATGCCTACAGCCAACAGGCAATCGGTGCAAGGATTTCCCCACAAAAGAAAAAAATGTTGTGTACTACAACATTTTATTGATGATTTAAAATTCACTTCAGCAATGTATCCGGCTTGCAACGTGATTAAACAATGTCACGATATTGTTGCAGTCAGGTCAGGTCACAATGTTACCAGTTAATTTATATTAACAATTAATCAAGATAATTTATTGTGACTTCCTTTTGGGGAATATAGACAGATTCACAATGATAGCTTATTGTTGTTGTTGTTGTTGTTATTATGATGTATTGACCATAATGTCACTTTAAAACTAAATTTGAAAATTATTTCATACTGTACTTTATATTTCAGATAACGATGTAGATGGAGAGACGGTAGACTGTGGACTCACTGAGACCATGGTTGCATATCTTTTTGACAAGTCTTTCAAAAAGCAGCTGAAGTTCAGAGACTTCACAAATCGCTACAAGGAAGTCATCATCACTTTACAACCGGTCGACCCATTTGAAGGTACAGTTGAAGGTCCAGTGTCCCAAGCAAACCAGAGGTAGGTTGTGATAAATGTCTAAATTTGCATATGCATTTAAGTGCTTGTAAAATGGCTAGTTGATGCTGTTTTCCTACTGTATTGCAGTTCTATACCTTCTTGCCCTAGACTGCCTGCAGTTATTTCCATTCCAAAATTCCCACAAGATGTCCAGAGTCGCTTGAATCTCAAAGAACCAGTCCAGAAAGAACAGAAGTACTGAAACAAAATAATTGGGACTCTTTATGAAATGCTGTCACAGTACACAATGTAAGGGTTCCTTTCCGAATAATTATATTAATTTCTTAATATTAATATTGCTGTTGTACGAGAGGCAGAGAACAAATGGTTAGCCCATCTGCCTCTCAATCTGGAGACCAGCGTTTGAGTGTGGTGTGACACACGGTTCCAGTGAACTGGCAATAGTGGTAAAACCATACATCCTGTGTCTCCAGACCTTATCTGGACTATGATATCCAAAGTGTTTATTTTCGAATTTGCTCAAGAGTAAATTTAATAATTCAGGACTGCATTCGATTAATGAAGTTTGGGAGAGGTGTGACTGTTTGTCCACGCCCATTAAAAAAATTTTTAAATCAACTTTAGCTACATTGATTTGACATTGGTCTACAACATACTATTTATGGTAATAACAATATGATTAGAAGAATTGAAGAAAAGAAAACCCCCCAGGAAAGGATAAGAGTAATCAGTGTATTGTGGGTTGTTTTTCTTATGTTTGAAACAGGTACCCAACCCACTCAGACTACATCCAGGTCATCAAAGCCCTGATTGTGAAGTATCCTTTCTTAAGAGATGTACACGGAAATGGTTATGTGAGTACCTCTCCTTTTTTGCTTCTTTTATAGATTATATTAATATAAGGTAAGCATAATTAACATCTTATATACATTTGAAACAACTATGACACCTGGCACAGCCAACTCAAGAGAAAGTTCAAAGCAGAACGGGCTCCCCTAATCAGCAACGAAGAAGTGAACCGGGTTAAAGAAAAGTTTGGACGCACGCAGAAACATCGGACCACAGAGGAATCCAGCAGCTCCTGTCTGAAGAGACTGAAGCCCTCTCTCGTAAGTCCTCACACCCTGAGCCTTTAAGAGCTAAGGTAACATATGTAGTCTTATTATGTTCTCTGTAAAGCTAAAAGTAAACATTAATTGAAAGAAACATTTTAACATTAACATAGAAAAAGGAACTTCACAGTTGATTTAACAAAAGTCAGCTCAACTTGCAATTTCTATTCAACATTTTTGCATTTTTTTTTCAAAGCATTTGGTGTACAAATTACCGCATTTCGAGTAACATTAACTTATCAGATTTTACTTATGATATTACTGATATCTGCTTTGACAAAGGATTCGTGCTTTGTGGGGGAAGATGCAGCCTCCGTTGATGCTCATATCAAGGTACTAAATGATCAGCACAAGAAGCTACATCCTGAAACAGCACTGGTGAAAGACCGCATGACAAAAACCTTTGCATGGAGACGTCGAGAGGTAGCTGAAGGAATGTGTACTGTGGACCTATTAAAGAGATATCCATTCCTGGGGACACCCACAGGGGTAAGGACTGTTAAGATGATTGGGGAATAAGCTAATGATTTTTTTTGTCTCTAAATCTGATTATTATTTTCTGTACTAACAGATTAATCAATCTGTTTTTTTATCTTTAGAATGTTTGTTCAAGGGTTAAAGCACTTTACGTTTATCTCCAGTCTGTGTCTTTAACCCTCCCACTGTCTTTATGGGTGACCCCACGAGGAAAGTTGGCCATTGAGCAGGATTGATGGTTTATCCCTTGAGGTCCATGTGGCAGGGGTGAGGTGGTGCTCACTCCTCACCCCTGCCACATGGACCTAAGGGATAAACCATCAACCCTGCTCAATGGTCAACTTTCCTCGTGGGGTCACACCCATTAGGACAGTGGGAGGGTTAAACATGTCAAAAGTTTAAATCCTCAATGTAAAATGTAATTCTTTAGTCTATTCTGCTCTTTTCATTTCCAGTTCTGTGATGAGGTTGATTTAATGCATCCTTGCCAAGACAACATCTGTCGCCGCTTTAGCGAAAACTTCACAGCTGTTCTTCAAATGACCAAGGATTTGCCATTCAAGAAGGTCTACATGGAGACAAGAGAGAATGCACTGGCTGAAGACATTACAGGTGCTAATTTGACCTCATACAAATAGTAAATTTTGTGACAATTCATTTGCTGTCTCTTCCAGAGATAATTGATGTACCATAGTGCCATGTCAAGAGCATGTTAATGGGAATTTGCATGCTATCAGAATCTAATGAAGTGCATTTGCATCTGTATGACCTAGGAATTGACTTCAAGGGGGCACCTCTCCTCTTGCCATCCATCTTCAAGGAGAAGATAGAAGATTTCATCATCCTTGGAGAGGTAAATGCATGATGCCATGCATAGCGTTTGGCCACAAGTTTCATTCTTGGTGTTTTGTTGGTGTAACAGCCTCTAAGGGTTACTTGTGGCTCAACTATCAGATTTACCTCGTTTAACAGTCAAAGTAAATATAGTCGAAGTTTTGGACCAGTAGGTTCGGCTACACACAGAAGAGGTGAAAAGGAATGAGACTCAAGACAATGTTTAAAGTATTTTAGAACTACCAGCTGGATGAATTTAATAAAGAAAATTTGAAAAAGAGAAAACAAAATTATTTCATACCGAAATATCTTTCTTTTTGGTACCAACAGTTTGGGTAACAATACTGTTCCGCAATCACAATTATTCTTGTTTCTTTCCCTGGGTGCACCCTTTTTAGTAAATCAATTAATCTTTCAGCTCAGATCAGCAAAATTTCAGTACACGATATCTGCTTGACACGTGTATATCCTTCAACTTCCTGCAACAAAAAAATAAACCTCCACTTTTGTCGGAGTGGCTCCGACTTGAAACACACCAAATCGCCTCTCGTATGGCGTTGTGTAGAGTCCAAAATAAAAAAAAAAAGAGTCCTAAATAATAAAGCGTGATGTCCAAAGGTCCAAGAGAATGTGTGAGTGTATGTGAAAGGGAAACGAGAGCAGATTGGTGTAATGGGGTCCTTTCGATGCGCTCCTACCACACTCCACTGTGCAGCGAGGTGAGAAGAAGAAGGCGCTGTTGATCTGACTTATCCACGGGCTTGGCTCGCCATCAACATCAGAATGTTCATGCGTCACACAAAAAACCTGACCTGTCAATGACAGCGTCAATGAACAAAATGAATTGTTGAATTGAATTCAATTTCACAGTCTATTCGCACATACCAGTGTTTTCTTTGGAACATTAACCATGTTTACAATAAAACAAATAGGTGAAATGTGCATTTTTCTTGCATTTCTTGTAATGGTTTTTTTTTTTCAGTTTTCCCTTACAACAACCATTCACATTTTTTATCAATTTCTTAATAAAATATACAAATATACAAACAAGTTTCAGAATTATAAAATACAATTTCTTTTCATACAGAACTTTAACACTTGCTTTTAGTAAACATTTTACTCTTAGTAACCTATAAAAAGTGCAAATAACCATTCAACAGGTGGAATGAGTTGCTCACCGATCTCACGAGGGGGCAGCACAGCAGCACAAAATGGCGCCGCCTCTAAACTCTGACTTTCTACAACCAGAAGTGCAAAAAGAACCAAACTAGTATATAAAAAGTGCAAATAAACATTTAACAGGTGGAATGAGTTGCTCACCGATCTCACGAGGGGGCAGTGTCGCTACCCGATCCGTACCGGAAACCCGATCGGTACCACGCATGCGCGAATGTTACGTCACTTCCTCTCTTTGCCAACTTCTGGTACTCTCATCAACTAATGCAGGTAAAGTGGGGGACAGAAGTGTCTGAACCTTTCTCCGTATCAAATGGAGTCAGACAAGGCGGGATTCTGTCACCTGTCCTTTTTAACCTGTACCTTGACGAGCTGTCTGTTACTCTGAATGCTAGTAAGACTGGATGCTTGGTGGGTGACCGACTGGTAAATCATTTAATATATGCAGATGACCTAGTCCTCATGTCTCCCTATAGCGCAGGCCTGCAGCAGCTGCTCAGGGCATGTGCTAAGTATGGTGAGCAATTTGACATCCTGTTTAACCCTAAAAAGAGTGTGGTTATGATTGCTGCTACTAAAGGGGACCTGAAGCTTAATTTTCCATCTTTTAACTTAACAAATCAGGTCCTGGAAGTGGTAAGCAAAGTAAAATATTTGGGGCACATTTTAAGAAGTGACCTCTGTGATGACGAGGACATTAAGAGGCAGTGTGGTAAGCTGTACATGCAGGCTAACACTCTGGCACGTAACTTTGGCATGTGCTCAGATCCTGTAAAAGTGTCCCTCTTTCGTTCCTTTTGTACTCCTCTCTATACAGCCCACTTGTGGTGCAACTATAGTAAGGTAGTAATGAAGAAGCTTCAAGTGGCTTATCAGGATGCTTTTAGAATCCTCATGAAGCTCCCTAGATGGACTTCGGCAAGTCACATGTTTGTTACGAGTAACATCCCAACTTTTCATGCGCTTCTGAGGCTCTTCATGTACAAATTCATCTGCCGACTGAGTTTGTCAGCTAACGCGGTTGTTAGAGCTCTGTCATCTTTATCTTACAGTGACACGAGGTACTCCTCAGTCCTTTTTAAACATTGGAGCAACTGCCTATACGGTTTGTAATTAGAATGTGTTTGTATTTTATTTTTTTTATTTATTTTTTATTTTTTTTTATTCTTGTTATGGACATATCCCTTGTCTGAAATAAAGTTTGATTGATTGATTGATTTGCGACAGTTACCGACTGCGGGACGTTTAAACAATGAATACCTCCGAAACCAACGAAATTCATGATTTTCTCCTCAACGGAGATCTTCCGACGATTGAACAAAAGCGCCGTAAAATAAGAAGAGTGGCGCCTAATTACAGACTTAAAGGTAAGTACGAAAATTAAAGATGATCTTTTATCATGGTCTACAGCTGCCCTTGCTGCTTGAGGGTACAGACTCTCCGTTATTGTTCTAAAGTTGCATGACGCCTGCGTTGATTCAGGAGGGTGTAACGAGTAATATCAGTGTACAGTGTATACGTGTAGCATCGTCTGTAATATCGAAACTCTATATATAGGTCTACATCTTGGTGTGTGGTCTTATTTTAGATTTTTTTTTAAATCGTAAATACATTATATATATAGCCTATACATTTTTTTAAAGATAATTGCAATTGGAGGTAAATGTACCATATTGGTGCTGATCTCAAACTTTAATATCTGTCAGACATTTCAATTTACTTTAGTCAGCAACTCTCATCTTTTTTTTTTTTTTCATTTTTATCTTGTTCCAGACAACAGACTCTTCTACACTGGCCCCAGTATGCAGAGCATGCGCCTGCTAGTCATGTCAGAGGAGGAGAAGAAGCCTGTTTTGATGGAGTGCCACAATAACCCTGGTACCGGGAACCACAATGGTGTCAGAGGTACCCGAAACATGGTTGTTGCTGGCTTTTACTGGCCAACATTGAACCAGGACATCAGTGAATGGGTAATGGCCTTATTTGAGTGAAGAAGCTAAATCAGGTCGTCATAATTTTTTCTAAAACATCTGTAGGCTGAATAATTGAATGTGTTTACTTGCACACTTACATTTCAACATTAGTTTCTGTCTTTTTATTTTATTATCAATTTACATCAACTGCTTTAGGGTTTCCTAGACATATTGTTTGGAATACGCCTTTCAGGTCAGATGTTGTCATCGCTGCCAGATGAATGACCCAATCAAGACCGTGGCACCAACATTACATCCCATCAAGGTACATCTTAAAGCTATTTACATTTAATTTTCAAGTTAATAAGCTTGTCTGCTGCAGGTTAGCTTTAAATTTTCACTTGATAAGTTCTGTGACCTGCAGGTAAGAGAACCTTGGGAGTTGCTGGGCATGGATTTAATTGGACCACTCCCAGAAACACGTCTAGGGAACCGATATGTCCTGACTATGACCGTTCTGGGTGATTGCAGAACCTCTTAAGTCCAAGACTGCTGCTGAGGTCTCTGCAGTCATGACGTCTAAGTTATACATGTTTGGCATGGTGAGGAAGATCATCACTGACCAAGGAAAGGAGTTTGTGAACCAGGTAAAATTTGTGAAAGTGTTAGTCGTACCTTGACATTTGAGATGATGTATTTAGACCAAGTCTGCTCATGCCACTGCAGCTCAACGACAGCATTTTCAGCATGCTGAATATTAAACATGCTGTCTCCAGTGCTTACCACCCCCAGACCAACAGGCAGGTTAGCATTTGGATATCTAACCTTGAGTAACTCATGGGAAATCAGTCATGCTTCTTTATCTATTCTGCAATACAACTCAAGGATGAGAGGACCAACCAGAACATTAAGCATGCTCTCAGAAAGTACGTGAACCAGAACCATGACGACTGGGACGTTCACCTTGCTGCTGTGGTGTACGGCATCAACACTGCAAAGCAGGTATTCCTATTTTGACATTTTGTATGACTTTTACGCTGCTTCACAGTGTAGCATCGTCTTAAGAATGTTTTTAATTTTGTTTATAAAAAAAAGAAGTTATTGACAAGTGCAAGAGAAAATGAATTAATGGAGAGATTTTGTGTGATCAGCACTCCACCCGCCACAGTGCCTATTTCCTGCTCTTCTACCGACATCCACGTCTTCCTGCTGTGATGAACACCTGTCCCATGGACGATGACTTTGAGGTTGCAGACCCAGAAGTGGACATCGACACAAGAGTTGAGGAGATGACGGTTCTGAATGAAACAGTCTGTACATTTGAAGAGGGTTGACTGACAGGGAAAGGAGACTTGTTGAGGAAAAAAGGGGAAATGTGGTTAGTGTATTCAACATTTTTACTGCTTTAGTAGCTAACTTTTCTGTATTTCTATATTTCCAGAATGAGCATTGCCATGGCGACCTGGTGAATAATAAATATGTATATTTCTCTCTCTGCTTTTCATGTAATGTTTTTGTAGGTTCTTCGCAATATTGAGAGGGCACAGGACACCCAGAGGAAGACCTTTGGAACACGGAAAAGGAAGCTAGTAAGGCAGTGTGTTGTTCAAGCAGGCGATGACGTGCTTCTGTCAGGAGAAAACAGGAAGAGACCTTGAGGTATGTTTTCAGTGCAAAAGTTTGAAAGCTCATCAGGTGCATCATAATGCAATTAACAACTAGCAGGTGCATGTCAGCTCTCCTCATTTAATGAAACATGTTTCTTTTTACAGTTCTTTCCCCAGCAGTTCATGGGAAATTGCTGCGGCATCTTTATGATGATGGTGAGAATTTTCTTGCCATTACTTGAATATAACATTTTAACATGTTAAAGATTGATTTTACTTTACAGTATGCTCTCTGCATCTGCACCTCATCTCCACCATCTTTCACAGAGGTAAGCTTTTTCAGACAGTACCACCAAAGTATCTGTGCCAGTCTCCAGTCTTCATAAACCTTACATTATATTTGTCTTCAGGAGGAAATGCCAGCAATTCGCCTGTGGTGGTGTATTCAGCTGCTGGAGAGATTCGGCATTGAGGGGTATGGCAGGCACTTTAGACAAACTGGCACCATCATATTTGCAGCTTTGGTTCAGGCAAGACATCAAGTCAAACAGATGTTTGTGAAAGTGGCTTACTGTAAACCCTGTGACCGAACATACTGAAGAAAGCAACAGTCCACAACTAGAGTCCATTCAGACTGGCATTGTTTTCTAAAGGCATGGACAAAGATTTGCCTTCTGGACAGAAGAAGCATCCCTTCTCCTCCAGGGGACTCTCCAGCCTGTCTTCAGGGTACCAAAGGCAACCTCCTCCAAGCCTTCACCAAGTCTAATCAGACCGGTGAGAGAGGACAACAATCAGATAACTATTTGTAGGACAGAACCACACAATGTTGAGACTATTCATCACAATGCAGGTTTACATACATGGTGGTAGTCTTCATTTCAGTCTAATGTGATAATCATGTTTTCTGTTAAAGGCTGAGGCTGACAGGTGTCTTATACTGGAGGTAATCTATTGATTTTCCTGTTTCTTTCATTTGTTGATATAACTGAATTAGTAGTTATAGTCACAGGCAGCTCCTTCAGAGACATTATCCAGTAGTAGAATGAAGTAATAGTTATGAAACACTACTCAATGTAATGTGTTTTCAGTCCTCATATTTCTGAAACTTTATGGACAAATTTTGTATTTTCACTATTGTCACGTGGCATAAATTTTGCAGTTACCAGAACGTGTCCTAATGGACATATTGGAGAGTTTTGTGAGAGTTTTTGATTATTCTTCTTGGAGTACTATAGCAAAAACTGTAATGCTCTTGTGGCAAGGTGGATAAACGAGGGCCCGGGCGGGATTCGATCCCCAGACTCCCGGGTGAGAGTCATACACTCTAACCAGTCAGCCAAAGGGACTGATCAAGGATGATCAATCGGGACATTGTGACAGGACACTCACACTGTCACACTCTGTTTGAGAAAGTGAATCTGTTGGGCTTGTACCTGGTACTCAGAGTACCACACTGCCAGAAAGGGCACGCTGAAAATAAAAAGCTTTTTATTTCCATCAATATGTATCTCCTTATTCAAATAATCTGGGTTGTAACCATCCTCTCAATCCTTTTTCTGTTTTTCATGCTCTTGTAATCTGTTGTTTGTGTTCCGCATTATTACAGTAAACCTGTGGAAATTATAAAGTGGTCCTGTGTTATTTTATATGGATATAAACATGAGTGTAGTTAAATCTGTATTTAATATGTTTAACTTATGAATACCTTGAGAAACTATTTTCAAACATTAATTGTGCAACATTGTGAAAATGATCACTATGGTATTACAAAGAATTAAGTTATTTCAAGACAAAGTGGCAAACGAAGAAATCTAACACAAAAGTAGAAAGTAAACAAATTTTAGGTGATGAGCCAAATTGGCTTTTGTGCAAGAATATATTACATTTCATATTGGAAAACATTCATAGGACATGTAGTGCAAATTAAGAATATCTGCTGTATCACAGTGACACATTTTCATCTTTTAAATGAAAATATAACCTATTTTTGTGGAGAAAAAAACAAACATGTAATAGGTTACCTGAAGACTAATCAGCCAGTGTTTACTGACAATTTACAGTGGACATTATCAACAGAACATCAAGATAATTCAAATCAATCGTCTCCACACATACAAGCATAAACACACTAAATCAAATTTAACACGCATATTAAAACATGATTTGTAACAACGCAAATTCAGTTTACAATCGGGCTAATTCGCTCGGTCAGCAAGTGGCAGTATCCTCGTACACTGCGGAGTAAACTGCCATTGAACGGATCACAAGAAGAATAGAGCATCTGCACATGCGCGGTACGGATCAGGTAGACCCGATCTGTACGGTCCGACGTTTTTTTTTTTTTTTCATTTTTATCTACATTAAATTGAAATGTTTCACTATTGCAAACATTTAAATAGATACTTATTAATTTTTTTTAACATCTTAACAGATACTCTGACCCGTAACTATCGTAAAATGCTTCGAGCGGAAGTAGACGCCTTTCGCGCATGCGTGGTACCGATCGGGTTTCCGGTACGGATCGGGTAGCGACAGGCAGCACAGCAGCACAAAATGGCGCCGCCTCTAAACTCTGGCTTTCTACAACCAGAAGTGCAAAAAGAACCAAACTAGTAAATATCGTTTTACTCAACGACTCCTTTATGAGTAAACATGTATAAACTATTTTTTATGGTCGCAAAGACACCTAACTCTTCATTTTGTACCTTTTTTTTTCCCGAAACTCCGTGTCTGCTTGCTCGGCTGATGCGTTCTGATCAGGTGCTCCAGCCAAAAGAATTAACGGAAGGTCTGCAACCCAACACCGAGAAGATGGGCGGGACATGCGGGATTTAGCCGCAGCTCATTGGCTAAGAGCGATGCCTTCATTTCTCCTGGGAGTTAACCCTTTTTTATGCTGGATCCGTAGGCTATTTAGATACAACTAAACGTAGCTCTTAAACTAATAGCTTATTTATATTTTATTATTATTATTAATTTATTTTCATAGAGATTGACCTCTAATATTTAAAGTACATTTATATGTGGGTTACACCCTCCTCACTTTGAAGGTATGCACGTCCCTGTGCATCTGAATGGCTAAACTGCATAGAACTTGAGATAGCTTCATTTAGGTTGGTAAATACTGCGTTGAGAACATACAGTAATGGGTTACCTAATGTTGAATACTGTAACCTTTCTGGTCTCTGATGTGACCTTTGGGATGGACGAGGGAGCTCTTGACCCTCTTGAAGGCTACTTTGTACACTAGGTGAACTAGGCTGCTCAGTCACGATGGCTTCTTGATTATTTTGACATTCTGATGACATCACCTTTTCACTAGGCACTATCGGTTCCCTAGTTTGATGACTTGTTTCCACTGGATCATCTAGGTGAATGTCGGCCTCCAACAGACTGGGTTCAGGTAAGTCTACACAATCAGGTAGGTTTTTTCTTTCCTTGGTTTCCTGTTTTTCTTTTTTGTCTCCGTTGGTGAGATTGTCACATTCTGTTGGATCTGAACATTCAGCAAGACTGTCTTGTTCGGTTTTTTGGACTTGTTCGGGTTTTTGACTTTGTTCGGTTTTTCTGACTTGTTCGGGTTTTTGGCTTTGTTCGGTTTGGTTGAAACATTCTAATCCATCACTGGCAGAAACCTGTCTTTGGACACTTTCTGTACTTGGGACAGCAAAGGCCGATGACATTTCAGGCGGTTTGGAAGAGGTGGAAAATGACCAGGGGTGGACATTAACTTCAAAACCAACCGGCCAGCCGGGCCGGTAACTCTGAATATTTACCGGCCCCGCGAAGAATCTACCGGCCCCACTGGTCAGCTGCCAAAACAAGTCAAAATAACAACTGAACCGTTTTAAATGTAATAAACCTTTATTTTGTACACATTCACAAACATAATAACGTATTCAAGTTTGAATTTGTTTGTTCCCTCAACAAAACATGATTTTGTCGTCGCATACTTCCGGCATACAACGCAGTACATCACCAACTCCGCTTTGCTGTATTCAAGCCTTTGACTGTGTTCGAGATGAGCCAGTTCTGTGCAGATTAGACCAGCGGTGATCGGCGAGCAGTGCATGCCGGTTAGATTTGTGTCCGAATTGACGCCGACTTGCTCTGACGTAGGCAACGATAACCTCGTGAGATCAAGGCGGCCGCAGATTTTGGAGCAAGGCGCTGCAGTTGCTCTCCACCATTTGCAAAACCTAGATGATGACGGGAAACGCCTGGCTCTCACCTGATCTAAGATCTGATTGGTTCATATTTTGATCCAAACATCCAGTGGTAGAACATGAAATGTTAGTTGGTCACATGTATTCTGTAAATCATGTTATGTTGATGATGACAACTATATAGGCCATAAAGAGAAATGTGTTTTGTTTTCTTTTGTCACGTTTCCTATGAGCACACTGAAGCTACAGCTGATAACCTTTACTTATTATTACAGTCAGGTCTCCATATACAATATATGATATCCACAAGCACGTGAGGATGTGTTTCAGCTGCTAACAGGCACCAGAATTAAAATTGAACAAGTGTGAATGCTAACGCGATTACTTCATCCATCGTCACCCCCGAGCTACATATGCAGGAAAATCCAAGAGATTCAACTGGCAGAAACAACTGGTTCACACCATAGTCTCTCTCTCTCTCTCTCTCTCTCTCTCTCTCCCTCCCTCTCTCTCTCCCTCTCTCCCTCCCTCTCTCCCTCTCTCTCTCCCTCTCTCTCCACACACACACACACACACACACGTAGAGGAAAAGAGCTGAGGAAATTGAGGACACCAGGTAGTTAAAAGAAAAACCACAGCGGAGCCGAGGCGCGCCTCGAATGGGGCGCGTCTGAACTGAGCAGCGGCCGGACTTCGTGAGCGATTCTCTTCTGGCGCTTCCGTGGCCGGTGTGTCCCCGGCGTAAACGCTGGCTTTCAGCCACTCCCCCTGCTGCTTCCGTCTGCTCTCGTCTGTTTTCCAGGCGAGGCGCTGCTCAACTCGAACACGGCCATTCTCTGCGCCTCCCGTCTTCTTTAAACTGCCAAGAATCATTCCACCTACGCACACGCTTCTCCGCTTCATACCGTTTCGAACTGTCTCGCTTCTCCTCACCAGTTTTAAAGCGTTTTGCCGGAGATTTCATCAAGCAATCCCATCCCTGTGGTGGCGCGATCTTCCTGCATGCTTGTGTGTTTCTAGTGTGGTTCCACTTGTCTTTAATAGTGAACTCATAGTTCACGTGACTATAACTAATCGTGCAGTACGTGCACGAATCGTACAAGTGCAGTAGGTGGCTAGAGGCGCACAGGTTCATGCGCGCGAAACGAAAACGGCAGCTTCCTACAGGGCGGGGCCATGATGTAGGCGAAAGCCGGTGTGTAAATGACAAATAAGGCTTGGGCGCCACCTGGGCGGTAAGTCGTCAAGTATTTACCGCCCGACGAGAAAATTTAGCGCCATTGGCGCTCGGGCGCTTTAACGGTCCACCCCTGATGATGCGGGAACAGGTAGGTACCAGGTAGGTATTGAGTCATATTCTGTCTCTGAGCTACAGTCCTCATCCTCCTGCACCACGGTTTGCCTGGTCTTCCGGCGAGTCTGGGGCTTTTGAACACTGCTTTCAGTTGAATCCGAGGTAGGTATAAAATTACAGGGAAGAAGTAAGTCTCTGTGGAGTGTTCGGACTGGTCTCTCTTTCCCTTCTGGCTTAACTGTATAAACCGGCAGATCACCTGCTTTCTTCAGAACCACATAAACATCATCCTCCCATCTGTTGGCCAACTTATGCTTTCCTCTGAGTTGAACATTTCGCACGAGAACCTTATCGCCTACGTCGAGAGTTGAGTCAACCACTCTTTTGTCAAAGCGTGCCTTATTACGCTCAGCATTCTTTTGTGCGTTTGAAGTTGCGATTTTAAAACTTTCCTCCAATCTGTGTTTCAGATCCTTGACATACTGCGAGTGTGACTTTTTTTCAGCATTGACAGACAACCCGAATGTTAAATCGATAGGGAGTCTCGGCTGCCTTCCAAACATCAATTCATAGGGCGAATAGCTCGTCACGTCATTCTTAGTACAATTATACGCATGTACTAAAGGTTTTACATGTTCTTTCCAATGCGACTTTTCCCCATCACTCAGAGTACCAAGCATTTGGAGGAGCGTCCTGTTAAACCTCTCAACTGGATTGGCTCTAGGGTGATATGGTGTTGTTCGTATCTTCTTCATGCCAGTAATTTCACACAGTTCACGTATGGTTTTTGATTCAAAATCGGCACCCTGGTCACTTAAAAGTCTCTCTGGGATACCATAAGGAACTATAAAGTTCTCCCAAAGGGCTTTTGCGACGGTTCGAGCTCTCTGATTGGGTGTAGGGATGGCCACCGCAAACTTTGTAAAGTGATCAGTAATGACTAACACATCTTTTGTGTTAGACTGGTCTGGTTCAATAGATAAATAGTCTATACAGACTAACTCAAGGGGCCTACTTGTCTGTATGTTCATAAGAGGGGCTGCCCTCTCAGGCTTACTCTTCCGACGTACACAGCGTTCACATGTGCTGATCAATTTTTCAACTGACACATACATTTTTGGCCAATAAAACCTGGTTCGGACCAAATCAATGGTACGGTCAACTCCTAGATGTCCCATGTTATTGTGGAGATGTTGGAAAACCATTGGCCTTAACCCCTCTGGTAACACGAGTTGAAAGGAGATGTCTGGACCGGTTTGTCTCTTACGATAAAGAACTCCATTTTGAAGTTCAAATCGATTGAGTTCACGTAGTAACAGCGGAAGCTCTGGTAGTTCTGCTCTAAGTCTGGGGGATGGAGTCTGACCAGTCTCTAACTGAGTAATGACAGTATTAAGAGCAGGATCTAATCTCTGTTTCTGTCTCAGTTCTTCCTCTGTTATAGGTGGAACAAGAGGAAAACCACTTAACTGTTCTTCCTCGAAGCTGTCGGGAACAGCTGTGGGATGTAAGGCTAGAGACTCAACTAAGGCTAAGCTTGGACAATTAATGGACTCTGAATCCACGTCCGCAGTAGTAACTGTGTGCCTGTCACAGATGGCCTGTATGACTTCTCTAGGGACTGTTTCTGTGTCGTCACTGCTAAGGTGAGTAAGAGCAAACTTTGTGATTCTTTCACTTTCTTTCTGCAATATAGGATCATCACCTGGATGAACATGTGGACGACGGGATAATGCATCCGCATCTATGTTTTGTTTACCTGCCCTGTACTGGAGTTGGAATGAAAAGGTGGACAAGGATGACAGCCAACGGTAACTTGTCGCATCTAATTTTGCAGTTGTTAGAATGTAGGTTAGCGGATTACTGTCTGTCACTACTGTAAAGTGAGTCCCATACAGATAATCTGAGAACTTCTCGGTAACAGCCCACTTGAGGGCCAAGAATTCCAATTTGTGGGCTGGATACCTCGTTTCACTTTTTGAAAGTCCTCTGCTGGCAAACGCTATGGCCCGCAATTGTCCGTCCTGAAGTTGGTACAATGCTGCACCAAGACCAAAAGTACTAGCGTCTGTGTTGAGAATGTACGGTAGTTTGGGGTCTGCAAAACCCAACACTGGAGCCGAGGTAAGCTTACCAATGATTTGTTCAAATGCTTCCTGACACGTTTGAGTCCATCTCTGGCCAAATGGCTCTTTTGGGTTGTGGTATAATGAGCTTTGCTGCTTTGTTGGTCCTTTCTTGGTGTTTTTTAGTGGTGGGTAACCGGCAGTTAACTCATTTAATGGCTTCACGATGTTAGAGAAGCCCTGAATGAATCGGCGGTAATACCCTGCAAAGCCCAAAAACGACCGTAATTCCTTAAGGTTGGTTGGGACGGGCCAAGATGTTAGGGCTTTGATTTTCTCAGTATCTGTTTCAACACCACGCTCTGATACCACGTGGCCGAGATATTTAACTGTGTTCTGAAAAAATTTGCATTTCTCAGGTGCCAACTTCAACCCAAACTCTTTCAACCGCAACAGGACTTTGTTCAGACGCTGCTCATGTTCTTCGAGGGATGATGAAAAAATAATGAGATCGTCAATGAAGACAAGGACCTCTTTCAGATTCATGGAACCCATACACCGCTCCATAAGCCTCTGAAATGTGGAGGGTGCGTTGGTGATTCCCTGGGGCATTCTATTAAATTCCCAGAATCCCAACGGGCAAACGAAGGCTGTTTTCTGTTTGTCTGCTTCTGACATTTCTATTTGGTAATATCCCGACTTGAGGTCAAGGACTGAAAACCATTTTGACCCTGCGAGAGCTGAAAACGCTTCTTCTAGATTTGGAAGTGCATACGCATCTTTAATGGTTTGGAGGTTGAGCTTCCTGTAATCAATGCACAACCGAACGGAACCATCTTTCTTCCTGACAACCACGATCGGAGAAGCGAACGGCGATTCAGATTCCCGTATTACTCCTGCGTCAAGAAGCTCTTGGAGATGTTTTCTCACAGCCTCGACATCAAGAGGGTGTATTGGTCGGGGTCTGGATTTGAACGGGGTTTCATCGCTGAGCTTGATGTTGTGTTGCACTTTGTCTGTGTGCCCAAAATCTAACTCATGCTGTGAAAACACCTCTGGCATAGACCTAAGCATTTTTGTGATACGTTCTTTCCATTCCTCAGGTAAAGTACTTCCAAAGTCAAAACAAATGGTTTTCGACTGAGTAGACTCTTTAGACTGACTTGAGGGAGTTGAGACTTTCTCTGTCTGTTCTTTGTGTAGAACTCGGGTTATAGCATTAATGTCGGCTATTACACGGCCTGAAGGAACAATAATGTCATGCTCGGTTTCATTTTTTACGACAACTGGCAGTTTACAGGGTTGCTTTGCTGGCAGGCTAACAAGACCAGTTAACACGAGCAGACCACTGGGCAAAGGAGAGGCTGATGACGGCTCGATTATTGCACATTTATCAGCACACTTAGGAATGTACCCTGACGCTTCCAAAACTGTTGTCTGTCCTGCTCCCACCACTATTTGATGTTTGCCTATGAGCTTTGCATAACCAAGACTGCAACCACTAGATGATTTCTGGCGCATTCCAAGGATTTTGAGGAGCGCTCGATAACCATAAGGTACTGGCTGAAAGTCTGCACAGGAGTCATCAAAGTCAGCATAAAGAGCATCTAAGGTGTTTGTGCCTATCAAAATCTGCTCTTGCGTTTCAGATCGCAGACGAGGAATAACTAATGCCAAAGTGTTGACATTAATATCTGATCCTACAAACTCTTTTGGGAAAATGATAAAGAGCTCCACATAACCTAGATAAGGGACGGATTGGCCATTAGCGCCCTCTACATCAAGAAGATCACCCAATGGATTTATAGACAAGTCTGACAGGTGCTGCTCATAAAAACTCTGAGGCACAGTTGTCACTTGCGACCCTGTGTCCAAAAGATAGTTTGTTTCTTTCCCAGCAATGATGACAGTAGCAGAAGTTCTGGTTCCAACCAAACCTTTTGGCAGATTTAGAGAGCGTGTTTTTGACTGAGTCTTCTTTAAAGAGACACTACGTGTTTTGGGACGAGAATCATAACCTGAAGCCCCCACCTGTCCCACACTGGAGGCTGGGATCAGTTTAAACAGGGCTCGTCATTGGCTCTGGCTGAAGCTTCCCAACTGGTTTGTCGCTCTTTAAGTTGTTTTTTCTTTGTCGCAACTAAGGATGGATTTGGTTCATTTTCACATGCGGCGGCAATATGGCCGTCCTCACCGCAGTAAAAGCAATACCATGGGCGGGGTTTTGCATCGGTTCTGGGTTGACTCTGCGTGGTCAAAGGCTTCTTTCTCATGGGATGAGCTTCAACTCTAGCATTAACTGCTTTAGACTTTGACTGACTGGGCTGGTTTTGTTTTTTAGTTTCTGTCTTCCAACTGTTAAGTTGCGCACGCAAATCAGCTACTTGTCTTTTTAACACATCAACCTCAGATTCACTGCTGCTTACCGTTTGCACGTTTGATGTGGCTCGTTGCTTTGGATTATTTGGAGCAAGTTTGTTCTGACCAAAATGTTGTCTCATCCGGCTTACTTTGGATGCTTGTTTGTCTTCCTCAGTTCTTAAAAGCAAGAGTAGCTCTGGAAAAGAAGGCGGACTCTCTTTTTTTTGTCCTAACTGGAGGTCGGTGATAAGACTGTCCTCCCAACAACCTCGAAGGAACTGCCTTAACAACTGCTTGTCAAACTCTGACGCCCTAACACCACCACGCCACGTAGCTTTTGTCAGGCAAACGTGTAATCTTTGCAAATAAGCTGATGGATTTTCTCCTTCATTCTGAAGCGTGTTCATAAACCGTGCAAAGAGCTCGTCGCCATCTTCAACAGCACCGTAAGCAGAGTCTACCACTTTCAGGTATTCAGAAGGTTTGGCATCTGAGCCCAAATGCTTTGAGATATCCGTAGCTGGTGGTAAAAGACTGTCAAGTATTCTTTGTGTGCAGCTCAAGTCAGAAACGGCTGGGTCGTTTATGAGCCCCGAGACAGACCTCACACTTAGCGTGCAGGTCGCCGCTGGAAATGGAGCCCGTCTGGCAGGTCGGGCAGGGTCTGGTGTCGCTGGACATGGCTGGTAAGTCGTCTTCGGATAATTTGCTCTTTTGAGATAATATTTGCTCTTTAATAAAGCTCTCAAGCTTGGCATGAAGAGAAAAAGGAGGTGAGCAGTGGGGTCACTGCGGTTATATACCACGAGGGGGCCCACTATTGGTGGGCGTACATTTAAGCTCTTCATGATTGGCTGATGTGGAGATCATCCTTCCAATAGCAGCTAGCTTAAGGGCTAAGACTAGACGAAATAGAACAAGCAGTCTGCCTCTGACATCATAAAGAAACAAGCAGTATCTTTCTGACATCATAAAGAAACAAGCAGTCTCCTTATGACATCATAAAGAAACAAGCAGTCTGCCTCTGATATCATAAAGAACAAGCAGTATCTTTCTGACATCATAAAGAAACAAGCAGTCTCCTTCTGATATCATGTAGAAACAAGACATATATGTCTGATATATATCAGAATATATATATGCTTGTTGAATATAAATCTTCATTAAAACGTTTAAATGTTCATTTTTAAAAAACGTAAAAATGTTCATTAAAATGTTTAAGTGTTCATTAAAATGTTAAAATCTTCATTAAAACATTAAAATGTTCATTAAAACGTTAAAATGTTCATTTTTTTTAAACAAGCAGTCTCCTTCTGATATCATGTAGAAACAAGCAGTACCTTGATGATATCATAAAGAAACAAGCAGTGCCTTGATGATCTCATAAAGAAACAAGCAGTCTCCTTCTGACATCATAAAGAAACAAGCAGTCTTCCTCTGACATCATAAAGAAACAAGCAGTATCTTTCTGACATCATAAAGAAACAAGCAGTCTCCTTCTGACACCATAAAGAAACAAGCAGTCTGCCTCTGATATCATAAAGAAACAAGCAGTCTCCTTCTGAAACAAGCAGTCTCCTTTTGACGTCATAAAGAAACAAGCAGTCTTCCTCTGACATCATAAAGAAACAAGCAGTCTTCCTCTGACATCATACAGAAACAAGCAGTATCTTTCTGACATCATAAAGAAACAAGCAGTCTCCTTCTGACATCATAAAGAAACAAGCAGTCTTCCTCTGACATCATAAAGAAACAAGCAGTCTCCTTCTGACATCATAAACAAACAAGCAGTCTCCTTCTGATATCATGTAGAAACAAGATATATATGTCTGATATATATCAGAATATATATATACTTGTTGAATATAAATCTTCATTAAAACGTTTAAATTTTAATTTTTAAAAACGTTAAAATCATCATTAAAACGTTTAAATCTTCATTAAAACGTTTAAATTGTCATTTTTTAAAAACGTTAAAATGTTCATGAAAACGTTTAAATGTCCATTAAAACGTTAAATTCTTCATTAAAATGTTTAAATGTTCATTTTTTTAAAACAATAAAAGGTTCATTAAAATGTTGAATTTTTCATTAAAGCGTTAAATTATTCATTAAAACGTTTAAATGTTCATTAAAAAATTATAATCTTTATTAAAACGTTAAAATCTTCATTTTTAAAAACGTTAAAATGTTCATTAAAACGTTTTAATGTTCATTAAAACATTTAAATGTTCATTAAAACGTTAAAATGTTCATTAAAATGTTAAAATCATCATTAAAATGTTTAAATGTTCATTGAAACATTAAATTCTTCATTAAAACGGTTAAATGTTCATTTTTTTAAACGTTAAAATGTTCATTAAAACATTAAAATGTTCATTAAAACGTTAAAATTTTCATTAAAATGTTAAAATCTTCATTAAAATGTTTAAATATTCATTGTTAAAAACGTTAAAATGTTCATTAAAATGTTTAAATGTTCATCAAAACATTAAATTCTTCATTAAAACGTTTAAATGTTCATTTTTAAAAATGTTTAAAGGTTCATTAAAACGTTAAAATTTTCATTACAACGTTTAAATGTTCATTTTTAAAAATGTTTGAAGGTTCATTAAAACGTTACAATGTTTTTTTAAACAAGCAGTCTCCTTCTGATATCATAAAGAAACCAGCAGTCTGCCTCTGACATCATAAAGAAACTAGCAGTCTCCTTCTGATATCATGTAGAAACAAGCAGTCTCCTTCTGACATCATGTAACAAGATATATATGTCTGATATATATCAGAATATATATATGCTTGTTGAATTTAAATCTTCATTAAAACGTTTAAATTTTCATTTTTTAAAAACATTAAAATGTTCATGAAAACGTTTAAATGTCCATTAAAACATTAAATTCTTCATTAAAACGTTTAAATGTTCATTTTTAAAAACGTTAAAAGGTTCATTAAAATGTTAAAATTTTCATTAAAACGTTAAAATTTTCATTAAAATGTTAAAATCTTCATTAAAACGTTAAAATGTTCATTAAAACGTTAAAACCTTCATTAAAACGTTAAATTATTCATTGAAACGTTTAAATGTTCATTAAAACAATAAAATGTTCATTTTTAAAAATGTTAAAATGTTCATTAAAACGTTTAAAGGTTCATTAAAACGTTGAAATGTTCATTAAATTGTAAAAATGTTTATTAAAACGTTTAAATGTTCATTAAAACATTATAATCTTTATTAAAACGTTAAAATCTTCATTTTTAAAAACGTTAAAATGTTCATTAAAACGTTAAAATGTTCATTAAAACGTTTAAATGTTCATTAAAATGTTTAAATGTTCATTAAAACGTTAAAATCGTCATAAAAACGTTAAAATCTTCATTTTTAAAAATGTTAAAAAGGTTCATTAAAACGTTAAAATGTTCATTAAAACATTTAAATGTTCATTAAAACGTTAAAATGTTCATTAAAATTTTAAAATCATCAGTAAAATGTTTAAATGTTCATTGAAACGTTAAATTCTTCATTAAAACGGTTAAATGTTCATTTTTTTAAACGTTAAAATGTTCATTAAAACATTAAAATGTTCATTAAAGCGTTAACATGTTCATTGAAACGTTAAATTCTTCATTAAAACGTTTAAATGTTCATTTTTAAAAACGTTAAAATGTTCATTAAAATGTTTTAGTGTTCATTAAAACATCAAATTCTTCATTAAAACGTTTAAATGTTTATTTTTAAAAATGTTTAAAGGTTCATTAAAACGTTAAAATGTTCATTTTTTTAAACAAGCAGTCTGCCTCTGACATCATAAAGAAACAAGCAGTCTCCTTCTGATATCATAAAGAAACAAGCAGTCTCCTTCTGATATCATAAAGAAACAAGCAGTCTGCCTCTGACATCATAAAGAAACAAGCAGTCTGCCTCTGACATCATAAAGAAACAAGCAGTATCTTTCTGACATCATAAAGAAACAAGCAGTCTCCTTCTGATATCATGTAGAAACAAGATATATATGTCTGATATATATCAGAATATATATATGCTTGTTGAATATAAATCTTCATTAAAACGTTTAAATGTTCGTGTTTAAAAACGTTAAAATCATCATTAAAATGTTTAAATGTTCACTTTTTAAAAACATTAAAATCTTCATTAAAACGTTTAAATGTCCATTAAAACATTAAATTCTTCATTAAAACGTTTAAATGTTCATTTTTAAAAACGTTTAAAGGTTCAATAAAACGTTTAAATGTTCATTAAAATGTTAAAATCTTCATAAAAACATTAAAATGTTCATTAAAATGTTAAAATGTTCATTAAAACAATAAATTCTTCATTAAAACGTTAAATACTTCATTAAAACGGTTAAATGTTAATTTTGTAAAAACGTTAAAATGTTCATTAAAACGTTAAAATCTTCATTAAAACGTTAAATACTTCATTAAAACGGTTAAATGTTAATTTTTTTAAAACTTTAAAAGGTTCATTAAAATGTTAAATTTTTCATTAAAACGTTAAAATGTTCATTAAAACGTTTAAATGTTCATTAAAATGTTAAAATCTTCATTAAAACATTAAAATGTTCATTAAAATGTTAAAATGTTCATTAAAACAATAAATTCTTCATTAAAACGTTTAAATGTTCATTTTTAAAAACGTTAAAATGTTCATTAAAACGTTAAAATCTTCATTTTTTTTATTTTAATTTGATTAAACTGATTTTTTTCTTAACGTTCTTGGCATTTTGCCCCACACAAAGTTAAACAAAACAATGTTGATTAAGGTGTGTGTGTCTGAGAGAGATAGAGAGGGCGAGAGGGAGAGAGATGGAGTTAAAAAAATAAAAAACTCGACTGGAGCGGAGGTAGTGAGTTAATGCAGCACGTCAACTCTGTCTTGTCAAATGCACCATGTAAGTTAGTTACGAAAAAAGTAACTTTAAATATTCAACTGAAAAAGAGGCGAGCTGAAGAAAACCTAGGGAAAACTGAAGTAACGTGAGCAACAGTGAAGCAAGCACAGCGAGATCCGTTACTGTCTGTGTGTGTGTGTGTGTGTGTGTGTGTGTGTGTGTGTGTGTGTGTGTGTGTGTGTGAGTGGATGAGACGGACGGACTGCGCTCCCGGCCGGCTAGAGAGTTTTGTGTGTAGGGAGGGGCAGGCGCTCTATGTGACTGGCCAATCACAGAGCGTGAAGACAGTAAGTTACCCAATGAGGATTTTCCTTCAGCACGATTACAGATATTTCCGAGGTTTACTCGTCTCATGCTCGTATTCATCAAAAATGCTTTATCCGTACCGGATACTCGTCTGAAATGAGTATCCGGCTCATCCCTAATAAACATATTATAAATCAGCTGCGTTCGTGATTTAAAACATGCAGGAAATGTGCTGGAAGCAGACTGCAGCTCCAGGTATGTCAGCTCAATATTTTGTTAAAGAGCAAGTCAACCCCTACCTGAGTCTAACTCCACTCCCACTTCATGTTTGAAAAATGCAACACATATTGTTGTCTGGCAGACTGAGAGGGCGGAGCCACTAACAAATACACACACACTCAGGCTCACGACAGCATTGTGACATCATAATGTACCAGTTTACATCATAGCATACTTCTTAGCCAATAGCGGTGGCAGATTTAAATTAAAATTCAGTGCAGAGTTTTTACCTGACAACGGCACAACACTGCCAGTTTTAGGCAGAATATTTAAATTTTAACTAAGATGCACTGAAGTGCCAAATTATTGACGACACGTGTCTGCAGCACGATTAGACACTCGTTTATTTAGTTTATCGGCAAAAAAAGTTTATTTTGGGGTGACTTGCTCTTTAAGTCCCAACAAAGTGAACTGCCAGCCTGAAGTTGCAAGTAGAATATTCTGGCCAAAGGAGTGTGATATGGGCTAGGTGGCTGTTCATTAACCCTCTAAAACAGGAGTATTTGATTCCGGTCCTGGAAGGCCAGTATCCAGCAAGTTTTAGTGGTTTCTCTGCTCCAATATGCTTGATTCAGTGGTTTAATCACCTGTGCAGCAGTTCAGGCTCTGCAGAAGCTTAACCCCGTAAATTTCCAGGTTTAATTAACGCAATGGGGTTTTGTCCCTCGGGAGGGATGCTGGAATGCTAAGGAGTTAATCACCTGCTGGTTGAAATCAGGTGTGTTGAAACAGAGTTAAAACTAAAACGTGCTTGATACCGGCCCTCCAGGCTGGGAACTTCATACCACTGCTGTTAACCGTCATTTTAGCACATACTGGCTCAAGAAAATTAAAAAATATCAAAACATTTCATATCATGGCTTTAAAATGTGTGTAGGACTCCGACATAGGGTTCAGACTTTTTGCTGCAACTGTAAACACAATTTTCTGTAATTATTGAATACGAAGTTGATTAAAATACAGCTAAACACGACATACTAGCGGCATGAGCTGCCCTGTAAGACATCTTTTTAGTGACGTATGACAAACAGCTCTTCACGGTTTAGAGGAATTTAGATTTTTATGATGATTTATGACAAAATTCCTTAAAATGAATAACTGAACCTAGTTTATCTTTATGTAGACGGTAAAGTGTAGTGAAACAGCGCTAGTCTCAGTCGGCATAAGCAGCAGGGCCCTGCAGGGAATCGAACCCCGTCTCATTACTGAGAGTTCCGTTACCAGAGCCTTTTGCTTTGGGCGACCTGAGACGGTAAAGCAAAACCTGCATCAACACAGCATTTAATGTTGGTGGAACATAAATTCTGTCTTGATGCAGGAAAAAAGAAACAGTCAGATTAAAAAATTATTTCCAATTAAATTAATTTTAATATTTTATAAATGTTTTACAGATTTAGAGCCTCCTTTGACTTTTACGCTTTTCGTTAACTTCTCGTTCTTTTATGATGTTTATCCGTTCTTTAGTCGCGGTCAAACGCATCGTAATTTTGTTCTGCGGTGAATCTTAAAGTTATGTTGAATGTAAATAATCTGAGTCTTTATTGCTTCAATTTAACAGCACAGTAACTTGTTAAAATATTCAAGTTAATTTAAATAATTTACATGTTTAATTAGACTATATTTTATTAGCCTTTAATATTTTAGTATTTATTGTTGAACTTTTGTAAAGAGCTATTTTTAAACGCGTGCACATTTAAACACTAAAACCTTTGTTTGCTCCATCTGTGTCAGAGCTCTGCTGTTCAGCTCCTTCCTGGTTCCTGCAGGACCACAAAGCCCAGAGAAGCTCAGTCCAGCAGGATGTGAGGACACGAACAGACACGCAGAGCTCCTCCTAAACCTGGAATCAAACTTTTCTACAGATGATTTAGAACAGTTTCTTGTGACAGAACAGTTAGTGAAACAGAAAGGACATGATGAAGATGATGTTATTGTCCTTGTCTTTCATACAGATCAAATATCACCCCAGCTTATGCTCATGTCACTAAGTAAACGTCCCATTTCTCACTAAGACCTGCTCTATCTGCTCTACCAGATTATAAGAAGCATCACTGTAGTTGTAGTTTTGCCTCCATCTTCCTGCCCTCCTTGGTCTCATGTGTAGCGTTATGGATTTATGCTCTTTTATGAAAGAGAAACCATGCTACGTATTAATTCGGAATATTAATTTTAATAAATCAATAACCAAATTTTATATTGTTCAGAAGACTCAAAGGTTGTTTTCATCCATAAACTGCCGATAATATCTGAGTGTCTGTGTTTCAGTTCAATGAGGAAACCAGTTTGACGTTTAAAAGTTTTAATTCTTCAAATTAAACTAATGATTTTGAAATTGACAAACAGGAAATACAATCAACATTGATAACTTTGTGGGACAATCTTTTTAACAGTTGATAGGCTGTTAATGCTCAAATAGACCTTCTGTAGGTGAATGAAGATTGAGAGTGATATGATGTGATTATGGATGCGTGTGGGTGCCAAGTGTAGTGAGAATTGAACATGAGATGAGATGAATGCATGTGTGCATCTGATTTTGCTTCAGGAAGAAACAGGTGTCTGAGTGAAGTGATGGTTTGAATAAACTTAGGTTTAGTGGAAAAGATGCATCAAAACGCTATCTGTCGTGTTTTGCCTCACCGAAAATCGGACCCTCTGTTGGACCCGGGACGTCACCTTAGGATGTTTCATCCACGTCACCTTGGCTGGCAAAGAAGACAAAGATGCACTGCGACCCGGTCCAGAGTTGTCCCTCGGTACACGTTGATGGTAAAGCGTTTTGTCGACGCTCTTTCTTAAGTTAATTCACTCAGAAATCAAAAGACTCGGTAATGAGTCTGCGTTAGAAGTTGCGGTTCAGCTATTCTGCCTGGCGTGGCAGAAACAGCGTGAGAGAAGGGGGGAAGAACGAGCCAACAGGCTCTGCCCCCCCTTTGGTTTTCAGGTCTGTTCTCTCTCGTTGTCCAACACGAACTGTTCACAAAAGATTGAAACTTACCAAAAACTCTCTCTTCTCAAAGCAAAAACATGTGCGTCATCAAATGTGTCTGGATTTTACTGTGGGAAGGTGTGTGTGAATGTTTGTGTGCTTGAGTGTGAAGGTCAGTACCAAACATTCAACATTATCTACTTAAGTGTGGATTCATTAATCCATTATAATTACCCCAAAGCATAAGAACCATTCATTTGATTAAACACATTTATAATGAGCAAAATGATAATGGTTATTTTAACATTAAAATCAAGAAAAAGAAGTTTAAACTTTATGTTTTGACTCGGTCTGGGTACAACTCATGTAAACACATCTTCTGGTAGACTGCAGGTGGTTGATGTTATGGTTTCCTCCCAGACTCACTGGCGTTCAGGTCTTAATCTGTGGGTGAAAGTTCTCAGCGACTTATAGAAACCCATATTTCCTCACGTTACATACCCCCCCTTTTTGTGACGACATGGTGGTCAAGCACAGGCCACCTGCCGTTACAAACACAATAACGTGATGTACTCGTGAAGGTAGACATCCCAGATGAAGGCAGGAACGATGAAGCGTCTCCACAGGTCTCGTGTAGAAGGGAGTCTATCCTGATCAGATGATTAAGGCCAAAACTGTTGCAATCATTGTAAAGTAATCCACTTAGGAAATCTTGAAAGCTGAGCTATGCCAATAGCAGTTAATTTCATCAGCAATAATGCAAAGGTATGCAAAGGATAAGCAGCTCGTGTGCCACACGGAGCTGGGCAGATGATGTATTCCTCAGGCGTAGTCCAGGCGAAGTCCAGTGACGACCTCGACCCATCTCGAACCACGACCGAAGCCCCATGCGACAGAAAACCAGTTGAAGGATGGTGAAGACGGCCCCTCTGATGGGATGTAGTCCATACGAGCTCGGAGAAGGAGACAAAGTGAGACAGCCCACACGACAGATAGCATTTGATGCAAAACAAAGAAATCAATCAAAACCTATCTATGGGTGCCTCTGGGAAAATGTGGGTGCCTTTTGTGAATTATCTAAAGAAGAAATGTACTGCACCCTGTTCTACGTGTCATGTAAAAACGTGATGCAGGGAAAACACAAATAAAAGAAAGTAAATCCTAACTGATATGTGAAACTCAGCAGGCTGCATTAATTAAAGGCATATATATAAAGGAAATAATCATGAAAATGAAGGGCAAATTGGCTTGTGGCCCTTTAAGGGAAATAGTAACAAAACAAAATTAACTTTGTAATCAAATATAATCATGCTACACAAAGCACTAATAAAAAGATAGAGATGTAAATCAGCTCTAAAAATGTAAATCAGTAGGTTAGTAATCCCTAAAAAGGTGAGTTAGTAACAGGACCCTGGCTGGAGGCAGGTAACCTGAAAAAAAAACTCAAAGGATATCACATTTGTTAAAAATTCATCCCACAAACGAGAGAATTTGTAACGGTCCACCAGTCAGTGGAAAAGAATCCGGTCAGAATAGTCGGTCAGAATAGAGTTTTGAATCTGGTATTGCGGACCCACAGAGACACGAGTTTGGACGTATCTGTGGGAGCAGGCTCATAAGCGATTTGGTTATCAAACTGTTTGTATCTTGTGTTACGAACCCACAGGGAAACTTGTTTGAATTTACCTGAGGGTCCCGTTTGGAACTGGAGCGAAGCTGATGGTTTAGCTGTTAAATCAGAACCTGATTTTACCTGCTCAAAGTTGGGTTGCAGCTTAACGGAGGCGACTTTGTTGTGATCAGAAATGGTAGTGAACTGGAAATGCGAAAATGATGCTCGCAAAGCGGGAGGAGGCTCCCCACCCCCCTTTTGTTTCTCAAACGTATGCCGTGTCTGTGAGACAGGAGAAGCATAACAAAGAACAGTTCTTAAGCTCTTAAAAGCGCTATTACCAAGAAGATGCACATTGTCACCTGAATCGTGCTGAAAGAGTAGGTGTTCAGATGTCCAAAGACCCGGAGGTGTTGGACTTGGAGGTTCTGAAAAGGAGTGATCCAAGGATGGTTGTGTCACGGGTGTCAAAGCAAACCTAGCCATGTTTAGAATCAGATACAGACATGATGCTAGCTTTAGGAACATGGTCTGTCCTGAAAACTGAAACCAAGAATACTTTATTCCCAAGAATGATGGAGGTTCCCACACTGAATCAGAAAAACCCGGTTTAACCAGAGTATTTACAGACTGACTAGAACTCCGCCCCGTAGAAGGTGCAGCACCTAACTCCGGGTCGGAGGTCAATGTTGTCAGCTGAATTGGTGGAAGGTCAGTGTCGATTTCTGCAATGACCCGCCCGCTCGGAGGAGGCGTTCCCCCGAACCGGTTGAAGTCCGCAACGGAAAACTCAGAGCCACTCAGCACCCCCCCTTTGTCAGGAGGGGCCCCGAGCAGAGCATCACTGCACGCACCTACACCTCCCGGGCCGGGTTGCCTTCCCGAGCCCGTGAGAGAGGTGTGCGCAGCAACCACCGAGCCACCTTTAATATCGCCACTGACCACAGGACTGCTGGAAACCGCAGGGTTTTCTGCGTCGTCGTGGTCACCTGTAAGAGAAATCACAGGAAAGAGAGCACAGAGGCCCGAGACTAAGTCACACCCCTGTGAAAGGAGAAAAGAATTCGCCACCGTATTAGCAGAGGTCACAAACTGAAAAGTGACAAGGTCATTCACATAAAGGTCAAGATGTCCGGGCACAAACCCCCCAAATGGCCTGGTAGCTCCGTCCGGAGACCACAAGCGTTTCACGGCGGCTGACGTTTCCATCACGCCCCGATAAAGAAGCTGGTTTGTGCATGAAGCGGACTGACGAGTAAAACGGACCTCTGACTGAAGCGGTGGATCACAGCCTGAAGATTGCACACCCATGCTGGAGAGATGTTCAGCCTTTAACATGGATGACAGAGGAGAAGCATCAGGAACCAAAGGGTTAAGCACAACCTGTTTGTCAGAGAGGTTAACCATAGGCTCAAGAGATTTATTCAGCTTAAAAGCAGCAGAGAAAGTGTTGTTTATTTCAAACCTTGATGTTGATGGTGGGTTTTTGACCCCCTGGAAGAAACAAAGGTAAAGAAAAAGCGTTATGACTGTAAACAGCATGCTGCTCGAATTCACGACATGAAGTGCAGACCAGAACCACCTCCGACCCAGTGCAGCTGGCACCGAACCGCAGCCACTAGTCCCCACTGTTCCCGACCGGCGGCACCCGGCTAAAACGGGCCCGTTCGGGCGGGCGGAGGGACCAGCGATGCTCGGCCGGTGAATTTCCTGCGTCTTGGCATGTTCTGGAAGCAGAACGTCAGAGAACCTTACATCAGGTGTAACAGTGCAAGAAAGATTTTGTCGTGTCTCGTCCATCTCCCATTAAGTTCAGAGCAACTCGCGTTTTTACCTTCTGAGTCGACGTAAACTCCGGGCAAATTCCTTAATTTATCTCACAATCAAGGACTGTCCGTAGCGTAACTTAACTTTATGACACAGGGTAAAACAAGGAATTGTTGATAGAGAAATGAATACACACCACTTCACAAGATGGAAGAAAAAGGCATGGAACCGAGCAACGGAGGCTGTGAAAGCCGACCCGTTCACCGGTCCAAAATAAAAATAATAAAAAAATAACAAACCCTACGCTGCCGTGTTGGTATCAGACGGACAAACGTAGCAAAATGTAGATTCTACACACCGTAGCGATTTACAAGAATCACCGCCAATGCGGGTTTTGTGAGGACACAGACTGACTGTGCCAGAAATGATGACAATTTAACGGGACGCGTGCCCTATTTGTCTAACTGTGGCGCTAGCTTGCTCCCCGGCCAGGCCTAGCGTTCTTTGTCTGTAGCGGCCAGACTGAAATTTCCCCGATTAACAAGTAGGCATCTCGCTCCACTTTTAATACGGACTTTAAAAAAAAAAAAAACTCAATCTGAATGCAGTAACGCGTAACGGCTGTGCCTCGCTTTACGACGTTTACCGAGCAGTCAAGCTCCGGCAGGTGTCACCGAGCATTCCGTTTAAAAAGCGCACGCAATCTGAATGCAGTAGAAACTTCTTTCACAATAGCTCGCCCACAGTGTCAACACACTGAGACGAAAGGTGTCCGAGAAGTTAGTCTCGGTTCTGAGGTTCGGAGAATTTAGTGATAATTTTAGGAACTGAGGATAAGCTGCACGGTAGCTCACCCAGCGATGATCAGAGCGGAAACGGAGCATTCCGACCTGAGGTTAGATTGGAGACGCGGCGGCGCGTCAAAATGGACAGAATTTAGTCAAAAGCACAACTCACACGTTCGCTCCGAAGGCGAAGATGGGATAAATCAAAGTTAGGTCTGTAATCTGCGGTCAATTTGAGATCGGAGATCTTCCCGGTCAAGTTTCCACCAGGACGACGCCTCGCGGAAGAGTGACTTCAACGGAACAATTTCCGGTTAATTTCAAAATAAGACATCAAAGTGAAACACAGAGAAAAGCGTTGTTTGTAGCTTTTAGATGTAAGAAATCAGACATATCGCAGATATAGAAGACTGGATACGCTCGCCATTAAATGTAGCGTTATGGATTTATGCTCTTTTATGAAAGAGAAACCATGCTACGTATTAATTCGGAATATTAATTTTAATAAATCAATAACCAAATTTTATATTGTTCAGAAGACTCAAAGGTTGTTTTCATCCATAAACTGCCGATAATATCTGAGTGTCTGTGTTTCAGTTCAATGAGGACACCAGTTTGACGTTTAAAAGTTTTAATTCTTCAAATTAAACTAATGATTTTGAAATTGACAAACAGGAAATACAATCAACATTGATAACTTTGTGGGACAATCTTTTTAACAGTTGATAGGCTGTTAATGCTCAAATAGACCTTCTGTAGGTGAATGAAGATTGAGAGTGATATGATGTGATTATGGATGCGTGTGGGTGCCAAGTGTAGTGAGAATTGAACATGAGATGAGATGAATGCATGTGTGCATCTGATTTTGCTTCAGGAAGAAACAGGTGTCTGAGTGAAGTGATGGTTTGAATAAACTTAGGTTTAGTGGAAAAGATGCATCAAAACGCTATCTGTCGTGTTTTGCCTCACCGAAAATCGGACCCTCTGTTGGACCCGGGACGTCACCTTAGGATGTTTCATCCACGTCACCTTGGCTGGCAAAGAAGACAAAGATGCACTGCGACCCGGTCCAGAGTTGTCCCTCGGTACACGTTGATGGTAAAGCGTTTTGTCGACGCTCTTTCTTAAGTTAATTCACTCAGAAATCAAAAGACTCGGTAATGAGTCTGCGTTAGAAGTTGCGGTTCAGCTATTCTGCCTGGCGTGGCAGAAACAGCGTGAGAGAAGGGGGGAAGAACGAGCCAACAGGCTCTGCCCCCCCTTTGGTTTTCAGGTCTGTTCTCTCTCGTTGTCCAACACGAACTGTTCACAAAAGATTGAAACTTACCAAAAACTCTCTCTTCTCAAAGCAAAAACATGTGCGTCATCAAATGTGTCTGGATTTTACTGTGGGAAGGTGTGTGTGAATGTTTGTGTGCTTGAGTGTGAAGGTCAGTACCAAACATTCAACATTATCTACTTAAGTGTGGATTCATTAATCCATTATAATTACCCCAAAGCATAAGAACCATTCATTTGATTAAACACATTTATAATGAGCAAAATGATAATGGTTATTTTAACATTAAAATCAAGAAAAAGAAGTTTAAACTTTATGTTTTGACTTGGTCTGGGTACAACTCATGTAAACACATCTTCTGGTAGACTGCAGGTGGTTGATGTTATGGTTTCCTCCCAGACTCACTGGCGTTCAGGTCTTAATCTGTGGGTGAAAGTTCTCAGCGACCCAGCTTTGACACAGCTGAGTCCAACACCACCTTTGTGATAGAAAACCCATATTTCCTCACGTTACACACGTTTGTCTTCTACTACCTCTCATCATCCATCTCAGGTGGGATCTTGTTTGCTCCGATGGCCTCTTGAGTTCCAGGCTTACATCTTTTAGTGAACGTTAAATCATATACTAATATACATGTATGTATGTGTGTGTGTGTATGGTATGATGCTAAACCAGACTGCCTGCTCCATCAGATGAAAAGGAAATCTTCTCAGGACCCAAATAAAATAGAAGCTTTAGCAACCAGACACAGAAGCCCAGGTGAAACCATCCACATCAGCATCTCCAGTTCTACCAGCTCCAAAAACACACTTCTGAAATAATAAAACACTAAACTCAGCCAACGGATGAAGACGTCCTGGTGCCAGATGCTACCTAAGACATCACCAGTTCAGCTGACTTGATAAAACACTTGGTGACTAAAACAAACATCTGGTGACCTGGTAACAAACAGTCCTGGTGCAACAAGCTACCTGAGACAAACGTTTCCAGTCAACCAGTTCAAGAAAGAAAGAAAGAAAAAATCTTCAGTGGCGCTGCACTGGAAAAAAAAAGATATCTCTAGTCCGAGTCGGAGTCGTCCGAGTCGTCCCATCTTGGTCTCTTCGGTGGGATGTACGGGAAGCGCTCTCCAGTCCTCTTCTGGCTGGATCCAAGGACCGAGGTAGAAGGAGTGGGTTCCTCTACATCCTGGACCTCTTCAGCGCTCCCGTGGGCAGGCCTGGGATCTTCTGGAAGCTCTTCCGACGGGGCCGGAGGAGCAACCGCCAGCCAGAAGTCTTCTGGTGGTGGAAGCTGCTGGTCTTCATCGCTATCCAGAATTGAGCTACCATAACCAGAGTCCACACTAGAAGCCAGAAAACCTTCTAAAGCTGACCAATCTGAGCTATTGTCAGTCTCCTCCGACTCCTCATCACTACTCAGACCCTCAACAGCAAACTCTGCCTCTTCTAGAGGAGCCTGACCATGATGACACACAAACACCACATCATCATCAGGAATGTGAAGGGCTGGGTACCCACCTTCATCTTCATCGAGAATCCGGATGACCTCAGGGACCCCTGCAGTCACGGGACGCTCCACGATGAAGATGCCTGTGAGGACAAAACAAGACACATTAAATCTACTTGTCTCATAAAACAGTTATTAAAAAGCTACAGTGACTCGTTTACAATACAAGAGATGTGTGTCTGCATCTGCATGTGTGCACAAGATACACTTTACTAATCTGGTTGTTTTTTAGGGTTTAACAGGTTAAAACCGATTTCTGCTTTTACTGAAAAAGTTTCCATTTTTAATTGATGTGATTGTTTATTATTTATGTTTCATATTTATAGCTGATGTATTTCTAAAAAGATTTATTCTTTTACAGCTTGTAGACACAACACTGCTCAAATAAAGTTGTTTTAGAATGGGCTCTATAAAAATAAACAGAAGACTCATTAAACTGGTGAAAACAGTTTAAAAAATATTCAAACGGACAGAAATGCATTTATAAACCTGAGAACCAACTCAGAGAACACGTCAAACTTTTTACTTGGATAAAACTGATGAAGTCCTTAATGATCAAAGGTCTCTAGTTCATTCAGATTTATGAAAACAGCTCATGTTCACCGATGCTAACAGGCTGAAGCTAAAACTAGCTGTACGTTCTAGCATGTTCTACGTCATGACGTTCCATACCTGGTTCATCCGTTTCTATGGTTACGAAAACAACATGTTATTGTTTGAACCATTCATGTTTAGAATCGTACATGTCATTTTATTAGTTTTAAACATGTCGATGTAAAATTGAACTAAATGGATTTGCTGAAACCAAATTGGTGGTTTTCTTTTAACGGTTCTCTCTAGTCTGATATAGTCATCCCACCGACCTGCTGGCTGGGACCCTCAAGATGTTGAGGCTGTGTGATGAGGTTGAGTCACAGGTCGGTGCTAATGTGAGAAACATTTTGTCTCTATCCCGCTAAAAGAACCACATATTCAGCTTTTATTTTGCGTGCCCAGCTGACAAAAACCAACAGGCACTCCTCGCTCATCACCTTGCTGCTGTCCATCCTCTTTTATATCAATAACACAAATGAAACCAAGACATGCCAGAACAAAACTAGTAAAAACATTTGATGTGTTCAAACTGGAGATTACAAAAGCACAAAAGCGCTTAAAGTCCTCACTGTTCCAGGGGAATTTGAGCCTCACTTGTCCACAGAAAACATGTTTCACCTAAAACACCAAATCTCGTCTCGTCTTTTTCCGCCTATCCGTGTCCGGGTCGCGAGGGCAGCATCCCAACTAGGCAGTTGTTCCACACCGTCCTCTCCCCAGCCACCTCCACCAGCTTCTCCGGCAGGACCCCTAGGCGTTCCTGGGCCAGTTCGGATATGTACTTTCTCCAACGTGTCCTGGGTCGTCCTGGGGGCCTCCTGCCAGCAGGACATGCCCAAAACACCTCACCAGGGAGGCGTGCAGGAGGCATCCTAACAAGATGCCCAAACCACCTCAACTGACTCCTCGATATGGAGGAGCAGCGGCTCTATTCCGAGTCTCTACCGAATGTCCGAGCTCCTCACCCTATCCCTAAGGCTGACCCAGCCACCCCGCGGAGAAAACTCATTTCAGACGCTTGTATCCGCGATCGTGTCCTTTCTGTCATTACACAAAGCTCAATACCATAGGTGAGGACCGGGCGGTAGTAGATCGACTGCTCTTGCTGGGGAGGTATGCAGCCGAGTTTGAAGAGGCTGGGATGAGGATCAGCACCTCCAAGTCTGAGACCATGGTTCACGATCGGAAAAGAGCGTTTGTCAACTCCATGTCGGTGGAGAGGTCCTGCCTCAAGTGGAGGAGTTCAAGTATCTCGGGGTCTTGTTCACGAGTACAACACCAAATGTGGTTTTAAAACACACGTTCGGTCTCTCAAATACACGAATTTAACATTATAATAATGTTTCAGTAGTTTGTCCTTTAGGAAACATGAAATAAGTCAGATGGAGAATTTAACTGATGTTAGCTTACCGTGCTCCTCCCGGAAGGCCAACATCTCTCTAGTAGGTTGGTTCTCGGGTCTTCTTCAGCTAGCCACAAACTTCTTCAGCGATTTCTGCTCTGCAGAGGCTCTCCAAGCTCGTCCAAGGGCTATTATTGAAGCAAATCTCCAGAGGCTCTCTCGACCAAGTGCTGCTCTAGCGCAAGTTCGAAAGAAAGACTTTTAACATTCGATGAGCTTTTATAGACGAGCAACGTTCTAATTCTATGATGTATACACGCATATGTGTGCAACGGATTCCTAACCTGCCTCTTTGCAGCAGATACACCCGAGGGGTCTCTCAGCCCTCTGGTGGACACAAGCTATTACTGCAGCTGTTTTAGAACTGTCACTTAGCTAACTATGTAATAACCAGAGGTGGAAAGATTACTAAAATTTCCTACTTAAGTACAAGTTAAAGTACTTGCCTAAATTTTTCTCAAGTAAAAGTAAAAAGTATTGTAAATGAAATGTACTCAAAGTAAAATTTGCTTAGTTACATTTTTGTCAGCATAAAGATGGTTACATCAGTGCAAAACCACAACGTTCACAACACACTCGTGTATGCACGCACACACACGGACACACACACAGTTTGATGGAAGGATTTCTATCCTATCAGTGAGAACAGGACGTGCACATTGATTGGACCAGGTTTTTTTTAGGATTGTACGTTTCAATTGTGATTAAAATTATTCTTTATTTTGAAAAAAAAGTTAATTTTTAGATGCCATCAGCATGTGAAGTATCTCAATGTTCTCATGACAAAACTCTAACATGAGACTGTGCTCTAACCTGTCACACAACAAGCTAAATGAAAGTCAAACATTTCAAATGACAGCTGTTAACGTTGGCCCTGCCCAACTTTATTCTCTCTTTATTCTGCTCTCCCCACCTATTCCACCTTCCTCAGGATCCACTGGTTTCCCTCTTTCCTATTCACTCTCTCTCTTTCTTAACATTTTTTCTTTTAAATCGCAATTGCTTATTCTTGCTCATTTTAAATATATTTTTAAACATTTTCGAAATGCTTTTTTATATTTTTACAATTTTTATATTTTTTGTTTTTGTTTTTGTGAAGCGCCTCGTGATTTTTATCTTGAGAGGCGCTATATAAATGATATTTTCTTCTTCTTCTTCCAACTTTACCTCTACATTTAGTTCCTTTATCCATGTCCATCCTAGAGCTCCTCTCTGACCTTCATGCTTATTTAGAGCAGCTGATTTATAAAGTTAGCAGAGTTCATCCTTGGCAGTGGGTTCACTCACTCATTTAAAGATATCGGCCAGAGGCAAAATTCGTTTGAACAGCATGTGTAAATGTGTATTAAAACCTTAGATGAAAAAGGTTTTTGGATTTTGACGGCTGGAATTGTAAGATAATCTGATGTTTGTGACCGGCGCGGGAAAAACAGAAACTAACTTCCGGTCTACGCCCTGGGCAGCTGCTGACGTTTCACATGGAGCTCTGCTGAAACAGCTGTAGTACACAACGCCTGACTCCGGTGTTTCTGCGTTAGCGTTATAGCAGAGAATGTGTCATCAATCAGATGTAGCTTCTGAAGCCTCTACTAGTCTGTCAGATTTGTGTTTTCTCTGGGATACGGCGACGAGAACGGATATTGGATTACCGGAGAAGTTCAACCGAGTTCCGACCCCGCCAGCTGGATATCACTACCAGAGGTGCAGACATGTTTTAGACCGTTTGACTCAGAAGACCTGCCTATGTCCTATTATTTGGACATAGAGGAGGATTCTGTTCATCTTCAGAACCAACATTGATACGGTTTGTTTACTTTTCTTAAATATTTCATTTCCTGTGCTCCACTGGGAGCTCTAAGCTGACGAGTTCTCAGCTGGTCTTAGCTCCATCACGTGTCCCAATATAGTTCAGTAATCTACAGTTTTACTGCTGTGTGTATTTATTGATATAACTCTGGAAAATATTTAACCAACAATTTACCAGAATAAATCTTCCTGATGCTGGAGTAACTCCTTAGCTCAACTCGTTGTTTGCACTAATCCAGGATGTCATGGAGGTTCTAATGTTGAAATATAGAGTAGGGCTGTCGCGGTTGAGGAATTCCCCCTGCGGTGATTCAGGGTGGCTTAATATTGCGGTGTGCGATATTATTGCAGCCCTTTTTTTATTGCAGTACTATCTAAACATAATGTTTACACATTTAAAAAGGTTAAAAATTGCCGTGCCTTCTTCAATAACACTTTACTGAATGCAGATCAAAGGGCAGTAACAACACAGATCGCAGTAACGTTTGTTTCTCCGACAGTTGGAGTCCGACTGAACTTAAAAACAACAAAATTCAGGAGAAGGTTAAACTTTTAAATGCAAATTTGGCTGCAGCATCTAACAAATAAGAAACAAGTCCCCATTTTGTTTAGTTGTTTAAAATCAAGCATAAAAAATTGCATGTACCGGGCGCGCGCGCGCCGGGGGGCGGGCGCACTATCATTTCACTTTCACACACACGAATGACGGTGATTTATAGCTCGGTCACGTCCTTGTTACATACAAGGAAAACCAGCATGTTAACCATATGCGCTTTGAGAGAGGATCTGAGAGGGGAGGCAACATTTCCAGCAACACTGAAAACCCTCTCGGATGGTGCGTTCGTTGCACTAACGCACACGTACCTGCGTGCGACTCTGGCGAGCAAGCGGAATCTCTCTCGGTTGTTGCTCCACCATGTCCGGGGGGTTTCTTTAGGGTGGATGCATTCCTCCTGCAGGTAGCGAGTGAGCTCCAGCTCGGCTCAAACTCTCTTCGGGACGGTTGCAGAAGCAGTGCTTGTCCGGGACTTCAGCAGGTCTCCGAGCGTTTATTATTATTTTTTTGCCGCTGGTGGCAGCTCTGTCTCGGCCAAGGACTCTGGCTGTGCAGCAGCTGACGTACTGAAAACCAAAGTGCTCCCAAAGGAGCGAAGTAACGTTTCGTTTTGATACCAGTGCAGCCATCCTTCTCAACATGCATCATTGAGTTGAACCAAGTTCAGTAATCGCGGTGGCCCATGATGCAGCACGGTGGGCTTCTTCATATTGCAATATTTCATTTTTGCGGTTACCGCGACAGCCCTAATATAGAGATCATCTTTTAGATTATAACTGTGTGTGTGTGTGTGTGTGTGTGTGTGTGAGTGTGTGTGTGTAAAAATAGTGAATTTTACCCAAAAACTGAATCTTAAGGATCTTGAGGAGTGGGAGTCAGAGACACACACTTGCTGGTTCTCCGGGGACTGGGGCCCTGTCCACACGTAGCCGGGGATCTGCCAAAACGTAGATATTTTTCTACATTTTGGCCTGTCATCCACACGAAAATGGAGTTTTTTCACACGAAAATGGATCTTTTTGAAAACTCCGGCCAAAGTGAAGATCTGCGTTTTCTCCGTTTTGGGTGTCTGCGTGTGGACGGACAAAACCGGAGTTTTAAGGTCCGCAACGTCACTTTCCGCGACAGAAAAATGCTGACATCACGTATGCAACCTGTGTTTACACTAGCCGGCATCATGGAAGCCCTCAGAGCTGCGCTCTGTCACTACCCGATCCATCAATTGTCCAATTGGTGGGCGGCGGGGGAAGTACTGCCGCCTACAGGTCTGGCATGTCCTTAACAACGTATTTATCCGGGTACGTGTGGACAGAGTTTGTTTTTAAAACCCAGTGGTGTGGATGCAAGTTTTTGGAGGGGCGGATATTCGTTTTTAAAAAATCCCAGCTACGTGTGGACTAGGCCTGGGTTTCCAGGTTGCTGGAGGACTGGAGGAGCTGAGCACGGAATAGGGAGCAGGATCCGGTAAGGTATGGAGTGGAGAGCCAGGGACCGCCTGGGAGACAGCGGGACTGGTCCGGTAGGTTGCAGGACGGTGTGAAAGGTGGTGGTGGAAATCTGGAGAAGAGGCAGCTTACAAAAATCAGGCAAGCTTGGAAAAACACACAGGAACTAGCAATCTGGCCAGTGAATAAAGATGTCTCCCAGCAGCTTCTATGTCCCTGGCCAACTGATGAGCAGATGGACTGCAGCTGGTCCACTCATTGACACGCCCACCTGCAGGAGAAGCTCAGAGAAGGTTTAGCAGAGAGAGGAGGACTCACCTCAGACCATGACACCAAGATAACTTAAAGTGATAACTTACAACATTTTCATATTTTGAACTCACTTTCTTGAGCCAGTATGTGCCAAAATGACCCTTTACATGGTGAATGAAATGTCACTCAGACCCTCACCGCTCTGTGGCCAGAATACCACACTTGCAACTTCAGATTGCCGGTCAGGTCTGTTGGACTTAGTAGAGCTGATATGCCTGGTTCTGCAGCCTTAACCCCTTCTTTCCACCGGAGCCGTCAGCAGCACTTTACTGCAGCAGCACGTCTTGCTCGCTTATGCTGCTGCTCGGCCCTTCCCACGAGACGCGTAGCAGCATGGGAGCAGCTGTCACCGACAGAGCACAAAGTCACACGAGTGACTTCGTCAGTAAACACAACAACTAGCAGGAGAAAACTACATTATGGCTCCAAAAGGTTTGTGTTTTATGTTCTGTCCGTTTTATAATCGCTAATACGGACCTGAAAAACAAAGGAGGCCGCAAGCCAAGTGATAACTTCTCACGGGGCCGCACAGTTAGTAACTTTTTTAAAGTAAAGCAACCGGAAGGCAGTACGTTTCTTTATTCTGAAAATCTCGGGAAGCTTCGCTCCGTTTCCGCGTCCGATTTCCTGTCTTTCCTTCCCCAAAAATGTCGAACTTGACCCGTTTCAGAGGCGTAACGTGTAGAAAATAGAACCGGAGCGTAAGGGCCGCGACATGCTGCTCCTGAGACGCGGCCGACTCGCGCTGCTGACTGCTGCTGACGGCTCCGGTGGAAAAGGTTCTGTTGACCACAGCGGTTCCTATCAGCAGCTATGACGTGCTGCTGCAGTAACGTGCTGCTGACGGCTCCGGTGGAAAGAAGGGGTAAGGTGCTTTTCCAGGAACACTACTCAGGGCAACTCGGACCGATGCAGTTCAGCCCGACCACAGTTTCCAAGGGCACGGTTTGGTATTTTCCCTCTATTTTCTCCCCTATTTTTAGTCCCTGCTCCATTGAGGTACCTGGCAAGGCTGAGTTGGGCCGGTATCGTGATTCTGGCTGCTGATTGGCTGGGGGCTTCATGGAGCTGGCGTGGGAACAAAACTGCTTTCAGATGGGCTGACTCAAACCACGCTGTACAGAGCTGTTTTAGGCTGAGTAGTGCTCCTGGGAAACCACCTTTAGTGTCTGCATGAGCAGCAGCAGCTCCTAGATGTTAGTATTGGGTATGGAATGGAATATGATTTAAAATATAACTCGAGCAAAAGTGTTGTTCTATTCTACAGAACCACCCAGGATAAAAGGCTTAATTATCCTGTGTTTAAGTTGTCCAGCAACAGTCTTGCAGTCTGTGAAAAGATAAAATATCTTGGACACTTTATCACAGCCTATATGAGTGACGATGATGATATTTACAGGCAGTGCTGCAAGCTATATGTGCAAGCAGACACCATTGCACAGAAATTCAGCTGTTGTTCCACACTTGTTAAAGTGGCATTATTTAAAGCATACTGCACACCACTATATACTGCACATCTGTGGTCATTCTATAAAAAGTCTAGCTTGCACAGGTTACAAGTGGCATACAATGATGCAATGAGAATCCTCCTCAAAATTCCCAGGGGAGGCAGTGCTAGTCAAACGTTTGTTTCTGTGAGAGTGTGCACATTTAAGGCACTTCTAAGACATTTAATGTTCAAGTTTATGAGACGGCTGGAAGAATCTTCCAATAGTATTATAGCTGCTCTCGTTATATGTCTAGGCTGGGAATGCACTGGTTAAAATGTTTGGGTGGATTTATCTCAACTAGTTAGTTTTGTTGTCCCTTACCTCCACTGCAGTTATATCCTGTGATTTTATAGGCTTTTATTGGTATTAATGTTAATTGGTATCCTTTCTTTTCTTGTATCTTTTTCTTTTATCTGTATGTTTCTTTTAAAATGGACTTTAAGTCTGGCAATAAACTATAGGGATGAGCGAGTACACCGCTATCTGTATCTTTATCTGTTCAACCAAGTAAATTATCTGCATCTGTATCTGTACTCGGAATGGGCGTGACATAACCCGGAAGTGGGTGTGATTTAACCGGAAGTGGGTGTGGTTTACATCAATACATTATTTTAAGTCTGATATTAATATGGAATGATCAGAAGTTGATATGTGTATTGTTTATTTGAAAACTATTTACAGAGCAGCCTCAGAATTGAGATTAAATATTTTTGATCACAATAGTAAAGGAACTATTTCAGAACAAGTGTTTCAATAAAATCAGAGCATTAATATTTAAGTGCATGGATTAATACATCTGAACTCATGCAGTAGGAACTAGGAAATATGAAATGCTACAACCAGACACAACTTTATGTAATGTTCATTAAAACGTTAAAATGTTTATTAAAACATTAAAATCTTCATTAAAACGTTAAATTCTTCATTAAAACGTTAAAATGTTCATTAAAATGTTAAAATGTTCATTTTTAAAAATGTTAAAATGTTCATTAAAACGTTTAAAGTTTCATTAAAACGTTAAAATGTTCATTAAAACGTTAAAATGTTCATTAAAACGTTAAAATCTTCATTAAAATGTTAAAATCTTCATTTTTAAAAACGTTAAAATGTTCATGATTACGTTTAAATGTCCATTAAAACGTTAAATTCTTCATTAAAACGTTTAAATGTTCATTTTTAAAAATGTTAAAAGGTTCATTAAAACGTTAAAATTTTCATTAAAATGTTAAAATGTTCATTACAATGTTAAAATCTTCATTAAAACGTTAAAATGTTCATTAAAACGTTAAATTCTTCATTAAAACGTTTAAATGTTTGTTTTTAAAAACGTTAAAATCGTCATTAAAACGTTAAAATCTTCATTAAAACGTTAAAATCATCATTAAAATGTTTAAATGTTCATTAAAACGTTAAATTCTTCATTAAAATGGTTAAATGTTCATTTTTTTTAAATGTTAAAATCTTCATTAAAACATTAAAATGTTCATTTAAAAGTTAAAATGTTCTTTAAAACGTTAAAATCTTCATTAAAATGTTTAAATGTTCAGTTTTAAAAACGTTAAAATGTTCATTAAAATGTTAAAATGTTCATTGAAACGTTTAAATGTTCGTTAAAACATTAAATTCTTCATTGAAACGTTTAAATGTTCAGTTTTAAAAACGTTTAAAGGTTCAATAAAACGTTAAAATCTTCATTTTTTTAACGTTAAAATCTTCATTAAAACATTAAAATATTCATTAAAATGTTAAAATGTTCATTAAAACAATAAATTCTTCATTGAAACATTTAAATGTTCATTTTTAAAAACGTTAAAAGGTTCATTAAAACATTTAAATGTTCATTTTTAAAAACGTTAAAATGTTAATTAAAATGTTTAAATGTTCATTAAAACGTTAAATTCTTCATTAAAACTTTTAAATTTCATTTTTAAAAACGTTTAAAGGTTCATTAAAACGTTACATTTTTCACTACAACGTTTAAATGTTCATTTTTAAAAACGTTTAAAGGTTCATTAAAAAGTTAAAATGTTCATTTTTTGAAACAAGCAGTCTCTTTCTGACATCATAAAGAAACAAGCAGTCTCCTTCTGACATCATAAAGAAACAAGCAGTCTGCCTCTGACATCATAAAGAAACAAGCAGTCTGCCTCTGACATCATAAAGAAACAAGCAGTATCTTTCTGACATCGTAAAGAAACAAGCCGTCTCCTTCTGATATTATGTAGAAACATGATATATAGTCTGATACATATATATATGCTTGTTGAATATAAATCTTCATTAAAACGGTTAAATGTTCGTTTTTAAAAACATTAAAATCATCATTAAAACGTTTAAATCTTCATTAAAACTTTAAAATTTTCGTTTTCAAAAACATTAAAATCATCATTAAAACGTTAAAATCTTCATTAAAACGTTAAAATCATCATTAAAATGTTTAAATGTTCATTAAAACGTTAAATTCTTCATTAAAATGTTTAAATGTTCATTTTTAAAAACATTAAAAGGTTCATTAAAATGTTAAAATCTTCATTAAAACATTAAAATGTTCATTAAAACGTTAAAATCTTCATTTAAACGTTTAAATATTCATTTTTAAAAACGTTAAAATGTTCATTAAAATGTTTAAATGTTCATTAAAACGTTAAATTCTTCATTAAAATTTTTAAATGTTCATTTTTAAAAATGATAAAATGTTCATTAAAATGTATAAATGTTAATTAAAGCATTAAATTCTTCATGAAAACGTTTAAATGTTCATTTTTGAAAACGTTTAAAGGTTCAATAAAACGTTAAATTTTTCATTACGTTTAAATGTTCATTTTTAAAAATGTTTAAAGGTTCATTAAAACATTAAAATGTCTATTTTTTTAAACAAGCAGTCTCCTTCTGACATCATAAAGAAACAAGCAGTCTCCTTCTGACATCATAAAGAAACAAGCAGTCTCCTTCTGATATCATGTAACAAGATATATATGTCTGATATATATCAGAATATATATATATATATATATATATATATGCTTGTTGAATAAAAATCTTCATTAAAACGTTTAAATTTTCATTTTTAAAAACATTAAAATCATCATTAAAATGTTTAAATCTTCATTAAAACGTTTAAATGTTCATTAAAACTTTTAAATGTTCATTAAAATGTTAAAATCTTCATTAAAATGTTAAAATCATTCATTAAAACGTTAAATTCATTCATTAAAACATTAAATTATTCATTAAAATTTTTAAATATTCATTTTTAAAAACGTTAAAATGTTCATTAAAATGTTTAATGTTCATTAAAACGTTAAATTCTTCATTAAAACGGTTAAATGTTCATTTTTTTAAACGGTTAAATGTTCATTAAAACGTTAAAATGTTCATTAAAACGTTAAAATGTTCATTAAAACGTTAAAATGTTCATTAAAATGTTTAAATCGTTCATTAAAACGTTAAAATATTCATTTTTTAAAACGTTAAAATGTTCATTAAAATGTTTAAATGTTCATTAAAACATTAAATTCTTCATTAAAACGTTTAAATGTTTATTTTTAAAAACTTTTAAAGGTTCATTAAAACGTTAAAATTCATTTTTTAAACAAGCAGTCTCTTGCTGATTTCATAAATAAACAAGCAATCTCCTTCTGACATCAAAAAGAAACAAGCAGTTTCCTTCTGATATCATGTAGAAACAAGATATATATGTCTGATATAAATCAGAATATATATATGCTTGTTGAATTTAAATCTTCATTAAAATATTTAAATGTTCTTTTTTAAAAACATTAAAATCTTCATTAAAATGTTTAAATGTCCATTAAAACGTTTAAATGTTCATTTTTAAAAACGTTAAAATGTTCATTAAAGTGTTAAAATGTTCATTAAAACATTCAAATGTTCATTAAAACATTCAAATGTTCATTTTTAAAAACGTTAAAATGTTCATTTTTAAAAACGTTAAAATGTTCATTAAAATGTTTAAATCTTCATTAAAATGTTAAAATCTTCATTAAAATGTTAAAATCTTCATTAAAATGTTAAAATCTTCATTAAAATGTTAAAATTGTCATGTTGTGGTGAAGTGATCTAACCCACGACATACAGAATCAGATCGGAGACGGTTTAAAAGGTTTAAATAAGGATTTATTGAAGGGAAACCAAGGGAGCAGCGTAAACGAAGCAGAGTTCTTGCACAGGGAGGCTGGTGCGGGAAAACTGGACAGATCGGAGTTAGAACCAGTTTGCGGAAGGAACGGGAAGTCAGACTTGTGCGGAGGACTTACGGTCTGGAGAGGAGGGAACTGGTTTGAGGGAGGAGTGCTCTGGTCTAAGTTGAGTGGCTTGCAGGGACTGAGATCCAGAAGTGAGACGTGGAGGGAGCTGAGTTTATGGAGGTCCAGGAAGTTTAGGTGGGCAGCTGGAGGTGGTTCTGGCCAGGGGAGAGGCTGAGAGACGTGCGGGGTTGGAGATCCAGGTGGTGTGGACTCCAGAGTTCTGCCAGTCCAAGATGAGAGTGTGTAGGTTTGTCTGGGAACAAGAGCAGGAGGTCAAAGGGCAAAAATCCAAAACTCATTAAATTCTTAAAAATCCAAAAACACAATCTAATTCTCAAAAGGCTTAAAGAGCTTGAACAAGATAAACTAGCAGCTGTTAGAAGGTACCCAGGTACAGTAATCATCCAGCGAAGTGTGGGAGTCTCCCAGCTGCTTAAATACCCCTGGCCAGCTGATGAGCAGATCTGCTGCAGCTTGGTCACCTCCAGACATGCCCACCTACAGAGGGAAACTCAAAAGACAGGGAGTGACAGCAGGGAAATACCTCAGACCGTGACAAAAATGTTCATTAAAATGTTAAAATGTTCATTAAAACAAAACATTCTTCATTAAAACGTTTAAATGTTCATTTTTAAAAACGCTAAAATGTTCATTAAAACATTAAAATCTTCATTAAAACAGTTAAATGTTATTTTTTTTAAACTTTAAAAGGTTCATTAAAATGTTAAAATTTTCATTAAAACATTAAAATGTTCATTAAAACGTTGAAATGTTCATTTTTAAAAACGTTTAAAGGTTCAATAAAACTTTAAAATCTTCATTTTTAAAAACGTTAAAATGTTCAATAAAACGTTTAAATGTTCATTAAAATGTTAAAATCTTCATTAAAACATTAAAATTTTCATTAAAATGTTAAAATGTTCATTAAAACAATAAATTCTTCATTAAAACGTTTAAATGTTCATTTTTAAAAACGTTAAAATGTTCATTAAAACGTTAAAATCTTCATATTTTTTTATTTCAATTTGATTAAACTGATTTTTTTCTTAACGTTCTTGGCATTTTGCCCCACACAAAGTTAAACAAAACAATGTTGATTAAGGTGTGTGTGTCTGAGAGAGATAGAGAGGGTGAGAGGGAGAGAGATGGAGTTGAAAAAATAAAAAAACTCGACCGGAGCGGAGGTAGTGAGTTAATGCAGCACGTCAACTCTGTCTTGTCAAATGCACCATGTAAGTTAGTTATGAAAAAAGTAACTTTAAATATTCAACTGAAAAAGAGGCGAGCTGAAGAAAACCTAGGGAAAACTGAAGAAACGTGAGCAACAGTGAAGCAAGCACAGCGAGATCCGTTTCTGTGAGTGTGTGTGTGTGTGTGTGTGTGTGTGTGTGTGTGTGTGTGTGCGTGCGTGCGTGCGTGTGTGTGCGTGCGTGCGTGCGTGCGTGCGTGTGTGTGTGTGTGTGTGTGTGTGTGGATGAGACGGACGGACTGTGTTCCCGGCCGGCTAGAGAGTTTTGTGTGTAGGGAGGGGCAGGCGCTCTATGTGACTGGCCAATCACAAAGCGTGAAGACAGTAAGTTACCCAATGAGGATTTTCCTTCAGCACGATTACAGATATTTCCGAGGTTTACTCGTCTCATGCTCGTATTCATCAAAAATGCTTTATCCGTACCGGATACTCGTCTGAAATGAGTATCCGGCTCATCCCTTATAAACATATTATAAATCAGCTGCGTTCGTGATTTAAAACATGCAGGAAATGTGCTGGAAGCAGACTGCAGCTCCAGGTATGTCAGCTCAATATTTTGTTAAAGAGCAAGTCAACCCCTACCTGAGTCTAACTCCACTCCCACTTCATGTTTGAAAAATGCAACACATGCTGTTGCCTGGCAGACCGAGAGGGCGGAGCCACTAACAAATACACACACACTTAGGCTAACGACAGCATTGTGACATCATAATGTACCAGTTTACATCATAGCATACTTCTTAGCCAATAGCGGTGGCAGATTTAAATTAAAATACAGTGCAGAGTTTTTACCTGACAACGGCACAACACTGCCAGTTTTAGGCAGAATAAATAAATTTTAACTAAGATGCACTGAAGTGCCAAATTATTGACGACACGTGTCTGCAGCACGATTAGACACTCGTTTATTTAGTTTATCAGCAAAAAAAAGTTTGACTAACGCAATGGGATTTTGTCCCTCGGGCGGGATGCTGGAAAGCTAAGGAGTTAATCACCTGCTGGTTGAAATCAGGTGTGTTGAAACAGAGTTAAAACTAAAACGTGCTCGATACCGGCCCTCCAGGCTGGGAACTTCATACCACTGCTGTTAACGGTCATTTTAGCACATACTGGCTCAAGAAAATTAAAAAATATGAAAACATTTCATATCATGGCTTTAAAATGTGTGTAGGACTCCGACATAGGGTTCAGACTTTTTGCTGCAACTGTAAACACAATTTTCTGTAATTATTGAATACGAAGTTGATTAAAATACAGCTAAACACGACATACTAGCGGCATGAGCTGCCCTGTAAGACATCTTTTTAGTGACGTATGACAAACAGCTCTTCACGGTTTAGAGGAATTTAGATTTTTATGATGATTTATGACAAAATTCCTTAAAATGAATAACCGAACCTAGTTTATCTTTATGTAGACGGTAAAGTGTAGTGAAACAGCGGTAGTCTCAGTCGGCATAAGCAGCAGGGCCCTGCAGGGAATCGAACCCCGTCTCATTACTGAGAGTTCCGTTACCAGAGCCTTTTGCTTTGGGCGACCTGAGACGGTAAAGCAAAACCTGCATCAACACAGCATTTAATGTTGGTGGAACATAAATTCTGTCTTGATGCAGGAAAAAAGAAACCGTCAGATTAAAAAATTATTTCCAATTAAATTAATTTTAATATTTTATAAATGTTTTACAGATTTAGAGCCTCCTTTGACTTTTACGCTTTTCGTTAACTTCTCGTTCTTTTATGATGTTTATCCGTTCTTTAGTCGCGGTCAAACGCATCGTAATTTTGTTCTGCGGTGAATCTTAAAGTTATGTTGAATGTAAATAATCTGAGTCTTTATTGCTTCAATTTAACAGCACAGTAACTTGTTAAAATATTCAAGTTAATTAAAATCATTTACATGTTTAATTAGACTATATTTTATTAGCCTTTAATATTTTAGTATTTATTGTTGAACTTTTGTAAAGAGCTATTTTTAAACGCGTGCACATTTAAACACTAAAACCTTTGTTTGCTCCATCTGTGTCAGAGCTCTGCTGTTCAGCTCCTTCCTGGTTCCTGCAGGACCACAAAGCCCAGAGAAGCTCAGTCCAGCAGGACGTGAGGACACGAACAGACACGCAGAGCTCCTCCTAAACCTGGAATCAAACTTTTCTACAGATGATTTAGAACAGTTTCTTGTGACAGAACAGTTAGTGAAACAGAAAGGACAAGATGAAGATGATGTTATTGTCCTTGTCTTTCATACAGATCAAATATCACCCCAGCTTATGCTCATGTCACTAAGTAAACGTCCCATTTCTCACTAAGACCTGCTCTATCTGCTCTACCAGATTATCAGAAGCATCACTGTAGTTGTAGTTTTGCCTCCATCTTCCTGCCCTCCTTGGTCTCATGTTTGTCTTCTACTACCTCTCATCATCCATCTCAGGTGGGATCTTGTTTGCTCCGATGGCCTCTTGAGTTCCAGGCTTACATCTTTTAGTGAACGTTAAATCATATACTAATATACATATATGTATGTGTGTGTATGGTATGATGCTAAACCAGACTGCCTGCTCCATCAGATGAAAAGGAAATCCTCTCAGGACCCAAATAAAATAGAAGATTTAGCAACCAGACACAGAAGCCCAGGTGAAACCGTCCACATCAGCATCTCCAGTTCTACCAGCTCCAAAAACACACTTCTGAAATAATAAAACACTAAACTCAGCCAACGGATGAAGACGTCCTGGTGCCAGATGCTACCTAAGACATCACCAGTTCAGCTGACTTGATAAAACACTTGGTGACTAAAACAAACATCTGGTGACCTGGTAACAAACAGTCCTGGTGCAACAAGCTACCTGAGACAAACGTTTCCAGTCAACCAGTTCAAGAAAGAAAGAAAGAAAAAATCTTCAGTGGCGCTGCACTGGAAAAAAAAGATATCTCTAGTCGGAGTCGGAGTCGTCCGAGTCGTCCCATCTTGGTCTCTTCGGTGGGATGTACGGGAAGCGCTCTCCAGTCCTCTTCTGGCTGGATCCAAGGACCGAGGTAGAAGGAGTGGGTTCTTCTACATCCTGGACCTCTTCAGCGCTCCCGTGGGCAGGCCTGGGATCTTCTGGAAGCTCTTCCGGCGGGGCCGGAGGAGCTACCGCCAGCCAGAAGTCTTCTGGTGGTGGAAGCTGCTGGTCTTCATCGCTATCCAGAATTGAGCTACCATAACCAGAGTCCACACTAGAAGCCAGAAAACCTTCTAAAGCTGACCAATCTGAGCTATTGTCAGTCTCCTCCGACTCCTCATCACTACTCAGACCCTCAACAGCAAACTCTGCCTCTTCTAGAGGAGCCTGACCATGATGACACACAAACACCACATCATCATCAGGAATGTGAAGGGCTGGGTACCCACCTTCATCTTCATCGAGAATCCGGATGACCTCAGGGACCCCTGCAGTCACGGGACGCTCCACGATGAAGATGCCTGTGAGGACAAAACAAGACACATTAAATCTACTTGTCTCATAAAACAGTTATTAAAAAGCTACAGTGACTCGTTTACAATACAAGAGATGTGTCTCTGCATCTGCATGTGTGCACAAGATACACTTTACTAATCTGGTTGTTTTTTAGGGTTTAACAGGTTAAAACCGATTTCTGCTTTTACTGAAAAAGTTTCCATTTTTAATTGATGTGATTGTTTATTATTTATGTTTCATATTTATAGCTGATGTATTTCTAAAAAGATTTATTCTTTTACAGCTTGTAGACACAACACTGCTCAAATAAAGTTGTTTTAGAATGGGCTCTACAAAAATAAACAGAAGACTCAAACTGGTGAAAACTGTTTAAAAAATATTCAAACGGACAGAAATGCATTTATAAACCTGAGAACCAACTCAGAGAACACGTCAAACTTTTTACTTGGATAAAACTGATGAAGTCCTTAAAGATCAAAGTTCTCTAGTTCACTCAGATTTATGAAAACAACTCATGTTCACCGATGCTAACAGGCTGAAGCTAAAACTAGCTGTACGGTCTAGCATGTTCTACGTCATGACGTTCCATACCTGGTTCATCCGTTTCTATGGTTACGAAAACAACATGTTATTGTTTGAACCATTCATGTTTAGAATCGTACATGTCATTTTATTAGTTTTAAACATTTAGATGTAAAATTGAACTAAATGGATTTGCTGAAACCAAATTGGTGGTTTTCTTTTAACGGTTCTCTCTAGTCTGATATAGTCATCCCACCGACCTGCTGGCTGGGACCCTCAAGATGTTGAGGCTGTGTGATGAGGTTGAGTCACAGGTCGGTGCTAATGTGAGAAACCTTTTGTCTCTATCCCGCTAAAAGAACCACATATTCAGCTTTTATTTTGCGTGCCCAGCTGACAAAAACCAACAGGCACTCCTCGCGCTCATCACCTTGCTGCTGTCCATCCTCTTTTATATCAATAACACAAATGAAACCAATACATGCCAGAACAAAACTAGTAAAAACATTTGATGTGTTCAAACTGGGGATTACAAAATTACAACAGCGCTTAAAGTCCTCACTGTTCCAGGGGAATTTGAGCCTCACTTGTCCACAGAAAACATGTTTCACCTAAAACACCAAATCTCGTCTCGTCTTTTTCCGCCTATCCGTGTCCGGGTCGCGAGGGCAGCATCCCAACTAGGCAGTTGTTCCACACCGTCCTCTCCCCAGCCACCTCCACCAGCTTCTCCGGCAGGACCCCTAGGCGTTCCTGGGCCAGTTCGGATATGTACTTTCTCCAACGTGTCCTGGGTCGTCCAGGGGGCCTCCTGCCAGCAGGACATGCCCAAAACACCTCACCAGGGAGGCGTGCAGGAGGCATCCTAGCTAGATGCCCAAACCACCTTAACTGACTCCTCGATATGGAGGAGCAGCGGCTCTATTCCGAGTCTCTACCGAATGTCCGAGCTCCTCACCCTATCCCTAAGGCTGACCCAGCCACCCCGCGGAGAAAACTCATTTCAGACGCTTGTATCCGCGATCGTGTCCTTTCTGTCATTACACAAAGCTCAATACCATAGGTGAGGAGTGGGCGGTAGTAGATCGACTGCTCTTGCTGGGGAGGTTCGCAGCCGAGTGTGAAGAGGCTGGGATGAGGATCAGCACCTCCAAGTCTGAGACCATGGTTCACGATCGGAAAAGAGCGTTTGTCAACTCCATGTCGGTGGAGAGGTCCTGCCTCAAGTGGAGGAGTTCAAGTATCTCGGGGTCTTGTTCACGAGTACAACACCAAATGTGGTTTTAAAACACACGTTCGGTCTCTCAAATACACGAATTTAACATTATAATAATGTTTCAGTAGTTTGTCCTTTAGGAAACATGAAATAAGTCAGATGGAGAATTTAACTGATGTTAGCTTACCGTGCTCCTCCCGGAAGGCCAACATCTCTCTAGTAGGTTGGTTCTCGGGTCTTCTTCAGCTAGCCACAAACTTCTTCAGCGATTTCTGCTCTGCAGAGGCTCTCCAAGCTCGTCCAAGGGCTATTATTGAAGCAAATCTCCAGAGGCTCTCTCGACCAAGTGCTGCTCTAGCGCAAGTTCGAAAGAAAGACTTTTAACATTCGATGAGCTTTTATAGACGAGCAACGTTCTAATTCTATGACGTATACACGCATGTGCGTGCAACGGATTCCTAACCTGCCTCTTTGCAGCAGATACACCCGAGGGGTCTCTCAGCCCTCTGGTGGACACAAGCTATTACTGCAGCTGTTTTAGAACTCACTTAGCTAACTATGTAATAACCAGAGGTGGAAAGATTACTAAAATTTCCTACTTAAGTACACGTTAAAGTACTTGCCTAAATTTTTCTCAAGTAAAAGTAAAAAGTATTGTAAATAAAATGTACTCAAAGTAAAATTTGCTTAGTTACATTTTTGTCAGCATAAAGATGGTTACATCAGTGCAAAACCACAACGTTCACAACACACTCGTGTATGCACGCACACACACGGACACACACACAGTTTGATGGTATCCTATCAGTGAGAACAGGACGTGCACATTGATTGGACGAGGTTTTTTTTAGGATTGTACGTTTCAATTGTGATTAAAATTATTCTTTATTTTGAAAAAAAAGTTAATTTTTAGATGCCATCAGCATGTGAGGTATCTCAATGTTCTCATGACAAAACTCTAACATGAGACTGTGCTCTAACCTGTCACACAACAAGCTAAATGAAAGTCAAACATTTCAAAATGGACCGTATGACAGCTGTTAACGTTGGCCCTGCCCAACTTTATTCTCTCTTTATTCTGCTCTCCCCACCTATTCCACCTTCCTCAGGATCCACTGGTTTCCCTCTTTCCTATTCACTCTCTCTCTTTCTTAACATTTTTTCTTTTAAATCGCAATTGCTTATTCTTGCTCATTTTAAATATATTTTTAAACATTTTCGAAATGCTTTTTTATATTTTTACAATTTTTATATTTTTTGTTTTTGTTTTTGTGAAGCGCCTCGTGATTTTTATCTTGAGAGGCGCTATATAAATGATATTTTCTTCTTCTTCTTCCAACTTTACCTCTACATTCAGTTCCTTTATCCATGTCCATCCTAGAGCTCCTCTCTGACCTTCATGCTTATTTAGAGCAGCTGATTTATAAAGTTAGCAGAGTTCATCCTTGGCAGTGGGTTCACTCACTCATTTAAAGATATCGGCCAGAGGCAAAATTCGTTTGAACGGCATGTGTAAATGTGTATTAAAACCTTAGATGAAAAAGGTTTTTGGATTTTGACGGCTGGAATTGTAAGATAATCTGATGTTTGTGACCGGCGCGGGAAAAACAGAAACTAACTTCCGGTCTACGCCCTGGGCAGCTGCTGACGTTTCACATGGAGCTCTGCTGAAACAGCTGTAGTACACAACGCCTGACTCCGGTGTTTCTGCGTTAGCGTTATAGCAGAGAACAATGTGTCATCAATCAGATGTAGCTTCTGAAGCCTCTACTAGTCTGTCAGATTTGTGTTTTCTCTGGGATACGGCGACGAGAACGGATATTGGATTACCGGAGAAGTTCAACCGAGTTCCGACCCCGCCAGCTGGATATCACTACCAGAGGTGCAGACATGTTTTAGACCGTTTGACTCAGAAGACCTGCCTATGTCCTATTATTTGGACATAGAGGAGGATTCTGTTCATCTTCAGAACCAAAATTGATACGGTTTGTTTACTTTTCTTAAATATTTCATTTCCTGTGCTCCACTGGGAGCTCTAAGCTGACGAGTTCTCAGCTGGTCTTAGCTCCATCACGTGTCCCAATATAGTTCAGTAATCTACAGTTTTACTGCTGTGTGTATTTATTGATATAACTCTGGAAAATATTTAACCAACAATTTACCAGAATAAATCTTCCTGATGCTGGAGGAACTCCTTAGCTCAACTCGTTGTTTGCACTAATCCAGGATGTCATGGAGGTTCTAATGTTGAAATATAGAGATAATCTTTTAGATTATAACTGTGTGTGTGTGTGTGTGTGTGTGTGTGTGTGTGTGTGTGTGTGTGTGTAAAAATAGTGAATTTTACCCAAAAACTGAATCTTAAGGATCTTGAGGAGTGGGAGTCAGAGACACACACTTGCTGCTTCTCCGGGGACTGGGGCCCTGTCCACACGTAGCCGGGGATCTGCCAAAACGTAGATATTTTTCTACATTTTGGCCTGTCATCCACACGAAAATGGATCTTTTTGAAAACTCCGGCCAAAGTGAAGATCTGCGTTTTCTCCGTTTTGGGTGTCTGCGTGTGGACGGACAAAACCGGAGTTTTAAGGTCCGCAACAGAAAAATGCTGACATCACGTATGCGACCTGTGTTTACACTAGCCAGCATCATGGAAGCCCTCACTGCTGCGCTCTGTCACTACCCGATCCATCAATTGTCCAAGCGCTTTTTGCTTGTTTGTTTTTGCAAGCGGAATTACTGCTCCTTGCGGAAGACCACAGACGAAGGACGAGGTTAAGAACGGGGGAAGTACTGCCGCCTACAGGTCTGGCATGTCCTTAACAACGTATTTATCCGGGTACGTGTGGACAGAGTTTGTTTTTAAAACCCGGTGGTGTGGATGCAAGTTTTTGGGGGGGCGGATATTTGTTTTTAAAAAAAACCAGCTACGTGTGGACTAGGCCTGGGTTTCAAGGTTGCTGGAGGACTGGAGGAGCTGAGCAGGGAATAGGGAGCAGGATCCGGTAAGGCAGGGTCAGTATGGAGTGGAGAGCCAGGGACCGGCTGGGAGACAGCGGGACTGGTCCGGTAGGTTGCAGGACGGTGTGAAAGGTGGTGGTGGAAATCTGGAGAAGAGGCAGCTTACAAAAATCAGGCAAGCTTGGAAAAACACACAGGAACTAGCAATCTGGCCAGTGAATAAAGATGTCTCCCAGCAGCTTCTATGTCCCTGGCCAACTGATGAGCAGATGGACTGCAGCTGGTCCACTCCTTGACACGCCCACCTGCAGGAGAAGCTCAGAGAAGGTTTAGCAGAGAGAGGAGGACTCACCTCAGACCATGACACCAAGATAACTTAAAGTGATAACTTACAACATTTTCATATTTTGAACTCACTTTCTTGAGCCAGTATGTGCCAAAATGACCCTTTACATGGTGAATGAAATGTCACTCAGACCCTCACCGCTCTGTGGCCAGAATACCACACTTGCAACTTCAGATTGCCGGTCAGGTCTGTTGGACTTAGTAGAGCTGATATGCCTGGTTCTGCAGCCTTAACCCCTTCTTTCCACCGGAGCCGTCAGCAGCACTTTACTGCAGCAGCACGTCTTGCTCGCTTATGCTGCTGCTCGGCCCTTCCCACGAGACGCGTAGCAGCATGGGAGCAGCTGTCACCGACAGAGCACAAAGTCACACGAGTGACTTCGTCAGTAAACACAACAACTAGCAGGAGAAAACTACATTATGGCTCCAAAAGGTTTGTGTTTTATGTTCTGTCCGTTTTATAATCGCTAATACGGACCTGAAAAACAAAGGAGGCCGCAAGCCAGGTGGTAACTTCTCACGGGGCCGCACAGTTAGTAACTTTTTTAAAGTAAAGCAACCGGAAGGCAGTACGTTTCTTTATTCTGAAAATCTCGGGAAGCTTCGCTCCGTTTCCGCGTCCGATTTCCCGTCTTTCCTTCCCCAAAAATATCGAACTTGACCCGTTTCAGAGGCGTAACGTGTAGAAAATAGAACCGGAGCGTAAGGGCCGCGACATGCTGCTCCTGAGACGCGGCCGACTCGCGCTGCTGACTGCTGCTGACGGCTCCGGTGGAAAAGGTTCTGTTGACCACAGCGGTTCCTATCAGCAGCTATGACGTGCTGCTGCAGTAACGTGCTGCTGACGGCTCCGGTGGAAAGAAGGGGTAAGGTGCTTTTCCAGGAACACTACTCAGGGCAACTCGGACCGATGCAGTTCAGCCCGACCACAGTTTCCAAGGGCACGGTTTGGTATTTTCCCTCTATTTTCTCCCCTATTTTTAGTCCCTGCTCCATTGAGGTACCTGGCAAGGCTGAGTTGGGCCTGTATCGTGATTCTGGCTGCTGATTGGCTGGGGGCTTCATGGAGCTGGCGTGGGAACAAAACTGCTTTCAGATGGGCTGACTCAAACCACGCTGTACAGAGCTGTTTTAGGCTGAGTAGTGCTCCTGGGAAACCACCTTTAGTGTCTGCATGAGCAGCAGCAGCTCCTAGATGTTAGTACTGGGTATGGAATGGAATATGATTTAAAATATAACTCGAGCAAAAGTGTTGTTCTATTCTACAGAACCACCCAGGATAAAAGGCTTAATTTTCCTGTGTTTAAGTTGTCCAGCAACAGTCTTGCAGTCTGTGAAAAGATAAAATATCTTGGACACTTTATCACAGCCAATATGAGTGATGATGATGATATTTACAGGCAGTGCTGCAAGCTATATGTGCAAGCAGACACCATTGCACAGAAATTCAGCTGTTGTTCCACACCTGTTAAAGTGGCATTATTTAAAGCATACTGCACACCACTATATACTGCACATCTGTGGTCATTCTATAAAAAGTCTAGCTTGCACAGGTTACAAGTGGCATACAATGATGCAATGAGAATCCTCCTCAAAATTCCCAGGGGAGGCAGTGCTAGTCAAACGTTTGTTTCTGTGAGAGTGTGCACATTTAAGGCACTTCTAAGACATTTAATGTTCAAGTTTATGAGACGGCTGGAAGAATCTTCCAATAGTATTATAGTTGCACTCTCAAGTCCCACTGTGAGCTGCTCTCGTTATATGTCTAGGCTGAGAATGCACCGGTTAAAATGTTTGGGTGGGTTTATCTCAACTAGTTAGTTTTGTTGTCCCTCACCTCCACTGCAGTTATATCCTGTGATTTTATATAGGCTTTTATTGGTATTAATGTTAATTGGTATCCTTTCTTTTCTTGTATCTTTTTCTTTTATCTGTATGTTTCTTTTAAAATGGACTTTAAGTCTGGCAATAAACTATAGGGATGAGCGAGTACACCGCTATCTGTATCTGTATCTGTTCAACCAAGTAAATTGTCTGCATCTACCGTAAATCCTCTAATACAGGCTGGTATTCAATTAAAGGCCGGGTCTCCAATTCTGGCCGGGTCTCCAATTCTGGCCGGTGTCGGTCTCTTATTGTGGCCGGATGGAATGTGGTAACAAGCAAGTACGAGCGTCCCAGCGGCAGGGTTGTAGTCCCCAAATCAACCAGCAAGAGGCAGTAGAAGTTCACACAGACCTTTTTTAGGCTTTTTCTTTAATGCTTTGTAACGCTACAGACACGATCCTCTATCACGCTCCTACCACACAGAGTCACGGTGTCAGTTAACCATGCTAATTCAACCCGCTCCACAGAACACACATCACCTTCCCTGTGGCTTACATAACACTCACACAACACGCAAATCAGCACATAGGAACTAGCAGAACGATAGGAAACACATATAACACAATACCCAGAATGCACCTGGCTTACAACCCAAGCCAGGTCATTACACTATCAAGTTCAAAGAGAACGTGCTGATTATGCTGCAGAACACTCTGGGGAGCAGCAGTAGGGGGTGTATGAACTACAGTAATCCCTCGTTTATCGCGGTAGATGCGTTCCAGACCTGGCCGCAATAGGTGAAAATCCGCGAAGTAGGGACTCCCAGCATGCCTCTCGCGGGGATTCCCTTCACGTCGCACCTACGTCACAAACCGCGGCTATAAACGGAAGTCGCCTTTCCAGCTCACCACTCAGTCATCGTTTCTTCAGATCACGATCAGAGTTTCCAACCTACCGATCAATCCAACGAACTACCAGCTCATAGTAAGTTATCTTACTTACTTCTGGAAAGCACGGCATTTCCGTGTCACTTCGTTGACGCTCGAACGCTCGGGGGTTTCCTAGAGCACCGACGCTATCACTTCCGCGTCTGTGAAACCACGCTCCCTATTGAATTATCGTATGATCACATTCTCTGTGATCAGCAACCAGCTGTGCTGGACCGTAGGTACTGACACGCGATCGTTCATGTCGGTTCATTTCCTTTAATGTTTTCTGTCTTTTAGTTGCGCCTGATGTGTATCGCTGCTGTGGAGCGGGGCGCTTCACCTTGTCCTCCGACGCACAGATCACAGCAGGGAGCGCTCAGCTGTTTTGGCGGTCGGTAGATCTGCCTCCTGAGCACGGCCACAGTAACAATCAGGTGTCGCCACCTCAAAAACTAATTTAACACGCGATCGTTCATGTCAGTTCATTTCCTTTAATGTTTTCTGTCTTTTATTTGCGCCTGATGTGTTTCGCTGCATGCTGTGGAGCGGGGCGCTGCGCGCATCACCTTGTCCTCCGACGCACTGATCACTGATACAGTCGCCAAACAGCAAGCGCTCCGCTGTTTTAGCGGTCGGTAGATCTTTTAGAACTGCAGTTCAAAGGTAACTCATGAGGTGAATATATATGAACCCAGGTAGCAGTTTTTCTTTAGGATTGAGAGGAGATGCAGGAAGATAATAAACAGGCAGGACAGAAAAATAGTCAAATAAAAACAAGTTAGTTTTTGTAACTGCTGTTGCAACAAACAGACACCATTGAAGGTAATCAGAAGTGAGGAACAGAAAATGAAATAATTATTTTAATGTTTAGAGCAGCAGGAACTCCGAGAGGCTGCAGGCGCATCAGTGAGTTTGCAGCCGCTGCGCAGGGGGAGGGGGGAGAGGGCTGAAGCAGGAACTACCGTTGTTAAATGAATTGTGTTTAACTTTGAAAATGTGGGCGCAATTTTAATTGTCAAAAACTCCAGCAAACCATTAGTTCATTTTGCTCAAATAGAAATAGAGGCCTGCCTCTAATACTGGCCCTCCTTCCAATAAAGGCCTGGAGCTTGATGAGCTTGAGTCAAATACAGGCCCGGGCCTGTATTAGAGGATTTACGTATATCTGTACTCGGAATGGGCGTGGCATTACCCGGAAGTGGGTGTGGTTTAACCGGAAGTGGGTGTGGTTTACATCAATACATTATTTTAAGTCTGAAATTAATATGGAATGATCAGAAGTTGATATGTGTATTGTTTATTCAAAAACTATTTACAGAGCAGCCTCAGAATTGAGATTAAATATTTTTGATCACAATAGTAAAGGAACTATTTCAGAACAAGTGTTTCAATAAAATCAGAACATTAATATTTAAGTGCATGGATTAGTACATCTGAACTCATGCAGTAGGAACTAGGAAATATGAAATGCTACAACCAGACACAACTTTATGTAATGTTCATTAAAACGTTAAAATGTTTATTAAAACATTAAAATCTTCATTAAAACATTAAATTCTTCATTAAAACGTTAAAATGTTCATTAAAATGTTAAAATGTTCATTTTTAAAAACGTTAAAATGTTCATTAAAACATTTAAAGTTTCATTAAAACGTTAAAATGTTCATTAAAATGTTAAAATGTTCATTAAAACGTTAAAATCTTCATGAAAACGTTAAAATGTTCATGAAAACGTTTAAATGTCCATTAAACCGTTAAATTCTTCATTAAAACGTTTAAATGTTCATTTTTAAAAACGTTAAAAGGTTCATTAAAACGTTAAAATTTTCATTAAAATGTTAAAATGTTCATTACAATGTTAAAATCTTCATTAAAACATTAAAATGTTCATTAAAATGTTAAACTCTTCATTAAAACGTTAAAATCTTCATTAAAACGTTAAAATCATCATTAAAATGTTTAAATGTTCATTAAAATGTTAAATTCTTCATTAAAATGGTTAAATGTTCATTTTTTAAAAACGTTAAAATCTTCATTAAAAATTTAAAATGTTCATTTAAATGTTAAAATGTTCATTAAAACGTTAAAATCTTCATTAAAATGTTTAAATGTTCAGTTTTAAAAACGTTAAAATGTTCATTAAAATGTTAAAATGTTCATTGAAACGTTTAAATGTTCGTTAAAACATTAAATTCTTCATTAAAACGTTTAAATGTTCAGTTTTAAAAACGTTTAAAGGTTCAATAAAACGTTAAAATCTTCATTTTTTTAAATGTTAAAATGGTCATTAAAACGTTTAAATGTTCAGTATAATGTTAAAATCTTCATTCAAACATTAAAATATTCATTAAAATGTTAAAATGTTCATTAAAACAATAAATTCTTCATTAAAACATTTAAATGTTCATTTTTAAAAACGTTAAAAGGTTCATTAAAATGTTTAAATGTTCATTTTTAAAAACGTTAAAATGTTAATTAAAATGTTTAAATGTTCATTAAAATGTTAAATTCTTCATTAAAACTTTTAAATTTTCATTTTTAAAAACGTTTAAAGGTTCATTAAAACGTTAAATTTTTCATTACAACGTTTAAATGTTCATTTTTAAAAACGTTTAAAGGTTCATTAAAAAGTTAAAATGTTCATTTTTTGAAACAAGCAGTCTCCTTCTGATATCAAAAAGAAACAAGCAGTCTCCTTTTGACATCATAAATAAACAAGCAGTCTCCTTCTTATATCATGTAGAAACAAGCAGTCTCCTTCTGACATCATAAAGAAACAAGCAGTCTGCCTCTGACATCATAAACAAACAAGCAGTCTGCCTCTGGCATCATAAAGAAACAAGCAGTATCTTTCTGACATCATAAAGAAACAAACAGTCTCCTTCTGATATCATGTAGAAACAAGATATATATGTCTGATATATATATGCTTGTTGAATATAAATCTTCATTAAAACGTTTAAATGTTCGTTTTTAAAAACATTAAAATCATCATTAAAACGTGAAAATCTTCATTAAAACGTTAAAATCATCATTAAAATGTTTAAATGTTCATTAAAATGTTAAATTCTTCATTAAAATGTTTAAATGATCATTTTTAAAAACGTTAAAAGGTTCATTAAAATGTTAAAATCTTCATTAAAACGTTAAAATGTTCATTAAAACGTTAAAATCTTCATTTAAACGTTAAATTATTCATTAAAACATTAAAATGTTCATTTAAACAATAAAATGTCCATTTTTAAAAATGTTAAAATGTTCATTAAAACGTTTAAAGGTTCATTAAAATGTTAAAATGTTCATGAAAACGTTTAAATGTCCATTAAAACGTTAAATTCTTCATTAAAACGTTTAAATGTTCATTTTTAAAAACGTTAAAAGGTTCATTAAAACGTTAAAATTTTCATTAAAATGTTAAAATGTTCATTACAATGTTAAAATCTTCATTAAAACGTTAAAATGTTCATTAAAACGTTAAATTCTTCATTAAAACGTTAAAATCTTCATTAAAACGTTTAAATGTTCGTTTTTAAAAATGTTAAAATCGTCATTAAAACGTTAAAATCTTCATTAAAACGTTAAAATCATCATTAAAATGTTTAAATGTTCATTAAAATGTTAAATTCTTCATTAAAATGGTTAAATGTTCATTTTTTAAAAACGTTAAAATCTTCATTAAAAATTTAAAATGTTCATTTAAATGTTAAAATGTTCATTAAAACATTAAAATCTTCATTAAAATGTTTAAATTTTCAGTTTTAAAAACGTTAAAATGTTCATTAAAATGTTAAAATGTTCATTGAAACGTTTAAATGTTCGTTAAAACATTAAATTCTTCATTAAAACGTTTAAATGTTCAGTTTTAAAAACGTTTAAAGGTTCAATAAAACGTTAAAATCTTCATTTTTTTAAACGTTAAAATGTTCATTAAAACGTTTAAATGTTCAGTATAATGTTAAAATCTTCATTCAAACATTAAAATATTCATTAAAATGTTAAAATGTTCATTAAAACAATAAAGTCTTCATTAAAACATTTAAATATTCATTTTTAAAAACGTTAAAATGTTCATTAAAATGTTTAAATGTTCATTAAAACGTTAAATTCTTCATGAAAACGTTTAAATGTTCATTTTTAAAAACGTTAAAAGGTTCATTAAAATGTTAAAATTTTCATTAAAACGTTAAAATGTTCATTTTTAAAAACGTTGAAATGTTCATTAAAATGTTTAAATGTTCATTAAAACGTTAAATTCTTCATTAAAACCGTTAAATGTTCATTTTTAAAAACGTTAAAATATTCATTAAAACTTTTAAACGTTCATTAAAACGTTTAAATGTTCATTAAAATGTTAAAATCTTCATAAAAACGTTAAAACCTTCATTTTCAAAAACGTTGAAATGTTCATTAAAATGTTTAAATGTTCATTAAAACGTTAAATTCTTCATTAAAACGGTTAAATGTTCATTTTTAAAAACGTTAAAATATTCATTAAAACTTTTAAACATTCATTAAAACGTTTAAATGTTCATTAAAATGTTAAAATCTTCATTAAAACGTTAAAATTTTCATTAAAACGTTAAAATGTTCGTTAAAACGTTAAATTATTCATTAAAACTTTGAAATGTTCATTAAAACGTTAAAATCTTCATTAAAATGTTTAAATATTCATTTTTAAAAACGTTAAAATGTTCATTAAAATGTTTAAATGTTCATTAAAACGTTAAAACCTTCAATTTTAAAAATGTTAAAAGGTTCATTAAAATGTTACAATTTTCACAAAAATGTTAAAATGTTCATTAAAATGTTAAAATCTTCATTAAAACATTAAAATGTTCATTTTTAAAAATGTTTAAAGGTTCATTAAAAAGTTAAATTTTTCATGTTTAAATGTTCATTTTTAAAAACGTTTAAAGGTTCATTAAAACGTTAAAATGTCTATTTTTTTAAACAAGCAGTCTCCTTCTGATATCATGTAGAAACAAGCAGTCTCTTTCTGATGTCATGTCGAAACGAGCAGTATCTTGCTGACATCATAAAGAAACAAGCAGTCTGCCTCTGACATCATAAAGAAACAAGCAGTCTCCTTCTGACATCATAAAGAAACAAGCAGTCTCCTGATATCATGTAACAAGATATATATGTCTGATATATATCAGAATATATATATGCTTGTTGGATATAAATCTTCATTAAAACTTTTAAATTTTTATTTTTAAAAATGTTAAAATCATCATTAAAAAGTTTAAATCTTCAATAAAACGTTTAAATTTTCATTTTTTAAAAACGTTAAAATGTTCATGAAAAGGTTCAAATGTCCAATAAAATGTTAAATTCTTTAAAACGTTTAAATGTTCATTTTTAAAAATGTTAAAAGGTTCATTTAAGTGTTAAAATTTTCATTAAAATGTTAAAATGTTCATTAAAATGTTAAAATCTTCATTAAAACGTTAAAATGTTCATTAAAACATTCAAATGTTCATTAAAACGTTAAAATCTTCAATAAAACGTTAAAGTATTCATTGAAACATTTAAATGTTCATTAAAACAATAAAATGTTCATTTTTAAAAATGTTAAAATGTTCATTAAAACGTTTAAAGGTTCATTAAAACGTTGAAATGTTCATTAAAACGTTGAAATGTTCATTAAATTGTTAAAATGTTCATTAAAGCATTAAAATCTTTATTAAAACGTTTAAATCTTCATTTTTAAAAACGTTAAAATCTTCATAAAAACGTTAAAATCTTCATTTTTAAAAATGTTAAAAATGCTCATTAAAATGTTAAAATGTTCATGAAAACGTTAAAATGTTCATTAAAACGTTAAAATCATCATTGAAATGTTTAAATGTTCATTGAAACGTTAAATTCTTCATTAAAACGGTTAAATGTTCATTTTTTTAAACGTTAAAATGTTCATTAAAACATTAAAATGTTCATTAAAACGTTAAAATGTTCATTAAAACGTTAAAATCTTCATTAAAATGTTTAAATATTCATTTTTTAAAACGTTAAAATGTTCATTAAAATGTTTAAATGTTCATTAAAACGTTAAATTCTTCATTAAAATGTTTAAATGTGCATTTTTAAAAACGTTAAAAGGTTCATTAAAATGTTAAAATTTTCATTAAAACGTTAAAATGTTCATTTTTAAAAACGTTGAAATGTTCATTAAAATGTTTAAATGTTCATTAAAATGTTAAATTCTTCATTAAAACCGTTAAATGTTCATTTTTAAAAACGTTAAAATATTCATTAAAACTTTTAAACGTTCATTAAAACGTTTAAATGTTCATTAAAATGTTAAAATCTTCATAAAAACGTTAAAACCTTCATTTTCAAAAACGTTGAAATGTTCATTAAAATGTTTAAATGTTCATTAAAACGTTAAATTCTTCATTAAAACGCTTAAATGTTCATTTTTAAAAACGTTAAAATATTCATTAAAACTTTTAAACGTTCATTAAAACGTTTAAATGTTCATTAAAATGTTAAAATCTTCATTAAAACGTTAAAATTTTCATTAAAACGTTAAAATGTTCGTTAAAACGTTAAATTATTCATTAAAACGTTGAAATGTTCATTAAAACGTTAAAATCTTCATTAAAATGTTTAAATATTCATTTTTAAAAACGTTAAAATGTTCATTAAAATTTTTAAATGTTCATTAAAACGTTAAAATCTTCAATTTTAAAAATGTTAAAAGGTTCATTAAAATGTTACAATTTTCACAAAAATGTTAAAATGTTCATTAAAATGTTAAAATCTTCATTAAAACATTAAAATGTTCATTTTTAAAAATGTTTAAAGGTTCATTAAAAAGTTAAATTTTTCATGTTTAAATATTCATTTTTAAAAACGTTTAAAGGTTCATTAAAACGTTAAAATGTCTATTTTTTTAAACAAGCAGTCTCCTTCTGATATCATGTAGAAACAAGCAGTCTCTTTCTGATATCATGTCGAAACGAGCAGTATCTTGCTGACATCATAAAGAAACAAGCAGTCTGCCTCTGACATCATAAAGAAACAAGCAGTCTCCTTCTGACATCATAAAGAAACAAGCAGTCTCCTGATATCATGTAACAAGATATATATGTCTGATATATATCAGAATATATATATGCTTGTTGGATATAAATCTTCATTAAAACTTTTAAATTTTTATTTTTAAAAACGTTAAAGTCATCATTAAAGTGTTAAAATCTTCATTAAAACTTTAAAATTTTAATTAAAACGTTAAAATGTTCGTTAAAACGTTAAATTATTCATTAAAACGTTGAAATGTTCATTAAAACGTTAAAATCTTCATTAAAATGTTTAAATATTCATTTTTAAAAACGTTAAAATGTTCATTAAAATGTTTAAATGTTCATTAAAACGTTAAAACCTTCAATTTTAAAAACGTTAAAAGGTTCATTAAAATGTTACAATTTTCACAAAAATGTTAAAATGTTCATTAAAATGTTAAAATCTTCATTAAAACATTAAAATGTTCATTTTTAAAAATGTTTAAAGGTTCATTAAAACGTTAAATTTTTCATGTTTAAATGTTCATTTTTAAAAACGTTTAAAGGTTCATTAAAACGTTAAAATGTCTATTTTTTTAAACACGCAGTCTCCTTCTGATATCATGTAGAAACAAGCAGTCTCTTTCTGATAGCATGTCGAAACGAGCAGTATCTTGCTGACATCATAAAGAAACAAGCAGTCTGCCTCTGACCTCATAAAGAAACAAGTAGTCTCCTTCTGACATCATAAAGAAACAAGCAGTCTCCTTCTGATATCATGTAACAAGATATATATGTCTGATATATATCAGAATATATATATGCTTGTTGGATATAAATCTTCATTAAAACTTTTAAATTTTTATTTTTAAAAACGTTAAAATCATCATTAAAAAGTTTAAATCTTCAATAAAACGTTTAAATTTTCATTTTTAAAAAACGTTAAAATGTTCATGAAAACGTTCAAATGTCCATTAAAATGTTAAATTCTTTAAAACGTTTAAATGTTCATTTTTAAAAATGTTAAAAGGTTCATTTAAGTGTTAAAATTTTCATTAAAATGTTAAAATGTTCATTAAAATGTTAAAAATCTTCATTAAAACGTTAAAATGTTCATTAAAACATTCAAATGTTCATTAAAACGTTAAAATCTTCAATAAAACGTTAAAGTATTCATTAAAACATTTAAATGTTCATTAAAACAATAAAATGTTCATTTTTAAAAATGTTAAAATGTTCATTAAAACGTTTAAAGGTTCATTAAAACATTGAAATGTTCATTAAAACGTTGAAATGTTCATTAAATTGTTAAAATCTTCATTAAAGCATTAAAATCTTTATTAAAACGTTTAAATCTTCATTTTTAAAAACGTTAAAATCTTCATAAAAACGTTAAAATCTTCATTTCTAAAAATGTTAAAAATGCTCATTAAAATGTTAAAATGTTCATAAAAACGTTAAAATGTTCATTAAAACGTTAAAATCATCATTCAAATGTTTAAATGTTCATTGAAACGTTAAATTCTTCATTAAAACGGTTAAATGTTCATTTTTTTAAACGTTAAAATGTTCATTAAAACATTAAAATGTTCATTAAAACGTTAAAATGTTCATTAAAACGTTAAAATCTTCATTAAAATGTTTAAATATTAATTTTTTAAAACGTTAAAATGTTCATTAAAATGTTTAAGTGTTCATTAAAACGTTAAATTCTTCATTAAAATGTTTAAATGTTCATTTTTAAAAACGTTAAAATGTTCATTAAAATGTTTAAATGTTCATTAAAACATTAAATTCTTCATGAAAACGTTTAAATGTTCATTTTTAAAAACGTTTAAAGGTTCATTAAAACGTTAAATTTTTCATTACAACGTTTAAATGTTCATTTTTAAAAATGTTTAAAGGTTCATTAAAACGTTAAAATTCATTTTTTTAAACAAGCAGTCTCCTTCTGATATCATAAAGAAACAAGCAGTCTCCTTCTGACATCATAAAGAAACAAGCAGTCTGCCTCTGACATCATAAAGAAACAAGCAGTATCTTTCTGACATCATAAAGAAACAAGCAGTTTCCTTCTGATATCATGTAGAAACAAGATATATATGTCTGATAAAAATCAGAATATATATATGCTTGTTGAATATAAATCTTCATTAAAATGTTTAAATGTTCATTTTTAAAAACGTTAAAATCATCATTAAAACGTTTAAATCTTCATTAAAAGGTTTAAATGTTCACTTTTTAAAAACATTAAAATCTTCATTAAAACGTTTAAATGTCCATTAAAACATTAAATTCTTCATTTAAACGTTAAATACTTCATTAAAACGGTTAAATGTTCATTTTTAAAAACGTTTAAAGGTTCAATAAAATGTTAAAATCTTCATTTTTAAAATCGTTAAAATGTTCATTAAAACGTTTAAATGTTCATTAAAATGTTAAAATCTTCATTAAAACATTAAAATGTTCATTAAAATGTTAAAATGTTCATTAAAACAATACATTCTTCATTAAAACGTTTAAATGTTCATTTTTAAAAACGCTAAAATGTTCATTTAAACGTTTAAATCTTCATTAAAACGGTTAAATGTTATTTTTTTTTAAACTTTAAAAGGTTCATTAAAATGTTAAAATTTTCATTAAAACATTAAAATGTTCATTAAAACGTTGAAATGTTCATTTTTAAAAACGTTTAAAGGTTCAATAAAACTTTAAAATTTTCATTTTTAAAAACGTTAAAACGTTCATTAAAACGTTTAAATCGTCGTCGTCGTCTTCCTCCGCTTATCCGGGTCCGGGTCGCAGGGGCAGCATCCCAACTAGGGAGCTCCAGGCCGTCCTCTCCCCGGCCTTGTCCACCAGCTCCTCCGGCAGGACCCCAAGGCGTTCCCGGACCAGATTGGAGATGTAACCTCTCCAACGTGTCCTGGGTCGACCCGGGGGCCTTCTGCCGGCAGGACATGCCCGAAACACCTCCCCAGGGAGGCGTCCAGGAGGCATCCTGACCAGATGCCCAAACCACCTCAACTGGCTCCTTTCGATCCGGAGGAGCAGCAGTTCTACTCCGAGTCCCTCCCGAATGTCCGAGCTCCTCACCCTATCTCTAAGGCTGAGCCCAGCCACCCTACGGAGGAAACTCATTTCGGCCGCTTGTATCCGCGATCTCGTTCTTTCGGTCATTACCCAAAGCTCATGACCATAGGTGAGGATTGGGACGTAGATCGACCGGTAAATCGAGAGCCTGGCTTTCTGGCTCAGCTCCCTCTTCCCCACGACAGATCGGCTCAGCGTCCGCATCACTGCAGACGCCGAACCAATCCGCCTGTCGATCTCCCGATCCCTCCTACCCTCACTCGTGAACAAGACCCCGAGATACTTAAACTCCTCCACTTGAGGTAGGACCTCTCCCCCGACCCGGAGGTGGCAAGCCACCCTTTTCCGGTAGAGAACCATGGTCTCAGATTTGGAGGTGCTGATCCTCATCCCAGCCGCTTCACATTCGGCCGCGAACCTACCCAGCAAGAGCTGAAGGTCAGAGCTGGATGAAGCTAGGAGGACCACATCATCCGCAAAAAGCAGAGACGAGATTCTCCTGCCACCAAACTCGACACACTCCACACCACGGCTGCGTCTAGAAATTCTGTCCATAAAAGTGATGAACAGAACCGGTGACAAAGGGCAGCCCTGGCGGAGTCCAACCCTCACTGGGAACAGGTCCGACTTACTACCGCCTATGCGGACCAAACTCACGCTCCTCTGGTAAAGGGACTGAATGGCCCTTAACAGAAAGCCACCCACCCCATACTCCTGGAGCGTCCCCCACAGGGTGCCCCTGGGGACACGGTCATAAGCCTTCTCCAAATCCACAAAGCACATGTGGATTGCTTGGGCAAACTCCCATGCCCCCTCCATCACCCTTGCAAGGGTATAGAGCTGGTCCACAGTTCCACGGCCAGGACGAAAACCACATTGCTCCTCCTCTATCTGAGATTCAACTATCGATCGGACCCTCCTCTCCAGTACCTTGGAGTAGACCTTTCCAGGGAGACTGAGGAGTGTGATCCCCCTATAGTTGGAACACACCCTCAGGTCACCCTTCTTAAAGATGGGGACCACCACCCCGGTCTGCCACTCCCTAGGAACTGCCCCCGATGACCACGCAATGTTGTAGAGACGTGTCAACCATGACAGCCCTACAACATCCATAGCCTTGAGATACCCAGGACGAACCTCATCCGCCCCCGGGGCTCCGCCGCTGTGTAGTTGTTTGACTACCTCAGCAACTTCTGCCCCCGAGATCGGACAGTCCATCCCCAGGCCTCCCAGCTCTGGTTCCTCCTCGGAATGCGCATTGGTGGGATTGAGGAGCTCCTCAAAGTATTCCTTCCACCGTCCGACTATAGCCTCAGTTGACGTCAGCAGCTCCCCATCCCCACTGTAAACAGTGTGAGCGAGTTGCTGCCTTCCTCTCCTGAGGCGCCGGACAGTTTGCCAGAACCTCTTTGGAGCCGATCGATAGTCTTTCTCCATGGCCTCACCAAACTCCTCCCACGCCCGAGATTTTGCCTCGGCAACTGCCACTGCTGCACCCCGCTTGGCTATCCGGTACCTGTCTGCTGCCTCCGGAGACCCACAGACCAGCCACGCCCTGTAGGCCTCCTTCTTCAGCCTGACGGCTCCCCGAACCTCTGGTGTCCACCAGCGGGTACGGGGGTTGCCACCACGACTGGCACCGGCCACCTTACGACCACAGCTAGCAACAGCCGCCTCGACAATCGCAGAGTGGAACAAGGCCCACTCGGACTCAATGTCCCCCACTGCTCTCGGGACGTGGTCAAAGCTCTGCCGTAGGTGGGAGTTGAAGACCGTCTTGACAGGTTCTTCTGCCAGGCGTTCCCAGCAGACCCTCACTATGCGTTTGGGTCTGCCAGGTCTACGCGGCATGTTCCCTTGCCATCTGATCCAACTCACCACCAGGTGGTGATCAGTTGACAGCTCCGCCCCTCTCTTCACTCGGGTGTCCAAAACATACGGCCGCAGGTCAGATGATACGACTACAAAATCTATCATCGACCTGTGGCCTAGGCTGCCCTGGTACCAAGTGTACCGGTGGGCATCCTTATGTTCGAACATGGTGTTCGTTATGGCCAAACTGTGGCTTGCACAGAAGTCCAATAACAAAACACCGCTCGAGTTCAGATTAGGTGGGCCGTTCCTCCCAATCACACCCCTCCAGGTCAAGCTGTCATTGCCCACGTGAGCATTGAAGTCCCCCAGCAGGACAATGGAGTCCCCTGATGGAGCACTATCTAGCACTCGTCCCAGGGACTCCAAAAAGGGTGGGTACTCTGAACTGATATTTGGCCCATAAGCACAAACAACAGTCAGGACCCATTCCCCGACCCGAAGGCGCAAGGAAGCTACCCTCTTGTCCCCCGGGGTAAACCCCAACACACAGGCAGAGAGTCTCGGGGCTAACAAAAAGCCAACCCCAGCCCTCCGCCTCTCACCCGGATCAACTCCAGCAAAGTAGAGTGTCCAACCCCTCTCCAGGTCTCGGGTTCCAGAGCCAATGCAATGTGTCGAGGTGAGTCCGACTATATCTAGCCGGTACCGCTCAACCTCTGCCACAAGCTCCGGCTCCTTCCCCGCCAGCGAGGTGATGTTCCATGTCCCAAAAACTAGTTTTCTTGTCCGGGGATTGGACCGCCAAGGCTCCCGCCTTGGTCTGCCACCCGATTCGCATTGCACCGGACCCTTCGTGTTCCTCCTGCGGGTGGTGGGTCCACAGTTGGACGAGCCCATGTATCCGGTTCGGGCTGGGCCCGGCCGGGCCCGGCCGGGCCCCATGGGCAAAAGCCCGGCCACCAGGCGCTCGCTCACGGGCCCCAACCCCAGGCCTGGCTCCAGGGTGGGACCCCGGTAACCCTCCGGGTACTCCGACTCTTCGTTTTGACCGCCATGAAAGATCCTTCGAACCGTTCTTTGTCTCACCCTTCACCTAAGACCAATTTGTCATGGGAGACCCTACCAGGGGCACTAAGTGCCCCAGACAACATAGCTCCTAGGATCATTAGGGCACTCAAACTCCTCCACCACGATAAGGTGACGGTTCAAGGAGGAGCAGAATCTGGCGGCCAAGCGTTCATAAAACGTTTAAATGTTCATTAAAATGTTAAAATCTTCATTAAACCATTAAAATGTTCATTAAAACAATAAATTCTTCATTAAAACGTTTAAATGTTCATTTTTAAAAACGTTAAAATGTTCATTAAAACATTAAAATCTTCATATTTTTTTATTTATATTTGATTAAACAATGTTGATTAAGGTGTGTGTGTCTGAGAGAGATAGAGAGGGTGAGAGGGAGAGAGATGGAGTTGAAAAAATAAAAAAACTCGACCGGAGCGGAGGTAGTGAGTTAATGCAGCACGTCAACTCTGTCTTGTCAAATGCACCATGTAAGTTAGTTATGAAAAAAGTAACTTTAAATATTCAACTGAAAAAGAGGCGAGCTGAAGAAAACCTAGGGAAAACTGAAGAAACGTGAGCAACAGTGAAGCAAGCACAGCGAGATCCGTTTCTGTGAGTGTGTGTGTGTGTGTGTGTGTGTGCGTGCGTGCGTGCGTGCGTGCGTGCGTGCGTGTGTGTGTGTGTGTGTGTGTGTGTGTGTGTGTGTGTTCGCGTGGATGAGACGGACGGACTGCGTTCCCGGCCGGCTAGAGAGTTTTGTGTGTAGGGAGGGGCAGGCGCTCTATGTGACTGGCCAATCACAGAGCGTGAAGACAGTAAGTTACCCAATGAGGATTTTCCTTCAGCACGATTACAGATATTTCCGAGGTTTACTCGTCTCATGCTCGTATTCATCAAAAATGCTTTATCCGTACCGGATACTCGTCTGAAATGAGTATCCGGCTCATCCCTTATAAACATATTATAAATCAGCTGCGTTCGTGATTTAAAACATGCCAGAAATGTGCTGGAAGCAGACTGCAGCTCCAGGTATGTCAGCTCAATATTTTGTTAAAGAGCAAGTCAACCCCTACCTGAGTCTAACTCCACTCCCACTTCTTGTTTGAAAAATGCAACACATGCTGTTGCCTGGCAGACCGAGAGGGCGGAGCCGCTAACAAATACACACACACTTAGGCTAACGACAGCATTGTGACATCATAATGTACCAGTTTACATCATAGCATACTTCTTAGCCAATAGCGGTGGCAGATTTAAATTAAAATACAGTGCAGAGTTTTTACCTGACAACAGCACAACACTGCCAGTTTTAGGCAGAATAAATAAATTTTAACTAAGATGCACTGAAGTGCCAAATTATTGACGACACGTGTCTGCAGCACGATTAGACACTCGTTTATTTAGTTTATCAGCAAAAAAAAGTTTGACTAACGCAATGGGATTTTGTCCCTCGGGCGGGATGCTGGAAAGCTAAGGAGTTAATCACCTGCAGGTTGAAATCAGGTGTGTTGAAACAGAGTTAAAACTAAAACGTGCTTGATACCGGCCCTCCAGGCTGGGAACTTCATACCACTGCTGTTAACGGTCATTTTAGCACATACTGGCTCAAGAAAATTAAAAAATATGAAAACATTTCATATCATGGCTTTAAAATGTGTGTAGGACTCCGACATAGGGTTCAGACTTTTTGCTGCAACTGTAAACACAATTTTCTGTAATTATTGAATACGAAGTTGATTAAAATACAGCTAAACATGACATACTAGCGGCATGAGCTGCCCTGTAAGACATCTTTTTAGTGACGTATGACAAACAGCTCTTCACGGTTTAGAGGAATTTAGATTTTTATGATGATTTATGACAAAATTCCTTAAAATGAATAACTGAACCTAGTTTATCTTTATGTAGACGGTAAAGTGTAGTGAAACAGCGCTAGTCTCAGTCGGCATAAGCAGCAGGGCCCTGCAGGGAATCGAACCCCGTCTCATTACTGAGAGTTCCGTTACCAGAGTCTTTTGCTTTGGGCGACCTGAGACGGTAAAGCAAAACCTGCATCAACACAGCATTTAATGTTGGTGGAACATAAATTCTGTCTTGATGCAGGAAAAAAGAAACAGTCAGATTAAAAAATTATTTCCAATTAAATTAATTTTAATATTTTATAAATGTTTTACAGATTTAGAGCCTCCTTTGACTTTTACGCTTTTCGTTAACTTCTCGTTCTTTTATGATGTTTATCCGTTCTTTAGTCGCGGTCAAACGCATCGTAATTTTGTTCTGCGGTGAATCTTAAAGTTATGTTGAATGTAAATAATCTGAGTCTTTATTGCTTTAATTTAACAGCACAGTAACTTGTTAAAATATTCAAGTTAATTTAAATCATTTACATGTTTAATTAGACTATATTTTATTAGCCTTTAATATTTTAGTATTTATTGTTGAACTTTTGTAAAGAGCTATTTTTAAACGCGTGCACATTTAAACACTAAAACCTTTGTTTGCTCCATCTGTGTCAGAGCTCTGCTGTTCAGCTCCTTCCTGGTTCCTGCAGGACCACAAAGCCCAGAGAAGCTCAGTCCAGCAGGACGTGAGGACACGAACAGACACGCAGAGCTCCTCCTAAACCTGGAATCAAACTTTTCTACAGATGATTTAGAACAGTTTCTTGTGACAGAACAGTTAGTGAAACAGAAAGGACATGATGAAGATGATGTTATCGTCCTTGTCTTTCATACAGATCAAAGATCACCCCAGCTTATGCTCATGTCACTAAGTAAACGTCCCATTTCTCACTAAGACCTGCTCTATCTGCTCTACCAGATTATCAGAAGCATCACTGTAGTTGTAGTTTTGCCTCCATCTTCCTGCCCTCCTTGGTCTCATGTTTGTCTTCTACTACCTCTCATCATCCATCTCAGGTGGGATCTTGTTTGCTCCGATGGCCTCTTGAGTTCCAGGCTTACATCTTTTAGTGAACGTTAAATCATATACTAATATACATGTATGTATGTGTGTGTGTATGGTATGATGCTAAACCAGACTGCCTGCTCCATCAGATGAAAAGGAAATCCTCTCAGGACCCAAATAAAATAGAAGATTTAGCAACCAGACACAGAAGCCCAGGTGAAACGTCCACATCAGCATCTCCAGTTCTACCAGCTCCAAAAACACACTTCTGAAATAATAAAACACTAAACTCAGCCAACGGATGAAGACGTCCTGGTGCCAGATGCTACCTAAGACATCACCAGTTCAGCTGACTTGATAAAACACTTGGTGACTAAAACAAACATCTGGTGACCTGGTAAAAAACAGTCCTGGTGCAACAAGCTACCTGAGACAAACGTTTCCAGTCAACCAGTTCAAGAAAGAAAGAAAGAAAAAATCTTCAGTGGCGCTGCACTGGAAAAAAAGATATCTCTAGTCCGAGTCGGAGTCGTCCGAGTCGTCCCATCTTGGTCTCTTCGGTGGGATGTACGGGAAGCGCTCTCCAGTCCTCTTCTGGCTGGATCCAAGGACCGAGGTAGAAGGAGTGGGTTCTTCTACATCCTGGACCTCTTCAGCGCTCCCGTGGGCAGGCCTGGGATCTTCTGGAAGCTCTCCCGGTGGGGCCGGAGGAGCTACCGCCAGCCAGAAGTCTTCTGGTGGTGGAAGCTGCTGGTCTTCATCGCTATCCAGAATTGAGCTACCATAACCAGAGTCCACACTAGAAGCCAGAAAACCTTCTAAAGCTGACCAATCTGAGCTATTGTCAGTCTCCTCCGACTCCTCATCACTACTCAGACCCTCAACTGCAAACTCTGCCTCTTCTAGAGGAGCCTGACCATGATGACACACAAACACCACATCATCATCAGGAATGTGAAGGGCTGGGTACCCACCTTCATCTTCATCGAGAATCCGGATGACCTCAGGGACCCCTGCAGTCACGGGACGCTCCACGATGAAGATGCCTGTGAGGACAAAACAAGACACATTAAATCTACTTGTCTCATAAAACAGTTATTAAAAAGCTACAGTGACTCGTTTACAATACAAGAGATGTGTGTCTGCATCTGCATGTGTGCACAAGATACACTTTACTAATCTGGTTGTTTTTTAGGGTTTAACAGGTTAAAACCGATTTCTGCTTTTACTGAAAAAGTTTCCATTTTTAATTGATGTGATTGTTTATTATTTATGTTTCATATTTATAGCTGATGTATTTCTAAAAAGATTTATTCTTTTACAGCTTGTAGACACAACACTGCTCAAATAAAGTTGTTTTAGAATGGGCTCTATAAAAATAAACAGAAGACTCATTAAACTGGTGAAAACTGTTTAAAAAATATTCAAACGGACAGAAATGCATTTATAAACCTGAGAACCAACTCAGAGAACACGTCAAACTTTTTACTTGGATAAAACTGATGAAGTCCTTAAAGATCAAAGGTCTCTAGATCATTCAGATTTATGAAAACAACTCATGTTCACCGATGCTAACAGGCTGAAGCTAAAGCTAGCTGTACGTTCTAGCATGTTCTACGTCATGACGTTTCATACCTGGTTCACCCGTTTCTATGGTTACGAAAACAACATGTTATTGTTTGAACCATACATTTTTAGAATCGTACATGTCATTTAATTAGTTTTAAACATTTCGATGTAAAATTGAACTAAATGGACTTGCTGAAACCAAATTGGTGGTTTTCTTTTAACGGTTCTCTCTAGTCTGATATAGTCATCCCACCGACCTGCTGGCTGGGACCCTCAAGATGTTGAGGCTGTGTGATGAGGTTGAGTCACAGGTCGGTGCTAATGTGAGAAACCTTTTGTCTCTATCCCGCTAAAAGAACCACATATTCAGCTTTTATTTTGCGTGCCCAGCTGACAAAAACCAACAGGCACTCCTCGCGCTCATCACCTCGCTTCTGTCCATCCTCTTTTATATCAATAACACAAATGAAACCAATACATGCCAGAACAAAACTAGTAAAAACATTTGATGTGTTCAAACTGGGGATTACAAAAGCACAAAAGCGCTTAAAGTCCTCACTGTTCCAGGGGAATTTGAGCCTCACTTGTCCACAGAAAACATGTTTCACCTAAAACACCAAATCTCGTCTCGTCTTTTTCCGCCTATCCGGGTCCGGGTCGCGAGGGCAGCATCCCAACTAGGCAGTTGTTCCACACCGTCCTCTCCCCAGCCACCTCCACCAGCTTCTCCGGCAGGACCCCTAGGCGTTCCTGGGCCAGTTCGGATATGTACTTTCTCCAACGTGTCCTGGGTCGTCCTGGGGGCCTCCTGCCAGCAGGACATGCCCAAAACACCTCACCAGGGAGGCGTGCAGGAGGCATCCTAGCTAGATGCCCAAACCACCTTAACTGACTCCTCGATATGGAGGAGCAGCGGCTCTATTCCGAGTCTCTACCGAATGTCCGAGCTCCTCACCCTATCCCTAAGGCTGACCCAGCCACCCCGCGGAGAAAACTCATTTCGGACGCTTGTATCCGCGATCGTGTCCTTTCTGTCATTACACAAAGCTCAATACCATAGGTGAGGAGTGGGCGGTAGTAGATCGACTGCTCTTGCTGGGGAGGTTCGCAGCCGAGTGTGAAGAGGCTGGGATGAGGATCAGCACCTCCAAGTCTGAGACCATGGTTCACGATCGGACGTTCGGTCTCTCAAATACACGAATTTAACATTATAATAATGTTTCAATAGTTTGTCCTTTAGGAAACATGAAATAAGTCAGATGGAGAATTTAACTGATGTTAGCTTACCGTGCTCCTCCCGGAAGGCCAACATCTCTCTAGTAGGTTGGTTCTCGGGTCTTCTTCAGCTAGCCACAAACTTCTTCAGCAATTTCTGCTCTGCAGAGGCTCTCCAAGCTCGTCCAAGGGCTATTATTGAAGCAAATCTCCAGAGGCTCTCTCGACCAAGTGCTGCTCTAGCGCAAGTTCGAAAGAAAGACTTTTAACATTCGATGAGCTTTTATAGACGAGCAACGTTCTAATTCTATGACGTATACACGCATGTGCGTGCAACGGATTCCTAACCTGCCTCTTTGCAGCAGATACACCCGAGGGGTCTCTCAGCCCTCTGGTGGACACAAGCTATTACTGCAGCTGTTTTAGAACTGTCACTTAGCTAACTATGTAATAACCAGAGGTGGAAAGATTACTAAAATTTCCTACTTAAGTACAAGTTAAAGTACTTGCCTGAATTTTACTCAAGTAAAAGTAAAAAGTATTGTAAATAAAATGTACTCAAAGTAAAATTTACTTAGTTACATTTTTGTCAGCGTAAAGATGGTTACATCAGTGCAAAACCACAACGTTCACAACACACTCGTGTATGCACGCACACACACGGACACACACACAGTTTGATGGAAGGATTTCTATCCTATCAGTGAGAACAGGACGTGCACATTGATTGGACGAGGTTTTTTTTAGGATTGTACGTTTCAATTGTGATTAAAATTATTCTTTATTTTGAAAAAAAAGTTAATTTTTAGATGCCATCAGCATGTGAGGTATCTCAATGTTCTCATGACAAAACTCTAACATGAGACTGTGCTCTAACCTGTCACACAACAAGCTAAATGAAAGTCAAACATTTCAAATGGACCGTATGACAGCTGTTAACGTTGGCCCTGCCCAACTTTATTCTCTCTTTATTCTGCTCTCCCCACCTATTCCACCTTCCTCAGGATCCACTGGTTTCCCTCTTTCCTATTCACTCTCTCTCTTTCTTAACATTTTTTCTTTTAAATCGCAATTGCGTATTCTTGCTCATTTTAAATATATTTTTAAACATTTTTGAAATGCTTTTTTATAGTTTTACAATTTTTATATTTTTTGTTTTTGTGAAGCGCCTCGTGATTTTTATCTTGAGAGGCGCTATATAAATGATATTTTCTTCTTCTTCTTCTTCCAACTTTACCTCTACATTCAGTTCCTTTATCCATGTCCATCCTAGAGCTCCTCTCTGACCTTCATGCTTATTTAGAGCAGCTGATTTATAAAGTTAGCAGAGTTCATCCTTGGCAGTGGGTTCACTCACTCATTTAAAGATATCGGCCAGAGGCAAAATTCGTTTGAACAGCATGTGTAAATGTGTATTAAAACCTTAGATGAAAAAGGTTTTTGGATTTTGACGGCTGGAATTGTAAGATAATCTGATGTTTGTGACCGGCGCGGGAAAAACAGAAACTAACTTCCGGTCTAAGCCCTGGGCAGCTGCTGACGTTTCACATGGAGCTCTGCTGAAACAGCTGTAGTACACAACGCCTGACTCCGGTGTTTCTGCGTTAGCGTTATAGCAGAGAACAATGTGTCATCAATCAGATGTAGCTTCTGAAGCCTCTACTAGTCTGTCAGATTTGTTTTTTCTCTGGGATACGGCGACGAGAACGGATATTGGATTACCGGAGAAGTTCAACCGAGTTCCGACCCCGCCAGCTGGATATCACTACCAGAGGTGCAGACATGTTTTAGACCGTTTGACTCAGAAGACCTGCCTATGTCCTATTATTTGGACATAGAGGAGGATTCTGTTCATCTTCAGAACCAAAATTGATACGGTTTGTTTACTTTTCTTAAATATTTCATTTCCTGTGCTCCACTGGGAGCTCTAAGCTGACGAGTTCTCAGCTGGTCTTAGCTCCATCACGTGTCCCAATATAGTTCAGTAATCTACAGTTTTACTGCTGTGTGTATTTATTGATATAACTCTGGAAAATATTTAACCAACAATTTACCAGAATAAATCTTCCTGATGCTGGAGGAACTCCTTAGCTCAACTCGTTGTTTTCACTAATCCAGGATGTCATGGAGGTTCTAATGTTGAAATATAGAGATCATCTTTTAGATTATAACTGTGTGTGTGTGTGTGTGTGTGTGTGTGTGTGTGTGTGTAAAAATAGTGAATTTTACCCAAAAACTGAATCTTAAGGATCTTGAGGAGTGGGAGTCAGAGACAGACACTTGCTGGTTCACCGGGGACTGGGGCCCTGTCCACACGTAGCCGGGGATCTGCCAAAACGTAGATATTTTTCTACATTTTGGCCTGTCATCCACACGAAAATGGAGTTTTTTCACACGAAAATGGATCTTTTTGAAAACTCCGGCCAAAGTGAAGATCTGCGTTTTCTCCGTTTTGGTTGTCTGCGTGTGGACGGACAAAACCGGAGTTTTAAGGTCCGCAACGTCACTTTCCGCGACAGAAAAATGCTGACATCACGTATGCGACCTGTGTTTACACTAGCCGGCATCATGGAAGCCCTCAGAGCTGCGCTCTGTCACTACCCGATCCATCAATTGTCCAATTGGTGGGCGGCGGGGGAAGTACTGCCGCCTACAGGTCTGGCATGTCCTTAACAACGTATTTATCCGGGTACGTGTGGACAGAGTTTGTTTTTAAAACCCGGTGGTGTGGATGCAAGTTTTTGGAGGGGCGGATATTCGTTTTTAAAAAACCCAGCTACGTGTGGACTAGGCCTGGGTTTCCAGGTTGCTGGAGGACTGGAGGAGCTGAGCACGGAATAGGGAGCAGGATCCGGTAAGGTAGGGTCAGTATGGAGTGGAGAGCCAGGGACCGGCTGGGAGACAGCGGGACTGGTCCGGTAGGTTGCAGGACGGTGTGAAAGGTGGTGGTGGAAATCTGGAGAAGAGGCAGCTTACAAAAATCAGGCAAGCTTGGAAAAACACACAGGAACTAGCAATCTGGCCAGTGAATAAAGATGTCTCCCAGCAGCTTCTATGTCCCTGGCCAACTGATGAGCAGATGGACTGCAGCTGGTCCACTCCTTGACACGCCCACCTGCAGGAGAAGCTCAGAGAAGGTTTAGCAGAGAGAGGAGGACTCACCTCAGACCATGACACCAAGATAACTTAAAGTGATAACTTACAACATTTTCATATTTTGAACTCACTTTCTTGAGCCAGTATGTGCCAAAATGACCCTTTACATGGTGAATGAAATGTCACTCAGACCCTCACCGCTCTGTGGCCAGAATACCACACTTGCAACTTCAGATTGCCGGTCAGGTCTGTTGGACTTAGTAGAGCTGATATGCCTGGTTCTGCAGCCTTAACCCCTTCTTTCCACCGGAGCCGTCAGCAGCACTTAACTGCAGCAGCACGTCTTGCTCGCTTATGCTGCTGCTCGGCCCTTCCCACGAGACGCGTAGCAGCATGGGAGCAGCTGTCACCGACAGAGCACAAAGTCACACGAGTGACTTCGTCAGTAAACACAACAACTAGCAGGAGAAAACTACATTATGGCTCCAAAAGGTTTGTGTTTTATGTTCTGTCCATTTTATAATCGCTAATACGGACCTGAAAAACAAAGGAGGCCGCAAGCCAAGTGATAACTTCTCACGGGGCCGCACAGTTAGTAACTTTTTTAAAGTAAAGCAACCGGAAGGCAGTACGTTTCTTTATTCTGAAAATCTCGGGAAGCTTCGCTCCGTTTCCGCGTCCGATTTCCTGTCTTTCCTTCCCCAAAAATGTCGAACTTGACCCGTTTCAGAGGCGTAACGTGTAGAAAATAGAACCGGAGCGTAAGGGCCGCGACATGCTGCTCCTGAGACGCGGCCGACTCGCGCTGCTGACTGCTGCTGGTGGCTCCGGTGGAAAAGGTTCTGTTGACCACAGCGGTTCCTATCAGCAGCTATGACGTGCTGCTGCAGTAACGTGCTGCTGACGGCTCCGGTGGAAAGAAGGGGTAAGGTGCTTTTCCAGGAACACTACTCAGGGCAACTCTGACCGATGCAGTTCAGCCCGACCACAGTTTCCAAGGGCACGGTTTGGTATTTTCCCTCTATTTTTCTCCCCTATTTTTAGTCCCTGCTCCATTGAGGTACCTGGCCAGGCTGAGTTGGGCCGGTATCATGATTCTGGCTGCTGATTGGCTGGGGGCTTCATGGAGCTGGCGTGGGAACAAAACTGCTTTCAGATGGGCTGACTCAAACCACGCTGTACAGAGCTGTTTTAGGCTGAGTAGTGCTCCTGGGAAACCACCTTTAGTGTCTGCATGAGCAGCAGCAGCTCCTAGATGTTAGTACTGGGTATGGAATGGAATATGATTTAAAATATAACTCGAGCAAAAGTGTTGTTCTATTCTACAGAACCACCCAGGATAAAAGGCTCAATTATCCTGTGTTTAAGTTGTCCAGCAACAGTCTTGCAGTCTGTGAAAAGATAAAATATCTTGGACACTTTATCACAGCCTAGATGAGTGACGATGATGATATTTACAGGCAGTGCTGCAAGCTATATGTGCAAGCAGACACCATTGCACAGAAATTCAGCTGTTGTTCCACACCTGTTAAAGTGGCATTATTTAAAGCATACTGCACACCACTATATACTGCACATCTGTAGTCATTCTATAAAAAGTCTAGCTTGCACAGGTTACAAGTGGCATACAATGATGCAATGAGAATCCTCCTCAGAATTCCCAGGGGATAGCCTGGCAAGCCAGACTAAATAAATGTATTATTTAGTCTGGCCACGCTCCATTGATGGCTCTCGGTTGTGGGGCGGGTTCTACCGTTGTCTTTCAAATGATCTCTGCATTCCACTGGACAATGAATGTGACATACTCTTGTTTCACTCTGTTGCATCATCCCACCCACCAGGCATATAGAGTGCCCTGATTGGCCCACAAAGTGGATAAAGCTCTGTGATTTGTTCACTAAGCAGATAGAGCACTATGATTGGCCCACCATTATGGACCAATTACAGCTCTTTGTGTGTTTGAAACCCCTCTAGAGAGCTGTGATTGGCTAGCCAGAGTCCTGGTAGGAGCTGTGGAGGTTCCAATGGAGCATGCCTAGACCAAACTTTGCAAAGCAAGAATTTGGTCTAGTTCACTAGGCTACCCAGGGGAGGCAGTGCTAGTCAAACGTTTGTTTCTGTGAGAGTGTGTACATTTAAGGCACTTCTAAGACATTTAATGTTCAAGTTTATGAGACGGCTGGAAGAATCTTCCAATAGTATTATAGTTGCTCTCGTTATATGTCTAGGCTAGGAATGCACTGGTTAAAATGTTTGGGTGGATTTATCTCAACTAGTTAGTTTTGTTGTCCCTTACCTCCACTGCAGTTATATCCTGTGATTTTATAGGCTTTTATTGGTATTAATGTTAATTGGTATCCTTTCTTTTCTTGTATCTTTTTCTTTTATCTGTATGTTTCTTTTAAAATGGACTTTAAGTCTGGCAATAAACTATAGGGATGAGCGAGTACACCGCTATCTGTATCTGTATCTAATCAACCAAGCAAATTATCTGCATCTGTATCTGTACTCGGAATGGGCGTGGCATAACCCGGAAGTGGGTGTGGTTTAGCCGGAAGTGGGTGTGGCCTACATAAATACATTATTTTAAGTCTGAAATTAATATGGAATGATCAGAAGTTGATATGTGTATTGTTTATTCGAAAACTATTTACAGAGCAGCCTCAGAATTGAGATTAAATATTTTTGATCACAATAGTAAAGGAACTATTTCAGAACAAGTGTTTCAATAAAATCAGAACATTAATATTTAAGTGCATGGATTAATACATTTGAACTCATGCAGTAGGAACTAGGAAATATGAAATGCTACAACTAGACACAACTTTATGTAATGTTCATTAAAACGTTAAAATGTTCATTAAAATCTTCATTAAAACATTAAATTCTTCATTAAAACGTTAAAATGTTCATTAAAACGTTACAATCTTCATTTTTAAAAACGTTAAAATGTTCATGAAAACGTTTAAATGTCCATTAAAATGTTAAATTCTTCATTAAAACGTTTAAATGTTCATTAAAACGTTAAATTCTTCATTAAAACGTTAAAATCTTCATTAAAACGTTTAAATGTTCCTGTTTAAAAACATTAAAATCGTCATTAAAACGTTAAAATCTTCATTAAAATGTTAAAATCATCATTAAAATGTTTAAATGTTCATTAAAACGTTAAAATCTTCATTAAAATGTTTAAATGTTCAGTTTTAAAAACGTTAAAATGTTCATTAAAATGTTAAAATGTTCAATGAAACGTTTAAATGTTCATTAAAACATTAAATTCTTCATTAAAACGTTTAAATGTTCAGTTTTAAAAACGTTTAAAGGTTCAATAAAACGTTAAAATCTTCATTTTTAAAACGTTAAAATGTTGATTAAAACGTTTAAATGTTCAGTAAAATGTTAAAATCTTCATTCAAACATTAAAATGTTCATTAAAATGTTAAAATGTTCATTAAACAATAAATTCTTCATTAAAACATTTAAATGTTCATTTTTAAAAACGTTAAAAGGTTCATTAAAACGTTTAAATGTTCACTTTTAAAAACGTTAAAATGTTAATTAAAATGTTTAAATGTTCATTAAAACGTTAAATTCTTCATTAAAACGTTTAAATTTTCATTTTTAAAAATGTTAAAAGGTTCATTAAAACGTGTAAAGTTTCATTTTTAAAAACGTTAAAATGTTAATTAAAATGTTTAAATGTTCATTAAAATGTTAAATTCTTCATTAAAACGTTTAAATTTTCATTTTTAAAAACGTTTAAAGGTTCATTAAAACGTTAAATTTTTCATTACAATGTTTAAATGTTCGTTTTTAAAAACGTTTAAAGGTTCATTAAAAAGTTAAAATGTTCTTTTTTGAAACAAGCAGTCTCCTTCTGATATCAAAAAGAAACAAGCAGGATCTTGATGATATCATAAAGAAACAAGCAGTCTGCCTCTGACATCATAAAGAAACAAGCAGTCTCCTTCTGATATCATGTAGAAACAAGCAGTCTCCTTCTGATATCATGTAGAAACAAGATATATATGTCTGATATATATCAGAATATATATATGCTTGTTGAATATAAATCTTCATTAAAACGTTTAAATGTTCATTTTTTAAAATCGTTAAAATGTTCATTAAAACATTAAATTCTTCATTAAAACGTTTAAATGTCCATTAAAACATTAAATTCTTCATTAAAACGTTTAAATGTTCATTTTTAAAAACTTTTAAAGGTTCATTAAAACATTAAAGTTTTCATTACAACGTTTAAATGTCCATTAAAACATTAAATTCTTCATTAAAACGTTTAAATGTTCATTTTTAAAAACGTTTAAAGGTTCATTAAAACGTTAAAGTTTTCATTACAACGTTTAAATGTTCGTTTTTAAAAACGTTAAAATCATCATTAAAACATTTAAATCTTCATTAAAACGTTTAAATGTTCATTTTTTAAAAACATTAAAATGTTCATTAAAACATTAAATTCTTCATTAAAACGTTTAAATGTCCATTAAAACATTAAATTCTTCATTAAAACGTTTAAATGTTCATTTTAAAAAATGTTTGAAGGTTCATTAAAACGTTAAAATGTTCATTTTTTAAACAAGCAGTCTCCTTCTGATATCATAAAGAAACAAGCAGTCTGCCTCTGACATCATAAAGAAACAAGCAGTCTCCTTCTGACATCATAAACAAACAAGGAGTCTGCCTCTGATATCATAAAGAAACAAGATATACATGTCTGATATAAATCAGAATATATATATGCTTGTTAAATATAAATCTTCATTAAAACGTTTAAATGTTCGTTTTTAAAAACATTAAAATTATCATTCAAATGTTTAAATGTTCACTTTTTAAAAACATTAAAATCTTCATTAAAACGTTTAAATGTTCATTAAAACGTTAAATTCTTCATTAAAATGGTTAAATGTTCATTTTTTTAAAACGTTAAAATCAGGGGTGGATTAAGGACTGAAGAACATCTGGGGCTTAACACACACACACACACGCGCGCACATGCACACGTGACACTCACTAGTCAACTACATATATGTCTTGTACCACATAATTTTTAATCTGAAGCTACATATTAAGCATTTTTAGGGCAGAGTATTGTTCCTGTTAGTGTTTAGTGTGAGATGATAGTAAATATTCCCGTTCTTTCTCCAACAACTTTGCCTGATAGTAAGCTAACTTTAGGCAAACCAGCAGCACAATAAATATTTTCAAATAAGACTCACAAACCTGAGTCAGCACCAGTCTCATCAAAGCTGGGGTTCTGTCGCGGTACTTTTGGTCTAAAAAACGTCCTTATGTCCATCTTCACTCATGCGTTTCAGGCAGAGAGTGTAGAAGAAACCGGCTGCTGAGGGGCTTCTTCTTCAGTGGTGGAGGCTCAGGCAGGCTGTATACAAACTACTGCCAGCTGCTCCCTCTCTGTTAGACTTTGGTACTGCATGTTAGTCTAATGAGCTTTGAAAGAAACAGACGTACTGCATGTTACTTCCACGATTTAGATCCGGGGCTTCCTATGAAACATCCGGGGCTTCAGCCCAAGTAGCCAGGCCTAACGCCGCCCCTGGTTAAAATCTTCATTAAAACATTAAAATGTTCATTAAAACGTTAAAATCTTCATTAAAACGTTAAAATCTTCATAAAAACGTTAAAACCTTCATTTTTGAAAACGTTGAAATGTTCATTAAAATGTTTAAATGTTCATTAAATCGGTAAAATCTTCATAAAAACGTTAAAACCTTCATTTTTGAAAACGTTGAAATGTTCATTAAAACGTTAAAATGTTCATTAAAACATTTAAATGTTCATTAAAACGTTGAAATGTTCATTAAAACGTAAAAATCATCATTAAAATGTTTAAATGTTCATTAAAACGTTAAATTCTTCATTAAAACGGTTAAATGTTCATTTTTTAAAATGCTAAAATGTTCATTAAAATGTTTAAATGTTCATTAAAACGTTAAAATGTTCATTTTTTGAAACAAGCAGTCTCTTTCTGATATCATGTAGAAACAAGCAGTCTCCTTCTGACACCATAAAGAAACAAGCAGTCTCCTTCTGACATCATAAATAAACAAGCAGTCTCCTTCTTATATCATGTAGAAACAAGCAGTCTCCTTCTGATATCATAAAGAAACAAACAGTATCTTGCTGATATAAAGAAACAAGCAGTCTCCTTCTGACATCATAAAGAAACAAGCAGTCTCCTTCTGACATCATAAAGAAACAAGCAGTCTACTTCTAATATCATGTAACAAGATATATATGTCTGATATATATCAGAATATATATATGCTTGTTGAATTTAAATCTTCATTAAAACGTTTAAATCTTCTTAAAACATTTAAATTTTCATTTTTTAAAAACATGAAAATGTTCATGAAAACGTTTAAAGGAGACATAACATGAAAAACCCACTTTTTTATCCGTTAACACAGTGTGTTTCACATTTTAAGTGTCTAAGTGAGCAAAAAGGCTTATATTATTCACTGGAGTTGCTATTTAGATATTTAATAATTAAGTTTTGGGCATATTTGTCCACCCGTTCAGTTTTTCAAATTATCTATTACATCAGTAATTTATTTCGTCAGGATAACTACCAAATATGGTAATGGCCCTCGGCTAAACACAGAGCCAATCCGCCATTTTTTCATCTCGCTAAGATTTTTTGTAGTCCTATTGGAAAAATGCAGAATGTCTGGTTATTTTAGCCACACACAGCTCAAAACTGTTCCTCGTTTTAAGGAAGGGTGGTGTGGCAGTATTTAAACCCAGGAGCTGATGACTCTACTGCTAAAAAAAAAACAGAAGAAAAACTAGTGTGTGTGTTGTGTGTGTGTGTGTGTGTGTGTGCATGCGTGCGCGCGTGGTTCGTTCGTGTCTCCTGGCTAGTAAGTACTGAGGGCTTCATCTATCTAAAAGGAGTAATTTCCATCTGAATGTGACAGCACCGGGACACAGCAGCAGAGCGGTAAGCTTCATGTAACTCTAAAATGTCGACAAACTTTACTTTAGGTTTACAGGCATTAGCAGCACTAAAGCGTTAGCATCCGGCTTGCTATCGCTAGCACAGTATGCTAGTAAAGTTAGCACCCAGATTAATGTGGATTTGGCTGATTTTCGTGGAATAAAACGTGATTTCTGATCAACGCCTTCTTTTACACCAGATGTACATCCACTGATTGTAGCAGCAGAGAGCCTGTGTGTTATTTTACATGAGTGTGATGTAATCTTAGCATCCAGTAAATAAAGTCCCATATCAGCTAAAATGCAGCGTGACAAAGTCATTAAAGTGCATCAACACAGTGGATTTAATAGAGTTTTAAAGAACAATCTCTGAGTGAAGTGAGGTTAGTTTTTTGTCTCACTGCAGATATAAAAACGAACTCTGCATCAGTCAGACGCAGCAAAGCTCACCGTCTGTATGAGCGTGAGCATCGGAAAGCTGATCAAATCAGCTGTAAAATAATTAAAACAAAGTAAAAATGTTCCTTTGCTTTTTAGAGTCCACATCCAGAAGACTGGAGCCGTGTTTCACTGACAGGCTGTCAGACTAACGCCCTGATGAGCTCAGCTGGGACAAACTGGTCTGATGTTTAGGTAAGTGAAGATCTGCTTCTCCAAGTCCTTGAGATGCTAGTAAAAATAATTTAGCCAGCTTGCTAATGTTACTTTTCTTCTCCTCTAAGGAACACAGAACGCTCGGATGTGGGAGCTCACGTCACCTACTGAAGAAGGAGACCCACCAGTAAAGAGACGGTCTGGACCAGACCAAAGTGAGTGATGACACACCTCAGCCACCCTCATCATTAAGAACACCTCACCCCCTGAATCACTCCGTCTGATGACAGCAGAGTGATTTATTTGATGTTTTACTTGTTTAGTCTGTTTAGAAATTATTGAATTACATTATTTTCTGTAATCGACCATCTGATCTGGATGTGTGCAGAATAACTTTCCCCAAATTCAGCAGCAGCTGGCCTACAAAAACAGCTGCAGCATGTAGTAAGTCTGTCTGCACTGCTCTCTACTGAGCTTCCTTTCATAAGGAATCATTTGTATAATTTTAGTGTCACTATTTTATTACATTTGTAAGAATATGAAGTCACTGCAGCAAAGTGAACTTGTGAACAAACACAAACGTGACTATAAACATGAAAGCTAAAGAAACAACTTTCCTAAAGCTGCTTGTAAACAAAATATGTCACTAATGTTATTGTCTATCATTGCAGAATATGGCGATGACATCATGGAACTGGTCTTTGGAAAAGTTTTCCCTGAACCAACTCCGTTTCTAGATGAGGTAGAGAAGATCTGCATCTCACCAACCCTCTGGTCTCAGTATTCAGACAACGGAGGTCTCCCACTGTTATCCAGGACCAGTTTGAAGCCCACATACTGCCCCTCCCTCATCATCAGGAAACATCAATCCGTATCCTGAGGACAACAGAAGACGGCAGGAGGACAGGAACTCTGAGACCTAGATACCACAGCACCGGGACACAAAGCACCTGTGTGCACAACGCCTGTTTAACTACTAAAGCCTGTTTATTATATTGTTCTACTTATTTGCTGTGAGGTTAATACTTAGAAAATTTGTATATTAATGTAAACAATAAAAAAATCACTGATTGTATGTTTTCTTTTAGATGTAATGGTCCAAACTCCGCCTTGTAGACATTTATTGCATCCTGTAGGTAAATACACAGAACAGGCTCAGATCCAGGATGACCCAGCATGCTCTTCTTCCATTCTGGCTGTTAGGGATTGTATCAATAACTCAATGCCTACTGATGTTTCCACCTAACAGTATTTATTTAGAATGCAGGTAAGATTTAACTATATTTGTTAGCAAAGCAGACTGATCTTGGGAATTTCACTGCAGCACTGATGTCCACCTCTCTGTACACATTAGAGAGAATTACCACTTTACAGCTAAACACACATTTAATAAAGATATAGGCTACGCATTGCAGACAATAAAAACAAAGTTCTAAGCATTAGAATTATAATCACATTAAAGAACATTTGGAGGAATGTTCTTTATTTTTGACTAGAATCTCAAATCTTTAAATTAAAATGTAACTGCTTTTTATCCATTTTCAGCCATTAAGACACCCAATATTAAATAAGACTACTTATAAAATTATTTATAATTATATGTATGTATATATATATATAGATAGAGATCTTAATAAAATATATTTTTAATGGTGTTTTAATGAGCTGTATCATTTTTTAAAACATTTTTATAGAAATAAATAAGCAAGCAGCATTCCTTGTGTGTGTGCGCGTGCGCGTGCCTGCTCGCTTGTCCCGTCGGCCGTGACGGATGTGTGTGTGTGTGTGTGCGCGCACGTGCCTGCTCACTTGTCCCTCCGTCGGCCGTGACGGGTGTGTGTGAGTGACTACAGAAAAATGCATGAGAGAGTTAGCAGCCTTGAAACAGCTTGATTAACTACTCTCCCCACATGTTTTAAAAATGCTAATATGCTATGCTAAATCTGCTATGCTAAATAATGATTTCTCTATAGAACTACAAAGTCCGGCTGGGGGAGGAGAGTACAGGTCTGCACTATGGAGGGGGGCGGAGTTTACAGCTCCTCCTCCAGTTTAAAGAGACAGTACCCAAAAACGGCTCGTTCTCAAGACTCTCCTCAGAACAGGGGTAGATGAGGGTCTGTAGAGCAACAATAATGAGGAAATCAGACCAAAGAACTGCAGTTCCACTGTATTTAGACCCCCAACTGAAGGATTTAGATGTAAAAAGGAATAACTTAAAAGCATGTTATGTCTCCTTTAAATGTCCATTAAAACGTTAAATTCTTCATTAAAACGTTTAAATGTTCATTTTTAAAAACGTTAAAAGAATCATTAAAATGTTACAATTTTCATTAAAATGTTAAAATGTTCATTAAAATCTTCATTAAAACGTTAAAATGTTAATTAAAACGTTAAAATGTTTATTAAAACGTTAAAATCTTCATTAAAACGTTAAATTATTCATTAAAACGTTTAAATGTTCATTAAAACAATAAAATGTTCATTTTTAAAAATGTTAAAATGTTCATTAAAACGTTGAAATGTTCATTAAAATGTAAAAATGTTTATTAAAACGTTTAAATGTTCATTAAAACATTATAATCTTTATTAAAACGTTAAAATCTTCATTTTTAAAAACGTTTAAATGTTCATTAAAACGTTTAAATGTTAATTAAAACGTTTAAATGTTCATTAAAATGTTAAAATCGTCATAAAAACGTTAAAATATTCATTTTTAAAAATGTTAAAAAGGTTCATTAAAACGTTAAAATGTTCATTAAAACGTTTAAATGTTCATTAAAACGTTAAAATGTTCATTAAAACGTTAAAATCATCATTAAAATGTTTAAATTTTCATTGAAACGTTAAATTCTTCATTAAAACGGTTAAATGTTCATTTTTAAAAACGTTAAAATGTTCATTAAAACTTTAAAATGTTCATTAAAACGTTAACATGTTCATTAAAATGTTAAAATCTTCATTAAAATGTTTAAATATTCATTTTTAAAAACGTTAAAATGTTCATTAAAATGTTTAAATGTTCATTAAAACGTTAAATTCTTCATTACAACGTTTAAATGTTCATTTTTAAAAACGTTAAAATGTTCAATAAAATGTTTGTGTTCATTAAAACATCAAATTCTTCATTAAAACGTTTAAAGGTTCATTAAAACGTTAAATTTTTCATTACAACGTTTAAATATTCATTTTTTAAAAATGTTTAAAGGTTCATTAAAACGTTAAAATGTTCATTTTTTAAACAAGCAGTCTCCTTCTGAAATCATGTAGAGACAAGCAGTATCTTGCTGATATCATAAAGAAACAAGCAGTGCCTTGATGATATCATAAAGAAACAAGCAGTCTCCTTCTGACATCATAAAGAAACAAGCAGTCTGCCTCTGACATCATAAAGAAACAAGCCGTATCTTTCTGACATCATAAAGAAACAAGCAGTCTGCCTCTGACATCATAAAGAAACAAGATATATATGTTTGATATATATCAGAATATAAATCTTCATTAAAACGTTTAAATGTTCGTGTTTAAAAACTTTAAAATAATCATTAAAACATTTAAATGTTCACTTTTTAAAAACATTAAAATCTTAATTAAAACGTTTAAATGTCCATTAAAACATTAAAATCTTCATTAAAACGTTTAAATGTTCATTTTTAAAAACGTTTAAAGGTTAAAAAAATGTTAAAATCTTCATTTTTAAAAACGTTAAAATGTTCATTAAAACGTTTAAATGTTCATTAAAATGTTAAATCTTCATTAAAACATTAAAATGTTCATTAAAACGTTAAAATGTTCATTTTTTTAAACAAGCAGTCTCCTTCTGATATAATGTAGAAACAAGCAGTGCCTTGATGATATCATAAAGAAACAAGCAGTGCCTTGATGATATCATAAAGAAACAAGCAGTCTCCTTCTGACATCATAAAGAAACAAGCAGTCTCCTTCTTATATCATAAAGAAACAAGCAGTCTCCTTCTGACATCATAAAGAAACAAGCAGTCTGCCACTGATATCATAAAGAAACAAGCAGTCTCCTTCTGATATCATGTAGAAACAAGCAGTCTCCTTCTGATATCATGTAGAAACAAGCAGTCTCCTTCTGATATCATGTAGAAACAAGCAGTCTCCTTTTGACATCATAAAGAAACAAGCAGTCTCCTTCTGATATCATGTAGAAACAAGATATATATGTCTGATATATATCAGAATATATATATATGCTTGTTGAATATAAATCTTCATTAAAACGTTTAAATTTTCATTTTTAAAAACATTAAAATCATCATTAAAACGTTTAAATCTTCATTAAAACGTTTAAATTTTCATTTTTTAAAAACGTTAAAATGTTCATGAAAACGTTTAAATGTCCATTAAATCGTTAAATTCTTCATTAAAACGTTTAAATGTTCATTTTTTAAAACGTTAAAAGGTTCATTAAAATGTTAAATTTTTCATTAAAACGTTAAATTATTCATTAAAACGTTTAAATGTTCATTAAAACAATAAAATGTTCATTTTTAAAAATGTTAAAATGTTCATTAAAACGTTTAAAGGTTCATTAAAACGTTGAAATGTTCATTAAAACGTAAAAATGTTTATTAAAACGTTTAAATAGTCATTAAAAATTATAATCTTTATTAAAACGTTAAAATCTTCATTTTTAAAAGCGTTAAAATGTTCATTAAAACGTTTAAATGTTCATTAAAATGTTTAAATGTTCATTAAAACGTTTAAATGTTCATTAAAACGTTAAAGTCTTCATAAAACGTTAAAATCTTCATTTTTAAAAATGTTAAAAAGGTTCATTAAAACGTTAAAATGTTCATTAAAACGTTTAAATGTTCATTAAATTGTTAAAATGTTCATTAAAATGTTAAAATCATCATTAAAATGTTTAAATGTTCATTGAAACGTTAAATTCTTCATTAAAACGGTTAAATGTTCATTTGTTTAAACGTTAAAATGTTCATTAAAACATTAAAATGTTCATTAAAACGTTAAAATGTTCATTAAAATGTTAAAATCTTCATTAAAATGTTTAAATATTCATTTTTAAAAACGTTAAAATGTTCATTAAAATGTTCAAATGTTCATTAAAACATTAAATTCTTCATTAAAACGTTTAAATGTTCATTTTTAAAAATGTTTAAAGGTTCATTAAAACGTTAAATTTTTCATTACAACGTTTAAATGTTCATTTTAAAAAACGTTTGAAGGTTCATTAAAACGTTAAAATGTTCATTTTTTTTAAACAAGCAGTCTCCTTCTGACATCATAAAGAAACAAGCAGCCTGCCGCTGACATCATAAAGAAACAAGCAGTATCTTTCTGACATCATAAAGAAACAAGCAGTCTCCTTCTGACATCATAAAGAAACAAACAGTATCTTGCTGATATAAAGAAACAAGCAGTCTCCTTCTGACATCATAAAGAAACAAGCAGTCTCTTTCTGATATCATGTAGAAACAAGCAGTCTCCATCTAATATCATGTAGAAACAAGCAGTCTCCTTCTTATATCATGTAGAAACAAGCAGTCTCCTTCTGATATCATGTAGAAACAAGCAGTCTCCTTCTGACATCATAAAGAAACAAGCAGTCTCCTTCTGATATCATGTAACAAGACATATATGTCTGATATATATCAGAATATATATATGCTTGTTGAATTTAAATCTTCATTAAAACATTTAAATTTTCATTTTTAAAAACGTTAAAATCATCATTAAAACGTTTAAATCTTCATTAAAACGTTTAAATTTTCATTTTTTAAAAACGTTAAAATGTCCATGAAAACGTTTAAATGTCCATTAAAACGTTAAATTCTTCATTAAAACGTTTAAATGTTCATTTTTAAAAACATTAAAAGGTTCATTAAAATGTTAAAATTTTCATTAAAATGTTAAAATGTTCATTAAAATGTTAAAATCTTCATTAAAACGTTAAAATGTTCATTAAAACGTTAAAATGTTCATTAAAACGTTAAAATCTTCATTAAAACGTTAAATTATTCATTAAAATGTTTAAATGTTCATTAAAACAATTAAATGTTCATTTTTAAAAACGTTAAAATGTTCATTAAAACGTTTAAATGTTCATTAAATGTTTAAATGTTCATTAAAATGTTTAAATGTTCATTAAAACGTTAAATTCTTCATTACAACGTTTAAATGTTCATTTTTAAAAACGTTAAAATGTTCAATAAAATGTTTGTGTTCATTAAAACATCAAATTCTTCATTAAAACGTTTAAAGGTTCATTAAAACGTTAAATTTTTCATTACAACGTTTAAATATTCATTTTTTAAAAATGTTTAAAGGTTCATTAAAACGTTAAAATGTTCATTTTTTAAACAAGCAGTCTCCTTCTGAAATCATGTAGAGACAAGCAGTATCTTGCTGATATCATAAAGAAACAAGCAGTGCCTTGATGATATCATAAAGAAACAAGCAGTCTCCTTCTGACATCATAAAGAAACAAGCAGTCTGCCTCTGACATCATAAAGAAACAAGCCGTATCTTTCTGACATCATAAAGAAACAAGCAGTCTCCTTCTGACATCATAAAGAAACAAGCAGTCTGCCTCTGACATCATAAAGAAACAAGATATATATGTTTGATATATATCAGAATATAAATCTTCATTAAAACGTTTAAATGTTCGTGTTTAAAAACTTTAAAATAATCATTAAAACATTTAAATGTTCACTTTTTAAAAACATTAAAATCTTAATTAAAACGTTTAAATGTCCATTAAAACATTAAAATCTTCATTAAAACGTTTAAATGTTCATTTTTAAAAACGTTTAAAGGTTAAAAAAATGTTAAAATCTTCATTTTTAAAAACATTAAAATGTTCATTAAAACGTTTAAATGTTCATTAAAATGTTAAATCTTCATTAAAACATTAAAATGTTCATTAAAACGTTAAAATGTTCATTTTTTTAAACAAGCAGTCTCCTTCTGATATAATGTAGAAACAAGCAGTGCCTTGATGATATCATAAAGAAACAAGCAGTGCCTTGATGATATCATAAAGAAACAAGCAGTCTCCTTCTGACATCATAAAGAAACAAGCAGTCTGCCTCTGACATAAAGAAACAAGCAGTATCTTTCTGACATCATAAAGAAACAAGCAGTCTCCTTCTGACATCATAAAGAAACAAGCAGTCTCCTTCTGACATCATAAAGAAACAAGCAGTCTGCCACTGATATCATAAAGAAACAAGCAGTCTCCTTCTGATATCATGTAGAAACAAGCAGTCTCCTTCTGATATCATGTAGAAACAAGCAGTCTCCTTTTGACATCATAAAGAAACAAGCAGTCTCCTTCTGATATCATGTAGAAACAAGATATATATGTCTGATATATATCAGAATATATATATATGCTTGTTGAATATAAATCTTCATTAAAACGTTTAAATTTTCATTTTTAAAAACATTAAAATCATCATTAAAACGTTTAAATCTTCATTAAAACGTTTAAATTTTCATTTTTTAAAAACGTTAAAATGTTCATGAAAACGTTTAAATGTCCATTAAATCGTTAAATTCTTCATTAAAACGTTTAAATGTTCATTTTTTAAAACGCTAAAAGGTTCATTAAAATGTTAAATTTTTCATTAAAACGTTAAATTATTCATTAAAACGTTTAAATGTTCATTAAAACAATAAAATGTTCATTTTTAAAAATGTTAAAATGTTCATTAAAACGTTTAAAGGTTCATTAAAACGTTGAAATGTTCATTAAAACGTAAAAATGTTTATTAATACGTTTAAATAGTCATTAAAAATTATAATCTTTATTAAAACGTTAAAATCTTCATTTTTAAAAGCGTTAAAATGTTCATTAAAACGTTTAAATGTTCATTAAAATGTTTAAATGTTCATTAAAACGTTTAAATGTTCATTAAAACGTTAAAGTCTTCATAAAAACGTTAAAATCTTCATTTTTAAAAATGTTAAAAAGGTTCATTAAAACGTTAAAATGTTCATTAAAACGTTTAAATGTTCATTAAATTGTTAAAATGTTCATTAAAATGTTAAAATCATCATTAAAATGTTTAAATGTTCATTGAAACGTTAAATTCTTCATTAAAACGGTTAAATGTTCATTTGTTTAAACGTTAAAATGTTCATTAAAACATTAAAATGTTCATTAAAACGTTAAAATGTTCATTAAAATGTTAAAATCTTCATTAAAATGTTTAAATATTCATTTTTAAAAACGTTAAAATGTTCATTAAAATGTTCAAATGTTCATTAAAACATTAAATTCTTCATTAAAACGTTTAAATGTTCATTTTTAAAAACGTTTGAAGGTTCATTAAAACGTTAAAATGTTCATTTTTTTTAAACAAGCAGTCTCCTTCTGACATCATAAAGAAACAAGCAGCCTGCCGCTGACATCATAAAGAAACAAGCAGTATCTTTCTGACATCATAAAGAAACAAGCAGTCTCCTTCTGACATCATAAAGAAACAAACAGTATCTTGCTGATATAAAGAAACAAGCAGTCTCCTTCTGACATCATAAAGAAACAAGCAGTCTCTTTCTGATATCATGTAGAAACAAGCAGTCTCCATCTAATATCATGTAGAAACAAGCAGTCTCCTTCTTATATCATGTAGAAACAAGCAGTCTCCTTCTGATATCATGTAGAAACAAGCAGTCTCCTTCTGACATCATAAAGAAACAAGCAGTCTCCTTCTGATATCATGTAACAAGACATATATGTCTGATATATATCAGAATATATATATGCTTGTTGAATTTAAATCTTCATTAAAACATTTAAATTTTCATTTTTAAAAACGTTAAAATCATCATTAAAACGTTTAAATCTTCATTAAAACGTTTAAATTTTCATTTTTTAAAAACGTTAAAATGTCCATGAAAACGTTTAAATGTCCATTAAAACGTTAAATTCTTCATTAAAACGTTTAAATGTTCATTTTTAAAAACATTAAAAGGTTCATTAAAATGTTAAAATTTTCATTAAAATGTTAAAATGTTCATTAAAATGTTAAAATCTTCATTAAAACGTTAAAATGTTCATTAAAACGTTAAAATCTTCATTAAAACGTTAAATTATTCATTAAAATGTTTAAATGTTCATTAAAACAATTAAATGTTCATTTTTAAAAACGTTAAAATGTTCATTAAAACGTTTAAATGTTCATTAAACGTTTAAATGTTCATTAAAATGTTTAAATGTTCATTAAAACGTTAAAGTCGTCATAAAAACGTTAAAATCTTCATTTTTAAAAATGTTAAAAAGGTTCATTAAAATGTTAAAATGTTCGTTAAAACGTTAAAATCATCATTAAAATGTTTAAATGTTCAATGAAACGTTAAATTCTTCATTAAAATGTTTAAATGTTCATTGAAACGTTAAATTCTTCATTAAAACGGTTAAATGTTCATTTTTTTAAACGTTAAAATGTTCATTAAAACGTTAACATGTTCATTAAAATGTTAAAATCTTCATTAAAATGTTTAAATATTCATTTTTAAAAACGTTAAAATGTTCATTAAAATGTTTAAATGTTCTTTAAAACGTTAAATTCTTCATTAAAACGTTTAAATGTTCATTTTTAAAAACGTTAAAATGTTCATTAAAATGTTTGTGTTCATTAAAACATCAAATTCTTCATTAAAACGTTTAAATCTTCATTTTTAAAAACGTTTAAAGGTTCATTAAAATGTTAAATTTTTCATTACCATGTTTAAATATTCATTTTTAAAAATGTTTAAAGGTTCATTAAAACGTTTAAATGTTCATTTTTTTAAACAAGCAGTCTCCTGATATCATGTAGAGACAAGCAGTATCTTGCTGATATCATAAAGAAACAAGCAGTCTCCTTCTGACATCATAAAGAAACAAGCAGTCTCCTTCTGACATCATAAAGAAACAAGCAGTATCTTTCTGACATCATAAAGAAACAAGCAGTCTCCTTCTGATATCATGTAGAAACAAGATATATATGTCTGATATATATCAGAATATATATGCTTGTTGAATATAAATCTTCATTAAAGCGTTTAAATGTTCGTGTTTAAAAACGTTAAAATCATCATTAAAACGTTTAAATGTTAACTTTTTAAAAACATTAAAATCTTCATTAAAACGTTTAAATGTCCATTAAAACATTAAATTCTTCATTAAAACGTTTAAATGTTCATTTTTTAAAACATTACAATGTTCATTAAAATGTTTAAATGTTCATTAAAATGTTAAAATCTTCATTAAAACATTTAAATGTTCATTAAAACGTTAAAATGTTCTTTTTTTTAAACAAGCAGTCTCCTTCTGATATAAAGAAACAAGCAGTGCCTTGATGATATCATAAAGAAACAAGCAGTGCCTTGATGATATCATAAAGAAACAAGCAGTCTCCTTCTGACATCATAAAGAAACAAGCAGTCTGCCTCTGAAATCATAAAGAAACAAGCAGTCTCCTTCTTATATCATGTAGAAACAAGCAGTCTCCTTCTGATATCATGTAGAAACAAGCAGTCTCCTTCTTATATCATGTAGAAACAAGCAGTCTCCTTCTGATATCATGTAGAAACAAGCAGTCTCCTTCTGATATCATGTAGAAACAAGCAGTCTCCTTCTTATATCATGTAGAAACAAGCAGTCTCCTTCTTATATCATGTAGAAACAAGCAGTTTCCTTCTGATATCATGTAGAAACAAGCAGTCTCATTCTGACATCATAAAGAAACAAGCAGTCTCCTTCTGATATCATGTAACAAGACATATATGTCTGATTTATATCAGAATATATATATGCTTGTTGAATTTAAATCTTCATTAAAACGTTTAAATTTTCATTTTTAAAAACGTTAAAATCATCATTAAAACGTTTAAATCTTCATTAAAACGTTTAAATTTTCATTTTTTAAAAACATTAAAATGCTCATGAAAACATTTAAATGTCCATTAAAACGTTAAGTTCTTCATTAAAACGTTTAAATGTTCATTTTTAAAAACATTAAAAGGTTCATTAAAATGTTAAAATTTTCATTAAAATGTTAAAATGTTCATTAAAATGTTAAAATCTTCATTAAAACATTAAAATGTTCATTAAAACGTTAAAATGTTCATTAAAACGTTAAAATCTTCATTAAAATGTTAAATTATTCATTAAAACGTTTAAATGTTCATTAAAACAATAAAATGTTCATTTTTAAAAATGTTAAAATGTTCATTAAAACGTTTAAAGTAGGGCTGCAACAAACGATTATTTGGATAATCGATTAATCGGATGGGGTCTCGACACGATTAATCGATTAATCGGATTACATGGGGAAATTTTTAAAAACTGCTAGGGAAACGTTATTTCTCTCCTTCCTTCACTTTTTTTAACACAACATTATTAGAAAACAGTTCAATAGCAGAAAAACAACATGCCATCACCTAAATTGTCTTATAAGGTGTATAGACAGAGACCCTAAGCTACATCTATCTGTGACCTAAAATGCTTGGTCCAAGTTAAACAGCTTAAGGGCAATTCTCATCTGTTTTGTTTGATCTCATCTGTTTACATTTATTTTAAATGTAATTAAACATAGGCTGTGAATTAATCAAAATTGATCACTATTTCCAAAAATGACTGAAAAAATACCAAATAAAACAAAAGTAAATGAATGCCATCCTCCTTGCGATGATGCCCTGGGCAACTGCCATAAAGTCACATCAAGAAATGCTGCTGATCATTCCAATGATCCCAAATAGACTCACATTAGGCCACATGAAAGCAACTGAACCCAAAAATATATTAACCAGTATATAACTGCACTCTCACACAACACGCCTGCAGCAACAGTTAGGACTCCTCCCTCCCTTTTAAAAGCGTTTTTGCTTCCGAGGACATTGTGGTTGTAAAACCACACGCTAGTAGTCTGGCCCCGGTGTGATCAACCAGTTTCTGCGGGAATGTGACGGCGGAACCAGGGCCAGATTAACACTTTGTTGTACCCTGGGCAACAATATTCAAGGGCTCCATCATCACGACCCAAGGATCACCATAATGTGGTCACATACAGAATATTTTACTGTAATATGCAGTAAATATACTCAATACTTGAATGCCTGACAACACGTAACCCGCCCAGAGTAACCTTTGACCCACCTCGTGTGGACTGACCAATGAGGAGAGGGTCTTAGCTTGAGGCCCTCTCTTCATTGGTCAGTCTGCATGAGACTGACTCTCAACTGACGTTCAGTCGTAGGCAGCGAAGCGTCTCTGTGCAGCGCAAAAGCCCGGGTGGACAGTTTGTTTAATATAGGGTGACCATATTTCCATTTCCAAACAAGAGGACAGGGGATCTATGCCTATGACATCACACTATGGCAACGCCACACAAACCATGTTGGGACCCATTTTTTGTAAGAACTAAATTAATATCAGATTCTGCCAATTAAAGGGCTCCAAAACAATTCATATGTAAATATTTTGCATATTTAATGCAAAATCTAATTTTTCTGCTTTAGTGCTGCAACAAGGTTTTATTAATAATAAATTATTATACCTTTTGTTTTACTACAGCATTGGTAAGCTTCCTGTGCACAGATTATTAAGGATGCTTGTTTCAGCTGTGAGATTAGACGATAGGATCAATGAAAAAATAAGTTGTCCCACACTCCATGGAAACTTTCAGAGAATCCACAAATAGTGGCTTTCAGATGGTTTTGTTACTTTTTGCAAGTTTATAAAAGAAGCAGATGAGACAGCAGGACTGATAATTTAGTTTTTCATCTGATAATATTAGAACATGTCAGTAATGTCTGAGGGGCTTTTATAAACTCCGTATAACTAACACTACTGGAGAGGGTATGGATTACACAGAGGCTTCTGGGGAGCCCAGTTATTGGGGGGGGGGGGGGGGGGGGGGGCATTTTGCCTTGGCCCCCAAAATGTCTTGAAACGGCCCTGGGTGTGTGACTGAGTTTTGAAGGTGATCTGAATTGTATCAGACGTATAAATATTACATGTGTATAACTTGTTGTTTTATACAGGTAAAAACGTGTAGTGAAGATAAATCTACGTACATTTTACTTTTCAACACTTTGTTTTGTTTTCTTGTTTTTATTTAACCATTTCCTGTCCTGTCTGTCTCTCATCTTCCTGCATCTCCTCATAATTCTCCAGAAAATCTGTTGCCTGGATTCTTACCTTTTCACCTCATCAGTTACTTTTGAGCAGATCAAAGGGATCTCCTGACCGAAAAGCGCAGAGCGCGTTTTCGATGCTGCGTGAGGTGACATCACCACAGCACAGGTGATGAGCTCCGCAGTAGTGAGCTTCAGGCACAAATAAGACAGAAAATAGAGAACATGTGCGGACATGAACGATCGTGTGCTAATTATAGTTTTTTTGGTTGCGCCACTTTGAGAATGGACCGTGCGCTGGAAGCAGCTGCCTGGATCGCTGCTCAACAATGCGGAACCGGTTCGCAGCAGCGCAAGTCTGCCGGCTCTCCCTCGCGCTGATCTGCCGGTACCGGCTCTCCCTCATGCTGATCTGCGGCTCTCCCTCGCGCTGATCTGCCGGCTCTCCCTCGCGCTGATCTGCGGCTCTCCCTCGCGCTGATCTGCGGCTCTCCCTCGCGCTGATCTGCGGCTCTCCCTCGCGCTGATCTGCCGGCTCTCCCTCGCGCTGATCTGCCGGCTCTCCCTCGCGCTGATCTGCGGCTCTCCCTTGCGCTGATCTGACTTGCTCTGGTCTGCGCGCAACGGCGGGCGGGAAGGGGGGGGGGGGCGCTTTTGGAAGAGTTGTGCGACACAACGAATCGATGACGCAATTCGTTGCCAACGCTTTTAGTAATCGATTTTCATCGAATTTATCGATTCGTTGTTGCAGCCCTAGTTTAAAGGTTCATGAAAACGTTGAAATGTTCATTAAAACGTAAAAATGATTATTAAAACATTATAATCTTTATTAAAACGTTAAAATCTTCATTTTTAAAAACGTTTAAATGTTCATTAAAACGTTTAAATGTTCATTAAAACGTTTAAATGTTCATTAAAATGTTTAAATGTTCATTAAAACGTTAAAATCGTCATAAAAACGTTAAAATCTTCATTTTAAAAAATGTTAAAAAGGTTCATTAAAATGTTAAAATGTTCATTAAAACGTTTAAATGTTCATTAAAACGTTAAAATCATCATTAAAATGTTTAAATGTTTATTGAAACGTTAAATTCTTCATTAAAACGGTTAAATGTTCATTTTTTTAAACGTTAAAATGTTCATTAAAAAGTTAACATGTTCATTAAAATGTTAAAATCTTCATTAAAATGTTTAAATATTCATTTTTAAAAACGTTAAAATGTTCATTAAAATGTTTAAATGTTCATTAAAACGTTAAATTCTTCATTAAAACGTTTAAATGTTCATTTTTAAAAACGTTAAAATGTTCATTAAAATGTTTGTGTTCATTAAAACATCAAATTCTTCATTAAAACGTTTAAATGTTCATTTTTAAATACGTTTAAAGGTTCATTAAAATGTTAAAATTTTTCATTACAATGTTTAAATATTCATTTTTAAAAATGTTTAAAGGTTCATTAAAACGTTTAAATGTTCATTTTTTTAAACAAGCAGTCTCCTGATATCATGTAGAGACAAGCAGTATCTTGCTGATATCATAAAGAAACAAGCAGTGCCTTGATGATATCATAAAGAAACAAGCAGTCTCCTTCGGACATCATAAAGAAACAAGCAGTCTCCTTCTGACATCATAAAGAAACAAGCAGTATCTTTCTGACATCATAAAGAAACAAGCAGTATCTTTCTGACATCATAAAGAAACAAGCAGTCTCTTTCTGATATCATGTAGAAACAAGATATATATGTCTGATATATATCAGAATATATATATGCTTGTTGAATATAAATCTTCATTAAAGCGTTTAAATGTTCGTGTTTAAAAACGTTAAAATCATCATTAAAACGTTTAAATGTTAACTTTTTAAAAACATTAAAATCTTCATTAAAACGTTTAAATGTCCATTAAAACATTAAATTCTTCATTAAAACGTTTAAATGTTCATTTTTTAAAACGTTACAATGTTCATTAAAATGTTTAAATGTTCATTAAAATGTTAAAATCTTCATTAAAACATTTAAATGTTCATTAAAACGTTAAAATGTTCTTTTTTTTAAACAAGCAGTCTCCTTCTGATATAAAGAAACAAGCAGTGCCTTGATGATATCATAAAGAAACAAGCAGTCTCCTTCTGACATCATAAAGAAACAAGCAGTCTGCCTCTGAAATCATAAAGAAACAAGCAGTCTCCTTCTTATATCATGTAGAAACAAGCAGTCTCCTTCTGATATCATGTAGAAACAAGCAGTCTCCTTCTTATATCATGTAGAAACAAGCAGTCTCCTTCTGATATCATGTAGAAACAAGCAGTCTCATTCTGACATCATAAAGAAACAAGCAGTCTCCTTCTGATATCATGTAACAAGACATATATGTCTGATATATATCAGAATATATATATGCTTGTTGAATTTAAATCTTCATTAAAACGTTTAAATTTTCATTTTTTAAAAACATTAAAATGTTCATGAAAACGTTTAAATGTCCATTAAAACGTTAAGTTCTTCATTAAAACGTTTAAATATTCATTTTTAAAAACATTAAAAGGTTCATTAAAATGTTAAAATTTTCATTAAAATGTTAAAATGTTCATTAAAATGTTAAAATCTTCATTAAAACGTTAAAATCTTCATTAAAATGTTAAATTATTCATTAAAACGTTTAAATGTTCATTAAAACAATAAAATGTTCATTTTTAAAAATGTTAAAATGTTCATTAAAACGTTTAAAGGTTCAAGAAAACGTTGAAATGTTCATTAAAACGTAAAAATGTTTATTAAAACGTTTAAATGTTTATTAAAACATTATAATCTTTATTACAACGTTAAAATCTTCATTTTTAAAAACGTTAAAATGTTCATTAAAACGTTTAAATGTTAATTAAAACGTTTAAATGTTCATTAAAACGTTTAAATGTTCATTAAAACGATTAAATGTTCATTAAAATGTTTAAATGTTTATTAAAACATTATAATCTTTATTAAAACGTTAAAATCTTCATTTTTAAAAACGTTAAAATGTTCATTAAAACGTTTAAATGTTAATTAAAATGTTAAAATGTTCATTAAAACGTTTAAATGTTAATTAAAACGTTTAAAAGTTCATTAAAACGTTTAAATGTTCATTAAAACGTTTAAATGTTCATTAAAATGTTCATTAAAATGTTTAAATGTTCATTAAAACGTTAAAATCATCATTAAAATGTTTAAATGTTCATTGAAACGTTAAATTCTTCATTAAAACGGTTAAATGTTCATTTTTTTAAACGTTAAAATGTTCATTAAAAAGTTAACATGTTCATTAAAATGTTAAAATCTTCATTAAAATGTTTAAATATTCATTTTTAAAAACGTTAAAATGTTCATTAAAATGTTTAAATGTTCATTAAAACGTTAAATTCTTCATTAAAACGTTTAAATGTTCATTTTTAAAAAGTTTAAAGGTTCATTTTTAAATACGTTTAAAGGTTCATTAAAATGTTAAAATTTTTCATTACAATGTTTAAATATTCATTTTTAAAAATGTTTAAAGGTTCATTAAAACGTTTAAATGTTCATTTTTTTAAACAAGCAGTCTCCTGATATCCTGTAGAGACAAGCAGTATCTTGCTGATATCATAAAGAAACAAGCAGTGCCTTGATGATATCATAAAGAAACAAGCAGTCTCCTTCGGACATCATAAAGAAACAAGCAGTCTCCTTCTGACATCATAAAGAAACAAGCAGTATCTTTCTGACATCATAAAGAAACAAGCAGTATCTTTCTGACATCAAAAAGAAACAAGCAGTCTCTTTCTGATATCATGTAGAAACAAGATATATATGTCTGATATATATCAGAATATATATATGCTTGTTGAATATAAATCTTCATTAAAGCGTTTAAATGTTCGTGTTTAAAAATGTTAAAATCATCATTAAAGCGTTTAAATGTTAACTTTTTAAAAACATTAAAATCTTCATTAAAACGTTTAAATGTCCATTAAAACATTAAATTCTTCATTAAAACGTTTAAATGTTCATTTTTTAAAACGTTACAATGTTCATTAAAATGTTTAAATGTTCATTAAAATGTTAAAATCTTCATTAAAACATTTAAATGTTCATTAAAACGTTAAAATGTTCTCTTTTTTAAACAAGCAGTCTCCTTCTGATATAAAGAAACAAGCAGTGCCTTGATGATATCATAAAGAAACAAGCAGTCTCCTTCTGACATCATAAAGAAACAAGCAGTCTGCCTCTGAAATCATAAAGAAACAAGCAGTCTCCTTCTTATATCATGTAGAAACAAGCAGTCTCCTTCTGATATCATGTAGAAACAAGCAGTCTCCTTCTTATATCATGTAGAAACAAGCAGTCTCCTTCTTATATCATGTAGAAACAAGCAGTCTCCTTCTGATATCATGTAACAAGACATATATGTCTGATATATATCAGAATATATATATGCTTGTTGAATTTAAATCTTCATTAAAACGTTTAAATTTTCATTTTTTAAAAACATTAAAATGTTCATGAAAACGTTTAAATGTCCATTAAAACGTTAAGTTCTTCATTAAAACGTTTAAATGTTCATTTTTAAAAACATTAAAAGGTTCATTAAAATGTTAAAATTTTTCATTACAATGTTTAAATATTCATTTTTAAAAATGTTTAAAGGTTCATTAAAACGTTTAAATGTTCATTTTTTTAAACAAGCAGTCTCCTGATATCATGTAGAGACAAGCAGTATCTTGCTGATATCATAAAGAAACAAGCAGTGCCTTGATGATATCATAAAGAAACAAGCAGTCTCCTTCGGACATCATAAAGAAACAAGCAGTCTCCTTCTGACATCATAAAGAAACAAGCAGTATCTTTCTGACATCATAAAGAAACAAGCAGTATCTTTCTGACATCATAAAGAAACAAGCAGTCTCTTTCTGATATCATGTAGAAACAAGATATATATGTCTGATATATATCAGAATATATATATGCTTGTTGAATATAAATCTTCATTAAAGCGTTTAAATGTTCGTGTTTAAAAACGTTAAAATCATCATTAAAACGTTTAAATGTTAACTTTTTAAAAACATTAAAATCTTCATTAAAACGTTTAAATGTCCATTAAAACATTAAATTCTTCATTAAAACGTTTAAATGTTCATTTTTTAAAACGTTACAATGTTCATTAAAATGTTTAAATGTTCATTAAAATGTTAAAATCTTCATTAAAACATTTAAATGTTCATTAAAACGTTAAAATGTTCATTTTTTTAAACAAGCAGTCTCCTTCTGATATAAAGAAACAAGCAGTGCCTTGATGATATCATAAAGAAACAAGCAGTCTGCCTCTGAAATCATAAAGAAACAAGGAGTCTGCCTCTGAAATCATAAAGAAACAAGCAGTCTCCTTCTTATATCATGTAGAAACAAGCAGTCTCCTTCTGATATCATGTAGAAACAAGCAGTCTCCTTCTTATATCATGTAGAAACAAGCAGTCTCCTTCTGATATCATGTAGAAACAAGCAGTCTCATTCTGACATCATAAAAAAACAAGCAGTCTCCTTCTGATATCATGTAACAAGACATATATGTCTGATATATATCAGAATATATATATGCTTGTTGAATTTAAATCTTCATTAAAACGTTTAAATTTTCATTTTTTAAAAACATTAAAATGATCATGAAAACGTTTAAATGTCCATTAAAACGTTAAGTTCTTCATTAAAACGTTTAAATGTTCATTTTTAAAAACATTAAAAGGTTCATTAAAATGTTAAAATTTTCATTAAAATGTTAAAATGTTCATTAAAATGTTAAAATCTTCATTAAAACGTTAAAATCTTCATTAAAATGTTAAATTATTCATTAAAACGTTTAAATGTTCATTAAAACAATAAAATGTTCATTTTTAAAAATGTTAAAATGTTCATTAAAACGTTTAAAGGTTCAAGAAAACGTTGAAATGTTCATTAAAACGTAAAAATGTTTATTAAAACGTTTAAATGTTTATTAAAACATTATAATCTTTATTAAAACGTTAAAATCTTCATTTTTAAAAACGTTAAAATGTTCATTAAAACGTTTAAATGTTAATTAAAACGTTTAAATGTTCATTAAAACATTTAAATGTTCATTAAAACGATTAAATGTTCATTAAAATGTTTAAAAGTTTATTAAAACATTATAATCTTTATTAAAACGTTAAAATCTTCATTTTTAAAAACGTTAAAATGTTCATTAAAACGTTTAAATGTTAATTAAAATGTTAAAATGTTCATTAAAACGTTTAAATGTTAATTAAAACGTTTAAATGTTCATTAAAACGTTTAAATGTTCATTAAAACGTTTAAATGTTCATTAAAATGTTCATTAAAATGTTTAAATGTTCATTAAAACGTTAAAATCATCATTAAAATGTTTAAATGTTCATTGAAACGTTAAATTCTTCATTGAAACGGTTAAATGTTCATTTTTTTAAACGTTAAAATGTTCATTAAAAAGTTAACATGTTCATTAAAATGTTAAAATCTTCATTAAAATGTTTAAATATTCATTTTTAAAAACGTTAAAATGTTCATTAAAATGTTTAAATGTTCATTAAAACGTTAAATTCTTCATTAAAACGTTTAAATGTTCATTTTTAAAAACGTTAAAATGTTCATTAAAATGTTTAAGTGTTCATTAAAACATCAAATTCTTCATTAAAACGTTTAAATGTTCATTTTTAAAAACGTTTAAAGGTTCATTTTTAAATACGTTTAAAGGTTCATTAAAATGTTAAAATTTTTCATTACAATGTTTAAATATTCATTTTTAAAAATGTTTAAAGGTTCATTAAAACGTTTAAATGTTCATTTTTTTAAACAAGCAGTCTCCTGATATCATGTAGAGACAAGCAGTATCTTGCTGATATCATAAAGAAACAAGCAGTGCCTTGATGATATCATAAAGAAACAAGCAGTCTCCTTCGGACATCATAAAGGAACAAGCAGTCTCCTTCTGACATCATAAAGAAACAAGCAGTATCTTTCTGACATCATAAAGAAACAAGCAGTATCTTTCTGACATCATAAAGAAACAAGCAGTCTCTTTCTGATATCATGTAGAAACAAGATATATATGTCTGATATATATCAGAATATATATATGCTTGTTGAATATAAATCTTCATTAAAGCGTTTAAATGTTCGTGTTTAAAAACGTTAAAATCATCATTAAAACGTTTAAATGTTAACTTTTTAAAAACATTAAAATCTTCATTAAAACGTTTAAATGTCCATTAAACCATTAAATTCTTCATTAAAACGTTTAAATGTTCATTTTTTAAAACGTTACAATGTTCATTAAAATGTTTAAATGTTCATTAAAATGTTAAAATCTTCATTAAAACATTTAAATGTTCATTAAAACGTTAAAATGTTCTTTTTTTTAAACAAGCAGTCTCCTTCTGATATAAAGAAACAAGCAGTGCCTTGATGATATCATAAAGAAACAAGCAGTCTCCTTCTGACATCATAAAGAAACAAGCAGTCTGCCTCTGAAATCATAAAGAAACAAGCAGTCTCCTTCTTATATCATGTAGAAACAAGCAGTCTCCTTCTGATATCATGTAGAAACAAGCAGTCTCCTTCTTATATCATGTAGAAACAAGCAGTCTCCTTCTGATATCATGTAGAAACAAGCAGTCTCATTCTGACATCATAAAGAAACAAGCAGTCTCCTTCTGATATCATGTAACAAGACATATATGTCTGATATATATCAGAATATATATATGCTTGTTGAATTTAAATCTTCATTAAAACGTTTAAATTTTCATTTTTTAAAAACATTAAAATGTTCATGAAAACGTTTAAATGTCCATTAAAACGTTAAGTTCTTCATTAAAACGTTTAAATGTTCATTTTTAAAAACATTAAAAGGTTCATTAAAATGTTAAAATTTTTATTAAAATGTTAAAATGTTCATTAAAATGTTAAAATCTTCATTAAAACGTTAAAATCTTCATTTTTAAAAACGTTTAAATGTTCATTAAAACGTTTAAATGTTAATTAAAACGTTTAAATGTTCATTAAAACGTTTAAATGTTCATTAAAATGTTTAAATGTTCATTAAAACGTTAAAATCGTCATAAAAACGTTAAAATCTTCATTTTAAAAAATGTTAAAAAGGTTCATTAAAATGTTAAAATGTTCATTAAAACGTTTAAATGTTCATTAAAACGTTAAAATCATCATTAAAATGTTTAAATGTTTATTGAAACGTTAAATTCTTCATTAAAACGGTTAAATGTTCATTTTTTTAAACGTTAAAATGTTCATTAAAAAGTTAACATGTTCATTAAAATGTTAAAATCTTCATTAAAATGTTTAAATATTCATTTTTAAAAACGTTAAAATGTTCATTAAAATGTTTAAATGTTCATTAAAACGTTAAATTCTTCATTAAAACGTTTAAATGTTCATTTTTAAAAACGTTAAAATGTTCATTAAAATGTTTGTGTTCATTAAAACATCAAATTCTTCATTAAAACGTTTAAATGTTCATTTTTAAATACGTTTAAAGGTTCATTAAAATGTTAAAATTTTTCATTACAATGTTTAAATATTCATTTTTAAAAATGTTTAAAGGTTCATTAAAACGTTTAAATGTTCATTTTTTTAAACAAGCAGTCTCCTGATATCATGTAGAGACAAGCAGTATCTTGCTGATATCATAAAGAAACAAGCAGTGCCTTGATGATATCATAAAGAAACAAGCAGTGCCTTGATGACATCATAAAGAAACAAGCAGTCTCCTTCTGACATCATAAAGAAACAAGCAGTATCTTTCTGACATCATAAAGAAACAAGCAGTATCTTTCTGACATCATAAAGAAACAAGCAGTCTCTTTCTGATATCATGTAGAAACAAGATATATATGTCTGATATATATCAGAATATATATATGCTTGTTGAATATAAATCTTCATTAAAGCGTTTAAATGTTCGTGTTTAAAAACGTTAAAATCATCATTAAAACGTTTAAATGTTAACTTTTTAAAAACATTAAAATCTTCATTAAAACGTTTAAATGTCCATTAAACCATTAAATTCTTCATTAAAACGTTTAAATGTTCATTTTTTAAAACGTTACAATGTTCATTAAAATGTTTAAATGTTCATTAAAATGTTAAAATCTTCATTAAAACATTTAAATGTTCATTAAAACGTTAAAATGTTCTTTTTTTTAAACAAGCAGTCTCCTTCTGATATAAAGAAACAAGCAGTGCCTTGATGATATCATAAAGAAACAAGCAGTCTCCTTCTGACATCATAAAGAAACAAGCAGTCTGCCTCTGAAATCATAAAGAAACAAGCAGTCTCCTTCTTATATCATGTAGAAACAAGCAGTCTCCTTCTGATATCATGTAGAAACAAGCAGTCTCCTTCTTATATCATGTAGAAACAAGCAGTCTCATTCTGACATCATAAAGAAACAAGCAGTCTCCTTCTGATATCATGTAACAAGACATATATGTCTGATATATATCAGAATATATATATGCTTGTTGAATTTAAATCTTCATTAAAACGTTTAAATTTTCATTTTTTAAAAACATTAAAATGTTCATGAAAACGTTTAAATGTCCATTAAAACGTTAAGTTCTTCATTAAAACGTTTAAATGTTCATTTTTAAAAACATTAAAAGGTTCATTAAAATGTTAAAATTTTTATTAAAATGTTAAAATGTTCATTAAAATGTTAAAATCTTCATTAAAACGTTAAAATCTTCATTTTTAAAAACGTTTAAATGTTCATTAAAACGTTTAAATGTTAATTAAAACGTTTAAATGTTCATTAAAATGTTTAAATGTTCATTAAAACGTTAAAATCGTCATAAAAACGTTAAAATCTTCATTTTAAAAAATGTTAAAAAGGTTCATTAAAATGTTAAAATGTTCATTAAAACGTTTAAATGTTCATTAAAACGTTAAAATCATCATTAAAATGTTTAAATGTTTATTGAAACGTTAAATTCTTCATTAAAACGGTTAAATGTTCATTTTTTTAAACGTTAAAATGTTCATTAAAAAGTTAACATGTTCATTAAAATGTTAAAATCTTCATTAAAATGTTTAAATATTCATTTTTAAAAACGTTAAAATGTTCATTAAAATGTTTAAATGTTCATTAAAACGTTAAATTCTTCATTAAAACGTTTAAATGTTCATTTTTAAAAACGTTAAAATGTTCATTAAAATGTTTGTGTTCATTAAAACATCAAATTCTTCATTAAAACGTTTAAATGTTCATTTTTAAATACGTTTAAAGGTTCATTAAAATGTTAAAATTTTTCATTACAATGTTTAAATATTCATTTTTAAAAATGTTTAAAGGTTCATTAAAACGTTTAAATGTTCATTTTTTTAAACAAGCAGTCTCCTGATATCATGTAGAGACAAGCAGTATCTTGCTGATATCATAAAGAAACAAGCAGTGCCTTGATGATATCATAAAGAAACAAGCAGTGCCTTGATGACATCATAAAGAAACAAGCAGTCTCCTTCTGACATCATAAAGAAACAAGCAGTATCTTTCTGACATCATAAAGAAACAAGCAGTATCTTTCTGACATCATAAAGAAACAAGCAGTCTCTTTCTGATATCATGTAGAAACAAGATATATATGTCTGATATATATCAGAATATATATATGCTTGTTGAATATAAATCTTCATTAAAGCGTTTAAATGTTCGTGTTTAAAAACGTTAAAATCATCATTAAAACGTTTAAATGTTAACTTTTTAAAAACATTAAAATCTTCATTAAAACGTTTAAATGTCCATTAAAACATTAAATTCTTCATTAAAACGTTTAAATGTTCATTTTTTAAAACGTTACAATGTTCATTAAAATGTTTAAATGTTCATTAAAATGTTAAAATCTTCATTAAAACATTTAAATGTTCATTAAAACGTTAAAATGTTCTTTTTTTTAAACAAGCAGTCTCCTTCTGATATAAAGAAACAAGCAGTGCCTTGATGATATCATAAAGAAACAAGCAGTCTCCTTCTGACATCATAAAGAAACAAGCAGTCTGCCTCTGAAATCATAAAGAAACAAGCAGTCTCCTTCTTATATCATGTAGAAACAAGCAGTCTCCTTCTGATATCATGTAGAAACAAGCAGTCTCCTTCTTATATCATGTAGAAACAAGCAGTCTCCTTCTGATATCATGTAACAAGACATATATGTCCGATATATATCAGAATATATATATACTTGTTGAATTTAAATCTTCATTAAAACGTTTAAATTTTCATTTTTTAAAAACATTAAAATGTTCATGAAAACGTTTAAATGTCCATTAAAACGTTAAGTTCTTCATTAAAACGTTTAAATGTTCATTTTTAAAAACATTAAAAGGTTCATTAAAATGTTAAAATTTTCATTAAAATGTTAAAATGTTCATTAAAATGTTAAAATCTTCATTAAAACGTTAAAATCTTCATTAAAATGTTAAATTATTCATTAAAACGTTTAAATGTTCATTAAAACAATAAAATGTTCATTTTTAAAAATGTTAAAATGTTCATTAAAACGTTTAAAGGTTCAAGAAAACGTTGAAATGTTCATTAAAACGTAAAAATGTTTATTAAAACGTTTAAATGTTTATTAAAACATTATAATCTTTATTAAAACGTTAAAATGTTCATTTTTAAAAACGTAAAAATGTTCATTAAAACGTTTAAATGTTAATTAAAACGTTTAAATGTTCATTAAAACGTTTAAATGTTCATTAAAACGATTAAATGTTCATTAAAATGTTTAAATGTTTATTAAAACATTATAATCTTTATTAAAACGTTAAAATCTTCATTTTTAAAAACGTTAAAATGTTCATTAAAACGTTTAAATGTTAATTAAAACGTTTAAATGTTCATTAAAACGTTTAAATGTTCATTAAAACGTTTAAATGTTCATTAAAACGATTAAATGTTCATTAAAATGTTTAAATGTTTATTAAAACATTATAATCTTTATTAAAACGTTAAAATCTTCATTTTTAAAAACATTAAAATGTTCATTAAAACGTTTAAATGTTAATTAAAATGTTAAAATGTTCATTAAAACGTTTAAATGTTAATTAAAACGTTTAAATGTTCATTAAAACGTTTAAATGTTCATTAAAACGTTTAAATGTTCATTAAAATGTTCATTAAAATGTTTAAATGTTCATTAAAACGTTAAAATCATCATTAAAATGTTTAAATGTTCATTGAAACATTAAATTCTTCATTAAAACGGTTAAATGTTCATTTTTTTAAACGTTAAAATGTTCATTAAAAAGTTAACATGTTCATTAAAATGTTAAAATCTTCATTAAAATGTTTAAATATTCATTTTTAAAAACGTTAAAATGTTCATTAAAATGTTTAAATGTTCATTAAAACGTTAAATTCTTCATTAAAACGTTTAAATGTTCATATTTAAAAACGTTAAAATGTTCATTAAAATGTTTAAGTGTTCATTAAAACATCAAATTCTTCATTAAAACGTTTAAATGTTCATTTTTAAAAACGTTTAAAGGTTCATTAAAATGTTAAATTTTTCATTACAATGTTTAAATATTCATTTTTAAAAATGTTTAAAGGTTCATTAAAACGTTTAAATGTTAATTTTTTTAAACAAGCAGTCTCCTGATATCATGTAGAGACAAGCAGTATCTTGATGATATCATAAAGAAACAAGCAGTCTCCTTCTGACATCATAAAGAAACAAGCAGTCTCCTTCTGACATCATAAAGAAACAAGCAGTATCTTTCTGACATCATAAAGAAACAAGCAGTCTCCTTCTGATATCATGTAGAAACAAGATATATATGTCTGATATATATCAGAATATATATATGCTTGTTGAATATAAATCTTCATTAAAGCGTTTAAATGTTCGTGTATAAAAACGTTAAAATCATCATTAAAACGTTCAAATGTTAACTTTTTAAAAACATTAAAATCTTCATTAAAACGTTTAAATGTCCATTAAAACATTAAATTCTTCATTAAAACGTTTAAATGTTCATTTTTTAAAACGTTACAATGTTCATTAAAATGTTTAAATGTTCATTAAAATGTTAAAATCTTCATTAAAACATTTAAATGTTCATTAAAAAGTTAACATGTTCATTAAAATGTTAAAATCGTCATTAAAATGTTTAAATATTCATTTTAAAAAATGTTTAAAGGTTCATTAAAACGTTTAAATGTTCATTTTTTTAAACAAGCAGTCTCCTGATATCATGTAGAGACAAGCAGTATCTTGCTGATATCATAAAGAAACAAGCAGTGCCTTGATGATATCATAAAGAAACAAGCAGTCTCCTTCTGACATCATAAAGAAACAAGCAGTCGCCTTCTGACATCATAAAGAAACAAGCAGTATCTTTCTGACATCATAAAGAAACAAGCAGTATCATTCTGACATCATAAAGAAACAAGCAGTCTCTTTCTGATATCATGTAGAAACAAGATATATATGTCTAATATATATCAGAATATATATATGCTTGTTGAATATAAATCTTCATTAAAGCGTTTAAATGTTCGTGTTTAAAAACGTTAAAATCATCATTAAAACGTTTAAATGTTAACTTTTTAAAAACATTATAATCTTCATTAAAACGTTTAAATGTCCATTAAAACATTAAATTCTTCATTAAAACGTTTAAATGTTCATTTTTTAAAACGTTACAATGTTCATTAAAATGTTTAAATGTTCATTAAAATGTTAAAATCTTCATTAAAACATTTAAATGTTCATTAAAACGTTAAAATGTTCTTTTTTTTAAACAAGCAGTCTCCTTCTGATATAAAGAAACAAGCAGTGCCTTGATGATATCATAAAGAAACAAGCAGTCTCCTTCTGACATCATAAACAAACAAGCAGTCTGCCTCTGAAATCATAAAGAAACAAGCAGTCTCCTTCTTATATCATGTAGAAACAAGCAGTCTCCTTCTTATATCATGTAGAAACAAGCAGTCTCCTTCTTATATCATGTAGAAACAAGCAGTCTCCTTCTGATATCATGTAGAAACAAGCAGTCTCCTTCTGATATCATGTAGAAACAAGCAGTCTCCTTCTTATATCATGTAGAAACAAGCAGTCTCCTTCTGATATCATGTAGAAACAAGCAGTCTCCTTCTGATATCATGTAGAAACAAGCAGTCTCCTTCTTATATCATGTAGAAACAAGCAGTCTCCTTCTGATATCATGTAGAAACAAGCAGTCTCATTCTGACATCATAAAGAAACAAGCAGTCTCCTTCTGATATCATGTAACAAGACATATATGTCTGATTTATATCAGAATATATATATATGCTTGTTGAATTTAAATCTTCATTAAAACGTTTAAATTTTCATTTTTAAATACGTTAAAATCATCATTAAAACGTTTAAATCTTCATTAAAACGTTTAAATTTTCATTTTTTAAAAACATTAAAATGCTCATGAAAACGTTTAAATGTCCATTAAAACGTTAAGTTCTTCATTAAAACGTTTAAATGTTCATTTTTAAAAACATTAAAAGGTTCATTAAAATGTTAAAATTTTCATTAAAATGTTAAAATGTTCATTAAAATGTTAAAATCTTCATTAAAACATTAAAATGTTCATCAAAACGTTAAAATGTTCATTAAAACGTTAAAATCTTCATGAAAATGTTAAATTATTCATTAAAACGTTTAAATGTTCATTAAAACAATAAAATGTTCATTTTTAAAAATGTTAAAATGTTCATTAAAACGTTTAAAGGTTCATGAAAACGTTGAAATGTTCATTAAAACGTAAAAATGTTTATTAAAACGTTTAAATGTTTATTAAAACATTATAATCTTTATTAAAACGTTAAAATCTTCATTTTTAAAAACGTTTAAATGTTCATTAAAACGTTTAAATGTTAATTAAAACGTTTAAATGTTCATTAAAACGTTTAAATGTTCATTAAAATGTTTAAATGTTCATTAAAACTTTAAAATCGTCATAAAAACGTTAAAATCTTCATTTTTAAAAATGTTAAAAAGGTTCATTAAAATGTTAAAATGTTCATTAAAACGTTTAAATGTTCATTAAAACGTTAAAATCATCATTAAAATGTTTAAATGTTCATTGAAACGTTAAATTCCTCATTAAAACGGTTAAATGTTCATTTTTTTAAACGTTAAAATGTTCATTAAAAAGTTAACATGTTCATTAAAATGTTAAAATCTTCATTAAAATGTTTAAATATTCATTTTTAAAAACGTTAAAATGTTCATTAAAATGTTTAAATGTTCATTAAAACGTTAAATTCTTCATTAAAACGTTTAAATGTTCATTTTTAAAAACGTTAAAATGTTCATTAAAATGTTTGTGTTCATTAAAACATCAAATTCTTCATTAAAACGTTTAAATGTTCATTTTTAAATATGTTTAAAGGTTCATTAAAATGTTAAATTTTTCATTACAATGTTTAAATATTCATTTTTAAAAATGTTTAAAGGTTCATTAAAACGTTTAAATGTTCATTTTTTTAAACAAGCAGTCTCCTGATATCATGTAGAGACAAGCAGTATCTTGCTGATATCATAAAGAAACAAGCAGTGCCTTGATGATATCATAAAGAAACAAGCAGTCTCCTTCGGACATCATAAAGAAACAAGCAGTCTCCTTCTGACATCATAAAGAAACAAGCAGTATCTTTCTGACATCATAAAGAAACAAGCAGTATCTTTCTGACATCATAAAGAAACAAGCAGTCTCTTTCTGATATCATGTAGAAACAAGATATATATGTCTGATATATATCAGAATATATATATGCTTGTTGAATATAAATCTTCATTAAAGCGTTTAAATGTTCGTGTTTAAAAACGTTAAAATCATCATTAAAACGTTTAAATGTTAACTTTTTAAAAACATTAAAATCTTCATTAAAACGTTTAAATGTCCATTAAAACATTAAATTCTTCATTAAAACGTTTAAATGTTCATTTTTTAAAACGTTACAATGTTCATTAAAATGTTTAAATGTTCATTAAAATGTTAAAATCTTCATTAAAACATTTAAATGTTCATTAAAACGTTAAAATGTTCTTTTTTTAAACAAGCAGTCTCCTTCTGATATAAAGAAACAAGCAGTGCCTTGATGATATCATAAAGAAACAAGCAGTCTCCTTCTGACATCATAAAGAAACAAGCAGTCTGCCTCTGAAATCATAAAGAAACAAGCAGTCTCCTTCTTATATCATGTAGAAACAAGCAGTCTCCTTCTGATATCATGTAGAAACAAGCAGTCTCCTTCTTATATCATGTAGAAACAAGCAGTCTCCTTCTGATAACATGTAGAAACAAGCAGTCTCATTCTGACATCATAAAGAAACAAGCAGTCTCCTTCTGATATCATGTAACAAGACATATATGTCTGATATATATCAGAATATATATATGCTTGTTGAATTTAAATCTTCATTAAAACGTTTAAATTTTCATTTTTAAAAACGTTAAAATCATCATTAAAACGTTTAAATCTTCATTAAAACGTTTAAATTTTCATTTTTTAAAAACATTAAAATGTTCATGAAAACGTTTAAATGTCCATTAAAACGTTAAATTCTTCATTAAAACGTTTAAATGTTCATTTTTAAAAACATTAAAAGGTTCATTAAAATGTTAAAATTTTCATTAAAATGTTAAAATGTTCATTAAAATGTTAAAATCTTCATTAAAACATTAAAATGTTCATTAAAACGTTAAAATGTTCATTAAAACGTTAAAATCTTCATTAAAATGTTAAATTATTCATTAAAACGTTTAAATGTTCATTAAAACAATAAAATGTTCATTTTTAAAAATGTTAAAATGTTCATTAAAACGTTTAAAGGTTCATGAAAAGGTTGAAATGTTCATTAAAACGTAAAAATGTTTATTAAAACGTTTAAATGTTTATTAAAACATTATAATCTTTATTAAAACGTTAAAATCTTCATTAAAACTTTTAAATGTTAATTAAAACGTTTAAATGTTCATTAAAACGTTTAAATGTTCATTAAAATGTTTAAATGTTTATTAAAACATTATAATCTTTATTAAAACGTTAAAATCTTCATTTTTAAAAATGTTAAAATGTTCATTAAAACATTTAAATGTTAATTAAAATGTTAAAATGTTCATTAAAACGTTTAAATGTTCATTAAAACGTTTAAATGTTCATTAAAACGTTTAAATGTTCATTAAAATGTTCATTAAAACGTTTAAATGTTCATTAAAACGTTAAAATCATCATTAAAATGTTTAAATGTTCATTGAAACGTTAAATTCTTCATTAAAACGGTTAAATGTTCATTTTTTTAAACGTTAAAATGTTCATTAAAAAGTTAACATGTTCATTAAAATGTTAAAATCTTCATTAAAATGTTTAAATATTCATTTTTAAAAACGTTAAAATGTTCATTAAAATGTTTAAATGTTCATTAAAACGTTAAATTCTTCATTAAAACGTTTAAATGTTCATTTTTAAAAACGTTAAAATGTTCATTAAAATGTTTAAGTGTTCATTAAAACATCAAATTCTTCATTAAAACGTTTAAATGTTCATTTTTAAAAACGTTTAAAGGTTCATTAAAATGTTAAATTTTTCATTACAATGTTTAAATATTCATTTTTAAAAATGTTTAAAGGTTCATTAAAACGTTTAAATGTTCATTTTTTTAAACAAGCAGTCTCCTGATATCATGTAGAGACAAGCAGTATCTTGCTGATATCATAAAGAAACAAGCAGTGCCTTGATGATATCATAAAGAAACAAGCAGTCTCCTTCTGACATCATAAAGAAACAAGCAGTATCTTTCTGACATCATAAAGAAACAAGCAGTATCTTTCTGACATCATAAAGAAACAAGCAGTCTCCTTCTGATATCATGTAGAAACAAGATATATATGTCTGATATATATCAGAATATATATATGCTTGTTGAATATAAATCTTCATTAAAGCGTTTAAATGTTCGTGTATAAAAACGTTAAAATCATCATTAAAACGTTTAAATGTTAACTTTTTAAAAACATTAAAATCTTCATTAAAACGTTTAAATGTCCATTAAAACATTAAATTCTTCATTAAAACGTTTAAATGTTCATTTTTTAAAACGTTACAATGTTCATTAAAACATTTAAATGTTCATTAAAACGTTAAAATGTTCTTTTTTTTTAAACAAGCAGTCTCCTTCTGATATAAAGAAACAAGCAGTGCCTTGATGATATCATAAAGAAACAAGCAGTGCCTTGATCATATCATAAAGAAACAAGCAGTCTCCTTCTTATATCATGTAGAAACAAGCAGTCTCCTTCTGATATCATGTAGAAACAAGCAGTCTCCTTCTGATATCATGTAACAAGACATATATGTCTGATATATATCAGAATATATATATGCTTGTTGAATTTAAATCTTCATTAAAACGTTTAAATTTTCATTTTTAAAAACATTAAAATCATCATTAAATCGTTTAAATCTTCATTAAAACGTTTAAATTTTCCTTTTTTAAAAACATTAAAATGTTCATGAAAACGTTTAAATGTCCATTAAAACGTTAAGTTCTTCATTAAAACGTTTAAATGTTCATTTTTAAAAACATTAAAAGGTTCATTAAAATGTTAAAATTTTCATTAAAATGTTAAAATGTTCATTAAAATGTTAAAATCTTCATTAAAACATTAAAATGTTCATTAAAACATTAAAATGTTCATTAAAACGTTAAAATCTTCATTAAAATGTTAAATTATTAATTAAAACGTTTAAATGTTCATTAAAACAATAAAATGTTCATTTTTAAAAATGTTAAAATGTTCATTAAAACGTTTAAAGGTTCATGAAAACGTTGAAATGTTCATTAAAACGTAAAAATGTTTATTAAAACGTTTAAATGTTTATTAAAACATTATAATCTTTATTAAAACATTAAAATCTTCATTTTTAAAAACGTTAAAATGTTCATTAAAACGTTTAAATGTTAATTAAAACATTTAAATGTTCATAAAAACGTTTAAATGTTCATTAAAACGTTTAAATGTTCATTAAAATGTTTAAATGTTCATTAAAACGTTAAAATCATCATTAAAATGTTTAAATGTTCATTGAAACGTTAAATTCTTCATTAAAACGGTTAAATGTTCATTTTTTTAAACGTTAAAATGTTCATTAAAAAGTTAACATGTTCATTAAAATGTTAAAATCTTAATTAAAATGTTTAAATATTCATTTTTAAAAATGTTTAAAGGTTCATTAAAACGTTTAAATGTTCATTTTTTTAAACAAGCAGTCTCCTGATATCATGTAGAGACAAGCAGTATCTTGCTGATATCATAAAGAAACAAGCAGTGCCTTGATGATATCATAAAGAAACAAGCAGTCTCCTTCGGACATCATAAAGAAACAAGCAGTCGCCTTCTGACATCATAAAGAAACAAGCAGTCTGCCTCTGAAATCATAAAGAAACAAGCAGTCTCCTTCTTATATCATGTAGAAACAAGCAGTCTCCTTCTGATATCATGTAGAAACAAGCAGTCTCCTTCTGATATCATGTAGAAACAAGCAGTCTCCTTCTTATATCATGTAGAAACAAGCAGTCTCCTTCTTATATCATAAAGAAACAAGCAGTCTCATTCTGACATCATAAAGAAACAAGCAGTCTCCTTCTGATATCATGTAACAAGACATATATGTCTGATATATATCAGAATATATATATGCTTGTTGAATTTAAATCATCATTAAAACGTTTAAATCTTCATTAAAACGTTTAAATTTTCATTTTTTAAAAACATTAAAATGTTCATGAAAACGTTTAAATGTCCATTAAAACGTTAAGTTCTTCATTAAAACGTTTAAATGTTCATTTTTAAAAACATTAAAATGTTCATTAAAACGTTAAAATGTTCATTAAAACGTTAAAATCTTTATTAAAATGTTAAATTATTCATTAAAACGTTTAAATGTTCATTAAAACAATAAAATGTTCATTTTTAAAAATGTTAAAATGTTCATTAAAACGTTTAAAGGTTCATGAAAACGTTGAAATGTTCATTAAAACGTAAAAATGTTTATTAAAACGTTTAAATGTTTATTAAAACATTATAATCTTTATTAAAACGTTAAAATCTTCATTTTTAAAAACGTTAAAATGTTCATTAAAACGTTTAAATGTTAATTAAAACGTTTAAATGTTCATTAAAACGTTTAAATGTTCATTAAAATGTTTAAATGTTCATTAAAACGTTAAAATCGTCATAAAAACGTTAAAATCTTCATTTTTAAAAATGTTAAAAAGGTTCATTAAAATGTTAAAATGTTCATTAAAACGTTTAAATGTTCATTAAAACGTTAAAATCATCATTAAAATGTTTAAATGTTCATTGAAACGTTAAATTCTTCATTAAAACGGTTAAATGCTCATTTTTTTAACGTTAAAATGTTCATTAAAAAGTTAACATGTTCATTAAAATGTTAAAATCTTCATTAAAATGTTTAAATATTCATTTTTAAAAACGTTAAAATGTTCATTAAAATGTTTAAATGTTCATTAAAACGTTAAATTCTTCATTAAAACGTTTAAATGTTCATTTTTAAAAACGTTAAAATGTTCATTAAAATGTTTAAGTGTTCATTAAAACATCAAATTCTTCATTAAAACATTTAAATGTTCATTTTTAAAAACGTTTAAAGGTTCATTAAAACGTTAAATTTTTCATTACAACGTTCAAATATTCATTTTTAAAAATGTTTAAAGGTTCATTAAAACGTTTAAATGTTCATTTTTTTAAACAAGCAGTCTCCTGATATCATGTAGAGACAAGCAGTATCTTGCTGACATCATAAAGAAACAAGCAGTATCTTTCTGACAAAGAAACAAGCAGTCTCCTTCTGATATCATGTAGAAACAAGATATATATGTCTGATATATATCAGAATATATATATGCTTGTTGAATATAAATCTTCATTAAAGCGTTTAAATGTTTGTGTTTAAAAACGTTAAAATCATCATTAAAACGTTTAAATGTTAACTTTTTAAAAACATTAAAATCTTCATTAAAACGTTTAAATATCCATTAAAACATTAAATTCTTCATTAAAACGTTTAAATGTTCATTTTGAAAAAACGTTAAAATGTTCATTAAAATGTTTAAATGTTCATTAAAATGTTAAAATCTTCATGAAAACATTAAAATGTTCATTAAAACGTTAAAATGTTCATTTTTTTAAACAAGCAGTCTCCTTCTGATATCATGTAGAAACAAGCAGTACCTTGATGATATCATAAAGAAACAAGCAGTGCATTGATGATCTCATAAAGAAACAAGCAGTCTGCCTCTGACATCATAAAGAAACAAGCAGTATCTTTCTGACATCATAAAGAAACAAGCAGTCTCCTTCTGATATCATGTAGAAACAAGCAGTCTCCTTCTGATATCATGTAGAAACAAGATATATATGTCTGATACTCTCAGAAATAGAGGTACGACAGAAGGACATTTTTGTACCTATAAGTACATTTTTAAAAAATGTTCCCTTAAAAGTTCAATACTGGTCTTTAAAAGTCCAGAAATGCCCCTTTATAGGTTCAATTTGAAATAAAGTACAAATCTGTACCATTTTGACCTGTACTGCAGTGACAGTAGCAGAATGTGGTAATGGGTCAGCATGGGAAAATCGGGATGGGCCTGGTTAATTGTAAAATTCATATGAGATGTGAGTGTGCTCATAAAAGCTACATGTTATAATCAAATCTGTTGGTCCTCTCCTCTGTATGTAAATTATCCTATGATGCAAATGTGACAGTGTGAGCATCCTGTCACAGTGTCCCGATTGATCATGAGCCCTGGCTACTTGGCCAAGTAGATGCCCCTTTGGTTAGAGAGTATGACTCTCATCGGGGAGTCTGGGAATCGAATCCCACCCGGGCCCTTGTTTCTCCACCTTGCCACACAAAGAATATCTGTAACCTCCCTTTGTGTAAGTTATGTTAAATTATATTAAAAACACACACACACACACACACACACACACACACACACACTGGCATGCAGGCACAACCAAATGATGTTAAAAGAAATTGGTCCATTTCCAATTTATTAAGTTCCAGTTATAATTTTTAATGTTTTACATCTTGGTTGTTGCCTTCAAAAACGTGAAATCATTTTACTGTTATGTTTAGCCATTTACTTTTTTGCTTTTACTACATCCTAGAATTGTTCATTAATTGTGAGGTTTTTTTGGAATTTGTAACATCAAGTTAAACCGAAGTTCTTTGGAAGTTAAAATGTCAAGCAGATTTTTATGTTACGGTGACTACATTTTGTAAATTACAAATATAGTTCGCCAAGACAGCATAACGGTTTCTAAACAACTGCGCATTGATACCACAAAGTTGTATTTTCATGTGTCAAGTTCGCAACGCGCATTAATCCCAAAGGCTGAAAAGCCAGCAGCGATGAGTGCTCCGCCCCTGCACTGACTAGCATTGACGCAGAAAATGACTCACCCCGGGTTTCCACGGGAGCCGTCAGCAGCACGTTACTGCAGCAGCACGTCTTGCTCGCGTAAGCTGCTGCTTGGCCCTTCTCACGAGAGGCGAAGCAGCAGGGGAGCAGCTGTCACCGACAGGGCACGAAGTCACACGAGTGACTTCGTCAGTAAACACAACAACAAGCAGGAGAAAACTAAAACATTGTTTGTGTTTTATGTTCTGTCCGTTTTATAATTGCCAATACGGACCTGAAAAACAAAGGAGACCGCTAGCTAGGTGATAACTTCTCACGGGGACGCACAGTTAGTAACATTTTTTAAAAGTAAAGCAACCGGAAGGCAGTACGTTCTTTATTCTGAAAATCTCTGTAGCTTCTCTCCATTTCCGCGTCCGATTTCCTGTCTTTCCTTCCCCAAAAATGTCGAACTTGACCCGTTTCAGAGGCGTCGCGCGTAGAAAATAGATCCGGCGCGTAAAGGCCGCGACATGCTGCCCCTGAGACGCGGCCGACGCGCGCTGACGACGGCTCCGGTGGAAAAGGTTCTGTTGACCACAGCGGTTCCTATCAGCAGCTATGACGTGCTGCTGCAGTAACGTGCTGCTGACGGCTCCCGTGGAAAGCCGGGGTCAGGGGGTTATCAACGGAGGAGCTCCTTAAAAAGTTGATGGAAGAAGGCATTGATGTGTCAGACGACGAGGCGCAAAGATTTAAGAGGTAAGTCGGGTGTGATTTTGTGTTTTTATAAAAATTACAACGTGTAATTTTACAGTAGTTAGCAAAAGTCCGAAGAGCTACATTTCACATGGGTGAAAGCTAGCAGTTAGCTAAATTTTAAACAAAGAAAGGTACAAATGTGGACTATTTAGACTGTTGGTGGAATGTTCAATGTCTGTCTGCCTGCCGTATTCGAGTGTTTTATCAATAAATAGTGACTAACCCTGTACAACAATGTAAAAAAAAATCAATAATTTCTCAAAACATGCTAGTATGTAAATATAGCTATTAACAAAATCGTTTTCTAAGCAAATTTATCGCATCCAACTTGTTTCCCGCTCAAAGGGATTTTAAACAATGGAAGGTACACATTTGTACCATCCCACCTACTTAGTGAGATTTTTGAATATGATGAGAGCTGTAAGCTCTGCGCAGGGACACTGTCTGCAAAAACCTGTGATGCCAGCTAGCTGCTGATCAGGGATCGATTTATCATTTCAAATAAACCAAAATCAAGGAGGCAAATTGTGGGCAGCAAAAACAGACAAGATAGTCTAGGGTTCTATTCTATCCACAACTTGGATTATTGTTTTGGCTGCAATGAATAATGCCTACAGCCAACAGGCAATCGGTGCAAGGATTTCCCCACAAAAGAAAAAAATGTTGTGTACTACAACATTTTATTGATGATTTAAAATTCACTTCAGCAATGTATCCGGCTTGCAACGTGATTAAACAATGTCACGATATTGTTGCAGTCAGGTCAGGTCACAATGTTACCAGTTAATTTATATTAACAATTAATCAAGATAATTTATTGTGACTTCCTTTTGGGGAATATAGACAGATTCACAATGATAGCTTATTGTTGTTGTTGTTGTTATTATGATGTATTGACCATAATGTCACTTTAAAACTAAATTTGAAAATTATTTCATACTGTACTTTATATTTCAGATAACGATGTAGATGGAGAGACGGTAGACTGTGGACTCACTGAGACCATGGTTGCATATCTTTTTGACAAGTCTTTCAAAAAGCAGCTGAAGTTCAGAGACTTCACAAATCGCTACAAGGAAGTCATCATCACTTTACAACCGGTCGACCCATTTGAAGGTACAGTTGAAGGTCCAGTGTCCCAAGCAAACCAGAGGTAGGTTGTGATAAATGTCTAAATTTGCATATGCATTTAAGTGCTTGTAAAATGGCTAGTTGATGCTGTTTTCCTACTGTATTGCAGTTCTATACCTTCTTGCCCTAGACTGCCTGCAGTTATTTCCATTCCAAAATTCCCACAAGATGTCCAGAGTCGCTTGAATCTCAAAGAACCAGTCCAGAAAGAACAGAAGTACTGAAACAAAATAATTGGGACTCTTTATGAAATGCTGTCACAGTACACAATGTAAGGGTTCCTTTCCGAATAATTATATTAATTTCTTAATATTAATATTGCTGTTGTACGAGAGGCAGAGAACAAATGGTTAGCCCATCTGCCTCTCAATCTGGAGACCAGCGTTTGAGTGTGGTGTGACACACGGTTCCAGTGAACTGGCAATAGTGGTAAAACCATACATCCTGTGTCTCCAGACCTTATCTGGACTATGATATCCAAAGTGTTTATTTTCGAATTTGCTCAAGAGTAAATTTAATAATTCAGGACTGCATTCGATTAATGAAGTTTGGGAGAGGTGTGACTGTTTGTCCACGCCCATTAAAAAAAATTTTAAATCAACTTTAGCTACATTGATTTGACATTGGTCTACAACATACTATTTATGGTAATAACAATATGATTAGAAGAATTGAAGAAAAGAAAACCCCCCAGGAAAGGATAAGAGTAATCAGTGTATTGTGGGTTGTTTTTCTTATGTTTGAAACAGGTACCCAACCCACTCAGACTACATCCAGGTCATCAAAGCCCTGATTGTGAAGTATCCTTTCTTAAGAGATGTACACGGAAATGGTTATGTGAGTACCTCTCCTTTTTTGCTTCTTTTATAGATTATATTAATATAAGGTAAGCATAATTAACATCTTATATACATTTGAAACAACTATGACACCTGGCACAGCCAACTCAAGAGAAAGTTCAAAGCAGAACGGGCTCCCCTAATCAGCAACGAAGAAGTGAACCGGGTTAAAGAAAAGTTTGGACGCACGCAGAAACATCGGACCACAGAGGAATCCAGCAGCTCCTGTCTGAAGAGACTGAAGCCCTCTCTCGTAAGTCCTCACACCCTGAGCCTTTAAGAGCTAAGGTAACATATGTAGTCTTATTATGTTCTCTGTAAAGCTAAAAGTAAACATTAATTGAAAGAAACATTTTAACATTAACATAGAAAAAGGAACTTCACAGTTGATTTAACAAAAGTCAGCTCAACTTGCAATTTCTATTCAACATTTTTGCATTTTTTTTCAAAGCATTTGGTGTACAAATTACCGCATTTCGAGTAACATTAACTTATCAGATTTTACTTATGATATTACTGATATCTGCTTTGACAAAAGATTCGTGCTTTGTGGGGGAAGATGCAGCCTCCGTTGATGCTCATATCAAGGTACTAAATGATCAGCACAAGAAGCTACATCCTGACACAGCACTGGTGAAAGACCGCATGACAAAAACCTTTGCATGGAGACGTCGAGAGGTAGCTGAAGGAATGTGTACTGTGGACCTATTAAAGAGATATCCATTCCTGGGGACACCTACAGGGGTAAGGACTGTTAAGATGATTGGGGAATAAGCTAATGATTTTTTTTGTCTCTAAATCTGATTATTATTTTCTGTACTAACAGATTAATCAATCTGTTTTTTTATCTTTAGAATGTTTGTTCAAGAGTTAAAGCACTTTACATTTATCTCCAGTCTGTGTCTTTAACCCTCCCACTGTCTTTATGGGTGACCCCACGAGGAAAGTTGGCCATTGAGCAGGATTGATGGTTTTTCCCTTGAGGTCCATGTGGCAGGGGTGAGGTGGTGCTCACTCCTCACCCCTGCCACATGGACCTAAGGGATAAACCATCAACCCTGCTCAATGGTCAACTTTCCTCGTGGGGTCACACCCATTAGGACAGTGGGAGGGTTAAACATGTCAAAAGTTTAAATCCTCAATGTAAAATGTAATTCTTTTGTCTATTCTGCTCTTTTCATTTCCAGTTCTGTGATGAGGTTGATTTAATGCATCCTTGCCAAGACAACATCTGTCGCCGCTTTAGCGAAAACTTCACAGCTGTTCTTCAAATGACCAAGGATTTGCCATTCAAGAAGGTCTACATGGAGACAAGAGAGAATGCACTGGCTGAAGACATTACAGGTGCTAATTTGACCTCATACAAATAGTAAATTTTGTGACAATTCATTTGCTGTCTCTTCCAGAGATAATTGATGTACCATAGTGCCATGTCAAGAGCATGTTAATGGGAATTTGCATGCTATCAGAATCTAATGAAGTGCATTTGCATCTGTATGACCTAGGAATTGACTTCAAGGGGGCACTTCTCCTCTTGCCATCCATCTTCAAGGAGAAGATAGAAGATTTCATCATCCTTGGAGAGGTAAATGCATGATGCCATGCATAGCGTTTGGCCACAAGTTTCATTCTTGGTGTTTTGTTGGTGTAACAGCCTCTAAGGGTTACTTGTGGCTCAACTATCAGATTTACCTCGTTTAACAGTCAAAGTAAATATAGTCGAAGTTTTGGACCAGTAGGTTCGGCTACACACAGAAGAGGTGAAAAGGAATGAGACTCAAGACAATGTTTAAAGTATTTTAGAACTACCAGCTGGATGAATTTAATAAAGAAAATTTGAAAAAGAGAAAACAAAATTATTTCATACCGAAATATCTTTCTTTTTGGTACCAACAGTTTGGGTAACAATACTGTTCCGCAATCACAATTATTCTTGTTTCTTTCCCTGGGTGCACCCTTTTTAGTAAATCAATTAATCTTTCAGCTCAGATCAGCAAAATTTCAGTACACAATATCTGCTTGACACGTGTATATCCTTCAACTTCCTGCAACAAAAAAATAAACCTCCACTTTTGTCGGAGTGGCTCCGACTTGAAACACACCAAATCGCCTCTCGTATGGCGTTGTGTAGAGTCCAAAATAAAAAAAAAAAGAGTCCTAAATAATAAAGCGTGATGTCCAAAGGTCCAAGAGAATGTGTGAGTGTATGTGAAAGAGAAACGAGAGCAGATTGGTGTAATGGGGTCCTTTCGATGCGCTCCTACCACACTCCACTGTGCAGCGAGGTGAGAAGAAGAAGGCACTGTTGATCTGACTTATCCACGGGCTTGGCTCGCCATCAACATCAGAATGTTCATGCGTCACACAAAAAACCTGACCTGTCAATGACAGCGTCAATGAACAAAATGAATTGTTGAATTGAATTCAATTTCACAGTCTATTCGCACATACCAGTGTTTTCTTTGGAACATTAACCATGTTTACAATAAAACAAATAGGTGAAATGTGCATTTTTCTTGCATTTCTTGTAATGTTTTTTTTTTCAGTTTTCCCTTACAACAACCATTCACATTTTTTATCAATTTCTTAATAAAATATACAAATATACAAACAAGTTTCAGAATTATAAAATACAATTTCTTTTCATACAGAACTTTAACACTTGCTTTTAGTAAACATTTTACTCTTAGTAACCTATAAAAAGTGCAAATAACCATTCAACAGGTGGAATGAGTTGCTCACCGATCTCACGAGGGGGCAGCACAGCAGCACAAAATGGCGCCGCCTCTAAACTCTGACTTTCTACAACCAGAAGTGCAAAAAGAACCAAACTAGTATATAAAAAGTGCAAATAAACATTTAACAGGTGGAATGAGTTGCTCACCGATCTCACGAGGGGGCAGCACAGCAGCACAAAATGGCGCCGCCTCTAAACTCTGGCTTTCTACAACCAGAAGTGCAAAAAGAACCAAACTAGTAAATATCGTTTTACTCAACGACTCCTTTATGAGTAAACATGTATAAACTATTTTTTATGGTCGCAAAGACACCTAACTCTTCATTTTGTACCTTTTTTTTTCCCGAAACTCCGTGTCTGCTTGCTCGGCTGATGCGTTCTGATCAGGTGCTCCAGCCAAAAGAATTAACGGAAGGTCTGCAACCCAACACCGAGAAGATGGGCGGGACATGCGGGATTTAGCCGCAGCTCATTGGCTAAGAGCGATGCCTTCATTTCTCCTGGGAGGTAACCCTTTTTTATGCTGGATCCGTAGGCTATTTAGATACAACTAAACGTAGCTCTTAAACTAATAGCTTATTTATATTTTATTATTATTATTAATTTATTTTCATAGAGATTGACCTCTAATATTTAAAGTACATTTATATGTGGGTTACACCCTCCTCACTTTGAAGGTATGCACGTCCCTGTGCATCTGAATGGCTAAACTGCATAGAACTTGAGATAGCTTCATTTAGGCTGGTAAATACTGCGTTGAGAACATACAGTAATGGGTTACCTAATGTTGAATACTGTAACCTTTCTGGTCTCTGATGTGACCTTTGGGATGGACGAGGGAGCTCTTGACCCTCTTGAAGGCTACTTTGTACACTAGGTGAACTAGGCTGCTCAGTCACGATGGCTTCTTGATTATTTTGACATTCTGATGACATCACCTTTTCACTAGGCACTATCGGTTCCCTAGTTTGATGACTTGTTTCCACTGGATCATCTAGGTGAATGTCGGCCTCCAACAGACTGGGTTCAGGTAAGTCTACACAATCAGGTAGGTTTTTTCTTTCCTTGGTTTCCTGTTTTTCTTTTTTGTCTCCATTGGTGAGATTGTCACATTCTGTTGGATCTGAACATTCAGCAAGACTGTCTTGTTCGGTTTTTTGGACTTGTTCGGGTTTTTGACTTTGTTCGGTTTTTCTGACTTGTTCGGGTTTTTGGCTTTGTTCGGTTTGGTTGAAACATTCTAATCCATCACTGGCAGAAACCTGTCTTTGGACACTTTCTGTACTTGGGACAGCAAAGGCCGATGACATTTCAGGCGGTTTGGAAGAGGTGGAAAATGACCAGGGGTGGACATTAACTTCAAAACCAACCGGCCAGCCGGGCCGGTAACTCTGAATATTTACCGGCCCCGCCAAGAATCTACCGGCCCCACTGGTCAGCTGCCAAAACAAGTCAAAATAACAACTGAACCGTTTTAAATGTAATAAACCTTTATTTTGTACACATTCACAAACATAATAACGTATTCAAGTTTGAATTTGTTTGTTCCCTCAACAAAACATGATTTTGTCGTCGCATACTTCCGGCATACAACGCAGTACATCACCAACTCCGCTTTGCTGTATTCAAGCCTTTGACTGTGTTCGAGATGAGCCAGTTCTGTGCAGATTAGACCAGCGGTGATCGGCGAGCAGTGCATGCCGGTTAGATTTGTGTCCGAATTGACGCCGACTTGCTCTGACGTAGGCAACGATAACCTCGTGAGATCAAGGCGGCCGCAGATTTTGGAGCAAGGCGCTGCAGTTGCTCTCCACCATTTGCAAAACCTAGATGATGACGGGAAACGCCTGGCTCTCACCTGATCTAAGATCTGATTGGTTCATATTTTGATCCAAACATCCAGTGGTAGAACATGAAATGTTAGTTGGTCACATGTATTCTGTAAATCATGTTATGTTGATGATGACAACTATATAGGCCATAAAGAGAAATGTGTTTTGTTTTCTTTTGTCACGTTTCCTATGAGCACACTGAAGCTACAGCTGATAACCTTTACTTATTATTACAGTCAGGTCTCCATATACAATATATGATATCCACAAGCACGTGAGGATGTGTTTCAGCTGCTAACAGGCACCAGAATTAAAATTGAACAAGTGTGAATGCTAACGCGATTACTTCATCCATCGTCACCCCCGAGCTACATATGCAGGAAAATCCAAGAGATTCAACTGGCAGAAACAACTGGTTCACAACATAGTCTCTCTCTCTCTCTCTCTCTCTCTCCCTCCCTCTCTCTCTCCCTCTCTCCCTCCCTCTCTCCCTCTCTCTCTCCCTCTCTCTCCACACACACACACACACACACACACGTAGAGGAAAAGAGCTGAGGAAATTGAGGACACCAGGTAGTTAAAAGAAAAACCACAGCGGAGCCGAGGCGCGCCTCGAATGGGGCGCGTCTGAACTGAGCAGCGGCCGGACTTCGTGAGCGATTCTCTTCTGGCGCTTCCGCGGCCGGTGTGTCCCCGGCGTAAACGCTGGCTTTCAGCCACTCCCCCTGCTGCTTCCGTCTGCTCTCGTCTGTTTTCCAGGCGAGGCGCTGCTCAACTCGAACACGGCCATTCTCTGCGCCTCCCGTCTTCTTTAAACCGCCAAGAATCATTCCACCTACGCACACGCTTCTCCGCTTCATACCGTTTCGAACTGTCTCGCTTCTCCTCACCAGTTTTAAAGCGTTTTGCCGGAGATTTCATCAAGAAATCCCATCCCTGTGGTGGCGCGATCTTCCTGCGTGCTTGTGTGTTTCTAGCGTGGTTCCACTTGTCTTTAATAGTGAACTCATAGTTCACGTGACTATAACTAATCGTGCAGTACGTGCACGAATCGTACAAGTGCAGTAGGTGGCTAGAGGCGCACAGGTTCATGCGCGCGAAACGAAAACGGCAGCTTCCTACAGGGCGGGGCCATGATGTAGGCGAAAGCCGGTGTGTAAATGACAAATAAGGCTTGGGCGCCACCTGGGCGGTAAGTCGTCAAGTATTTACCGCCCGACGAGAAAATTTAGCGCCATTGGCGCTCGGGCGCTTTAACGGTCCACCCCTGATGATGCGGGAACAGGTAGGTACCAGGTAGGTATTGAGTCATATTCTGTCTCTGAGCTACAGTCCTCATCCTCCTGCACCACGGTTTGCCTGGTCTTCCGGCGAGTCTGGGGCTTTTGAACACTGCTTTCAGTTGAATCCGAGGTAGGTATAAAATTACAGGGAAGAAGTAAGTCTCTGTGGAGTGTTCGGACTGGTCTCTCTTTCCCTTCTGGCTTAACTGTATAAACCGGCAGATCACCTGCTTTCTTCAGAACCACATAAACATCATCCTCCCATCTGTTGGCCAACTTATGCTTTCCTCTGAGTTGAACATTTCGCACGAGAACCTTATCGCCTACGTCGAGAGTTGAGTCAACCACTCTTTTGTCAAAGCGTGCCTTATTACGCTCAGCATTCTTTTGTGCGTTTGAAGTTGCGATTTTAAAACTTTCCTCCAATCTGTGTTTCAGATCCTTGACATACTGCGAGTGTGACTTTTTTTCAGCATTGACAGACAACCCGAATGTTAAATCGATAGGGAGTCTCGGCTGCCTTCCAAACATCAATTCATAGGGCGAATAGCTCGTCACGTCATTCTTAGTACAATTATACGCATGTACTAAAGGTTTTACATGTTCTTTCCAATGCGACTTTTCCCCATCACTCAGAGTACCAAGCATTTGGAGGAGCGTCCTGTTAAACCTCTCAACTGGATTGGCTCTAGGGTGATATGGTGTTGTTCGTATCTTCTTCATGCCAGTAATTTCACACAGTTCACGTATGGTTTTTGATTCAAAATCGGCACCCTGGTCACTTAAAAGTCTCTCTGGGATACCATAAGGAACTATAAAGTTCTCCCAAAAGGCTTTTGCGACGGTTCGAGCTCTCTGATTGGGTGTAGGGATGGCCACCGCAAACTTTGTAAAGTGATCAGTAATGACTAACACATCTTTTGTGTTAGACTGGTCTGGTTCAATAGATAAATAGTCTATGCAGACTAACTCAAGGGGCCTACTTGTCTGTATGTTCATAAGAGGGGCTGCCCTCTCAGGCTTACTCTTCCGACGTACACAGCGTTCACATGTGCTGATCAATTTTTCAACTGACACATACATTTTTGGCCAATAAAACCTGGTTCGGACCAAATCAATGGTACGGTCAACTCCTAGATGTCCCATGTTATTGTGGAGATGTTGGAAAACCATTGGCCTTAACCCCTCTGGTAACACGAGTTGAAAGGAGATGTCTGGACCGGTTTGTCTCTTACGATAAAGAACTCCATTTTGAAGTTCAAATCGATTGAGTTCACGTAGTAACAGCGGAAGCTCTGGTAGTTCTGCTCTAAGTCTGGGGGATGGAGTCTGACCAGTCTCTAACTGAGTAATGACAGTATTAAGAGCAGGATCTAATCTCTGTTTCTGTCTCAGTTCTTCCTCTGTTATAGGTGGAACAAGAGGAAAACCACTTAACTGTTCTTCCTCGAAGCTGTCGGGAACAGCTGTGGGATGTAAGGCTAGAGACTCAACTAAGGCTAAGCTTGGACAATTAATGGACTCTGAATCCACGTCCGCAGTAGTAACTGTGTGCCTGTCACAGATGGCCTGTATGACTTCTCTAGGGACTGTTTCTGTGTCGTCACTGCTAAGGTGAGTAAGAGCAAACTTTGTGATTCTTTCACTTTCTTTCTGCAATATAGGATCATCACCTGGATGAACATGTGGACGACGGGATAATGCATCCGCATCTATGTTTTGTTTACCTGCCCTGTACTGGAGTTGGAATGAAAAGGTGGACAAGGATGACAGCCAACGGTAACTTGTCGCATCTAATTTTGCAGTTGTTAGAATGTAGGTTAGCGGATTACTGTCTGTCACTACTGTAAAGTGAGTCCCATACAGATAATCTGAGAACTTCTCGGTAACAGCCCACTTGAGGGCCAAGAATTCCAATTTGTGGGCTGGATACCTCGTTTCACTTTTTGAAAGTCCTCTGCTGGCAAACGCTATGGCCCGCAATTGTCCGTCCTGAAGTTGGTACAATGCTGCACCAAGACCAAAAGTACTAGCGTCTGTGTTGAGAATGTACGGTAGTTTGGGGTCTGCAAAACCCAACACTGGAACCGAGGTAAGCTTACCAATGATTTGTTCAAATGCTTCCTGACACGTTTGAGTCCATCTCTGGCCAAATGGCTCTTTTGGGTTGTGGTATAATGAGCTTTGCTGCTTTGTTGGTCCTTTCTTGGTGTTTTTTAGTGGTGGGTAACCGGCAGTTAACTCATTTAATGGCTTCACGATGTTAGAGAAGCCCTGAATGAATCGGCGGTAATACCCTGCAAAGCCCAAAAACGACCGTAATTCCTTAAGGTTGGTTGGGACGGGCCAAGATGTTAGGGCTTTGATTTTCTCAGTATCTGTTTCAACACCACGCTCTGATACCACGTGGCCGAGATATTTAACTGTGTTCTGAAAAAATTTGCATTTCTCAGGTGCCAACTTCAACCCAAACTCTTTCAACCGCAACAGGACTTTGTTCAGACGCTGCTCATGTTCTTCGAGGGATGATGAAAAAATAATGAGATCGTCAATGAAGACAAGGACCTCTTTCAGATTCATGGAACCCATACACCGCTCCATAAGCCTCTGAAATGTGGAGGGTGCGTTGGTGATTCCCTGGGGCATTCTATTAAATTCCCAGAATCCCAACGGGCAAACGAAGGCTGTTTTCTGTTTGTCTGCTTCTGACATTTCTATTTGGTAATATCCCGACTTGAGGTCAAGGACTGAAAACCATTTTGACCCTGCGAGAGCTGAAAACGCTTCTTCTAGATTTGGAAGTGCATACGCATCTTTAATGGTTTGGAGGTTGAGCTTCCTGTAATCAATGCACAACCGAACGGAACCATCTTTCTTCCTGACAACCACGATCGGAGAAGCGAACGGCGATTCAGATTCCCGTATTACTCCTGCGTCAAGAAGCTCTTGGAGATGTTTTCTCACAGCCTCAACATCAAGAGGGTGTATTGGTCGGGGTCTGGATTTGAACGGGGTTTCATCGCTGAGCTTGATGTTGTGTTGCACTTTGTCTGTGTGCCCAAAATCTAACTCATGCTGTGAAAACACCTCTGGCATAGACCTAAGCATTTTTGTGATACGTTCTTTCCATTCCTCAGGTAAAGTACTTCCAAAGTCAAAACAAATGGTTTTCGACTGAGTAGACTCTTTAGACTGACTTGAGGGAGTTGAGACTTTCTCTGTCTGTTCTTTGTGTAGAACTCGGGTTATAGCATTAATGTCGGCTATTACACGGCCTGAAGGAACAATAATGTCATGCTCGGTTTCATTTTTTACGACAACTGGCAGTTTACAGGGTTGCTTTGCTGGCAGGCTAACAAGACCAGTTAACACGAGCAGACCACTGGGCAAAGGAGAGGCTGATGACGGCTCGATTATTGCACATTTATCAGCACACTTAGGAATGTACCCTGACGCTTCCAAAACTGTTGTCTGTCCTGCTCCCACCACTATTTGATGTTTGCCTATGAGCTTTGCATAACCAAGACTGCAACCACTAGATGATTTCTGGCGCATTCCAAGGATTTTGAGGAGCGCTCGATAACCATAAGGTACTGGCTGAAAGTCTGCACAGGAGTCATCAAAGTCAGCATAAAGAGCATCTAAGGTGTTTGTGCCTATCAAAATCTGCTCTTGCGTTTCAGATCGCAGACGAGGAATAACTAATGCCAAAGTGTTGACATTAATATCTGATCCTACAAACTCTTTTGGGAAAATGATAAAGAGCTCCACATAACCTAGATAAGGGACGGATTGGCCATTAGCGCCCTCTACATCAAGAAGATCACCCAATGGATTTATAGACAAGTCTGACAGGTGCTGCTCATAAAAACTCTGAGGCACAGTTGTCACTTGCGACCCTGTGTCCAAAAGATAGTTTGTTTCTTTCCCAGCAATGATGACAGTAGCAGAAGTTCTAGTTACAACCAAACCTTTTGGCAGATTTAGAGAGCGTGTTTTTGACTGAGTCTTCTTTAAAGAGACACTACGTGTTTTGGGACGAGAATCATAACCTGAAGCCCCCACCTGTCCCACACTGGAGGCTGGGATCATTTTAAACAGGGCTCGTCATTGGCTCTGGCTGAAGCTTCCCAACTGGTTTGTCGCTCTTTAAGTTGTTTTTTCTTTGTCGCAACTAAGGATGGATTTGGTTCATTTTCACATGTGGCGGCAATATGGCCGTCCTCACCGCAGTAAAAGCAATACCATGGGCGGGGTTTTGCATCGGTTCTGGGTTGACTCTGCGTGGTCAAAGGCTTCTTTCTCATGGGATGAGCTTCAACTCTAGCATTAACTGCTTTAGACTTTGACTGACTGGGCTGGTTTTGTTTTTTAGTTTCTGTCTTCCAACTGTTAAGTTGCGCACGCAAATCAGCTACTTGTCTTTTTAACACATCAACCTCAGATTCACTGCTGCTTACCGTTTGCACGTTTGATGTGGCTCGTTGCTTTGGATTATTTGGAGCAAGTTTGTTCTGACCAAAATGTTGTCTCATCCGGCTTACTTTGGATGCTTGTTTGTCTTCCTCAGTTCTTAAAAGCAAGAGTAGCTCTGGAAAAGAAGGCGGACTCTCTTTTTTTTGTCCTAACTGGAGGTCGGTGATAAGACTGTCCTCCCAACAACCTCGAAGGAACTGCCTTAACAACTGCTTGTCAAACTCTGACGCCCTAACACCACCACGCCACGTAGCTTTTGTCAGGCAAACGTGTAATCTTTGCAAATAAGCTGATGGATTTTCTCCTTCATTCTGAAGCGTGTTCATAAACCGTGCAAAGAGCTCGTCGCCATCTTCGACAGCACCGTAAGCAGAGTCTAGCACTTTCAGGTATTCAGAAGGTTTGGCATCTGAGCCCAAATGCTTTGAGATATCCGTAGCTGGTGGTAAAAGACTGTCAAGTATTCTTTGTGTGCAGCTCAAGTCAGAAACGGCTGGGTCGTTTATGAGCACTTCAATGCTTGTGCGCCATGTATCATAATCGGCTTCATTGTTTGGACGGGGAACGCGCCCAGAGAATACCCTAAATCTACTTGGCATGAGTGAGTGTGAAGGTGTTTCACCACTGCGCACCACATGTTCAACTACTACTCGCTGGACACTTGGTGGATTAAGATTGAGCGAGGGATAGAGTTGTGTCGGTACATTTGGATCGATCAGGTTTTCATTTAGGATCGGGTTCCGATCATTAAGCTGTGAAGAATCTACATGAGGCTGATCAGGGGAATTTCCACCCTGCGCATGTGAGCCTGTTTCACCACTAGTATCTGGGGCAGAGACTGAAAGCTGAGACACAGTTAAATTTGCTAGCTCCTCTTTTAGCATATCCTCTAATGAGTATCCACTCATGTTCACCAGTTCAGAAAGCTGTTTCATGTATGTTCTGGTGACATGGCGTGCATTTGCTGCATACACCTCAGCTAAACTCTTAATTTCGAATATTACCACGGGCAGAGCAGAGCTTTGGATGGTTAGCGGCAAAAGGGGATTTAGAGTTTGCATTGCACTAGCATGACTGAACTCCACTTTCATCTGTCTGTGAAACTCTGAAGGAGGGTCATCTATGCAGACATGGCGGTTTACTGAACCATGTTTCCCAAGGTAAGTTACTACTTCTTCATCAAGATCGCTGTTGGTGAGTCCTTTTATAATTACTGAATTGGGGATGATAACCGATTCTTTAATGACAATATCCATTTTGTTGAAATTTGACTTTACACTCTATTTTTGTAGTGTTAAATAAAATGAGTTTCATGCAATTTCACAGTATCTCCTGGCTGGTGGCTTGCCACCTGTAACAGCCTCTAAGGGTTACTTGTGGCTCAACTATCAGATTTACCTCGTTTAAAGTTCAAAGTAAATATAGTCGAAGTTTTGGACCAGTAGGTTCGGCTACACACAGAAGAGGTGAAAAGGAATGAGACTCAAGACAATGTTTAAAGTATTTTAGAACTACCAGCTGGATGAATTTAATAAAGAAAATTTGAAAAAGAGAAAACAAAATTATTTCATACCGAAATATCTTTCTTTTTGGTACCAACAGTTTGGGTAACAATACTGTTCCGCAATCACAATTATTCTTGTTTCTTTCCCTGGGTGCACCCTTTTTAGTAAATCAATTAATCTTTCAGCTCAGATCAGCAAAATTTCAGTACACGATATCTGCTTGACACGTGTATATCCTTCAACTTCCTGCAACAAAAAATAAACCTCCACTTTTGTCGGAGTGGCTCCGACTTGAAACACACCAAATCGCCTCTCGTATGGCGTTGTGTAGAGTCCAAAAAAAAAAAAAAAGTCCTAAATAATAAAGCGTGATGTCCAAAGGTCCAAGAGAATGTGTGCGTGTATGTGAAAGGGAAACGAGAGCAGATTGGTGTAATGGGGTCCTTTCGATGCGCTCCTACCACACTCCACTGTGCAGCGAGGTGAGAAGAAGAAGGAGCTGTTGATCTGACTTATCCACGGGCTTGGCTCACCATCAACATCAGAATGTTCATGCGTCACACAAAAAACCTGACCTGTCAATGACAGCGTCAATGAACAAAATGAATTGTTGAATTGAATTCAATTTCACAGTCTATTCGCACATACCAGTGTTTTCTTTGGAACATTAACCATGTTTACAATAAAACAAATAGGTGAAATGTGCATTTTTCTTGCATTTCTTGTAATGTTTTTTTTCAGTTTTCCCTTACAACAACCATTCACATTTTTTATCAATTTCTTAATAAAATATACAAATATACAAACAAGTTTCAGAATTATAAAATACAATTTCTTTTCATACAGAACTTTAACACTTGCTTTTAGTAAACATTTTACTCTTAGTAACCTATAAAAAGTGCAAATAACCATTTAACAGGTGGAATGAGTTGCTCACCGATCTCACGAGGGGGCAGCACAAAATGGCGCCGCCTCTAAACTCTGGCTTTCTACAACCAGAAGTGCAAAAAGAACCAAACTAGTATATAAAAAGTGCAAATAAACATTTAACAGGTGGAATGAGTTGCTCACCGTTCTATTTCGTCTAGTCTTAGCCCTTAAGCTAGCTGCTATTGGAAGGATGATCTCCGCATCAGCCAATCATGAAGAGCTTAAATGTACGCCCACCAATAGTGGGCCCCCTCGTGGTATATAACCGCAGTGACCCCACTGCTCACCTCCCTTTTTCTCTTCATGCCAAGCTTGAGAGCTTTATTAAAGAGCAAATATTATCTCAAAAGAGCAAATTATCCGAAGACGACTTACCAGCCTTGTCCAGCGACACCAGACCCTGCCCGACCTGCCAGACGGGCTCCATTTCCAGCGGCGACCTGCAAGCTAAGTGTGAGGTCTGTCTCGGGGCTCACCACGCTGGCCTGGCCTTGACCCCGCAGGCCTCGTGCCCGTTCTGTGCCCCTCTGCCCGTGGCGGAGAAGATTCGCCGGGTCGAGTACTTCACTCCCGCCGCCGACGAAGAATTTCCGGTGGCTGACTCCTACCCGCTGGACAAGGCTTTGGTTTTCTTCGACGCCGGTCAGGAGCCGGCTGGCTTCAACCGGCTGGATGACGTCACTGACAGCGAAAACTACGATGAGGCGGCGTCCCTCCTAGACATAACGGAGGTCGACGAGCTTCGCTCAGCGGGTCCTTCTGCCCCAGTGGCTTCTCGCTCCTCCCTGCCAGCAGTAAGAGCACTGCTCCAGGAGCTGCCCGCCATCATTTCTGCGGCAGCAGCCCACAAGGGGCTAGCTGTGCCAGAACCGGCCCTGCCTGAAGCGGATGATTTGGCGGGAATTTTCGGGGCAACTCAGACACGCTGTCCAGACCCTGTCTGGCCGCGCTTCCCCGCTGCTATGAGCTGCTGGTCTGCCGCCTTCTCCGAGCCTGCCAAGCTCAAGGCGCCAGTCTCCACATATGCGCCCATCACCAAGGTCGAGGGGTTTTCCGACCAAGGCTGGCCGTCCGTTCCTCCACTGGAGCCGGATTTGGCCTCGCTGTTCGGCGCCAAGAACCACCTCGCTGGCCCGCGAGCTGTTCCCGCTTCAAAACATGACCAGCTGCTGACGCGGCTCACCGACCGCGCACATCAGTGTGCCTTTCAGACCGGCGCTGCAGGGAATAACATCGCCCTTCTTGCCTTCGGCATCTCCAAGATGATGGAGGAGCTGGAAGCTCCCGAGGAGTCGAAAGCCGTCATAACTAAGACTGCTGATGCCATCCTCAATCTGTGTGCTGCTGTGCTCACCGGTTCTGCTCGCATCGCTGCCTGGCAGACCCTCATCCAGCGAGCGATCTGGCTGAAGGCCCTGCCCTCCATTCCGGAACATCTGCAAAGGGAGATGCTGGATGGCCCCATCACCACCGATGTTCTGTTTGGTCCCCATCTTAGGGAAGTCATTGAGAGGGCTCAGAAGACGGCCGAACTATCGGCTATGGTGCGAGACCTGGTCCACCCTCGGTCAGCCTCGCACTCCGGCCGTTCAGCCAGAGGATGGGACGAACGGCGCGGAAGCTTCAGACGTCCAGCTGCACCGCCTGCTCCACGGAGCCGGCCTCCCGCTTCGTCTCCACATCAGCGGGACCAGCGAGATGGCGGACAACGGTTCCGGCGGGGCCAGCAGACGCCGTCTTGGCAGTCCCAGGTGCAGGAGCCTCGCCGAAAGCAGCCACGGAAGTGACTCTTTGGGGGGAATGTGTGTGTTACTGATTGTTCTGATGTTGTTGGTTTTGAAATAAAACCCAAAAAACGTCACTCAAAGAGCTCAATCCTACAGTCCTCCGCAGAATCCTCTGCCGAGTTTTCACACATGTTCCCCACACCAAGCACTGCTGCACGCACACATGTTCCTGCAGGTAGTCATAATACACGGCCAGCCGTAAGGGTGCGCTCCATTTGCGCTCTGGCCCCAGCATCCGGCCAGGCCCAACTCGTCCCGCTCTCCCCACGCCGTTGGGTGGGGCGGGATGTCATGTCGCTGTCTCGACCACGCGCGGTGGCACAGTGCGCGGCTCCATCCGCTTGCACTCTGTCGCCCCCGTGCACAGGCCCGGCTCCCACTCGTCCTTCACTCTCGGACTCCACGCTGCGCGGTGTGGACCAGCCTGTTCCAGCTGTTTCGCACTTGCCCTTTCGAGCGCAGCCCTCCATGGGTCGCCCCCAGTTCTCTGGTACGGGCGACGGCGGTAAGGGCGCATGCACAACCCTCAGACGTTGTTCACGTGACCGCGCACACGCGTCCATTGTCGGAACGCGCGCACGAGTGGCGCCGCCTTTGCATCATGAGCAAATGGATTTCGGACACCATTCATTGCGGTCACACACTTCATTTTCAGGCCACTCCACCTCCCTTCAACGGGATCGTGGAGACGACGTTCACATCGCAAGTACAGTCTCAGGCGCTAGAGCTGGAGCTGCGGGAACTTCTGTCCAAAGACGCTATTTCCCGAGTCCCTCGCGGACAAGAACTCTCGGGTTTCTACTCCCGCTACTTCGTAGTACCGAAGAAGTCGGGAGGAATGAGGCCGATTCTCGACCTGTCCCTGTTCAACTGCTCCATAGCAGTAATGCATTTCCGCATGTTAACGATGAGACAAGTCCTGGAATATGTGCGCCCCGGGGATTGGTTCACGTCAATCGACCTGAAAGACGCATACTTCCACATACCAGTAGTTCCAAACCACCGGAAGTTTCTGTGTTTTTCGTTCAAGGGAGTTCAATATCAGTTCAATCGCCTCCCTTTCGGCTACTCGCTAGCCCTGCGCACTTTCTCCAAATGTCTGGAGACCGCGCTGCAGCCACTGCGCACGGAGGGAATGAGGGTCTTATTTTACCTGGACGATCTTCTCCTGTGCGCTCGGTCCGAGGACGAGGCGTCACAGCAAACCAGGAGGTTGACAGAGCACCTGTCAACCCTAGGGTTTTCTATAAACTGGGAAAAGAGCTCCATCCTTCCATCCCAGTCGATTGTGTATCTCGGGGTGGAGTTGGACGCCTCCCTAATGAGAGCACGTTTGTCGCCTGCAAGAGCGGCAGATCTCTCCACGGTGATCTCCCGTGTTCAACCCCGCAAGATCGTGAGAGCCCGGTTAGTCATGAAACTCCTGGGCATGATGTCCGCAGCCCATTCAGTAGTGCCGCTAGGTTTGCTGCGCACGAGGCGCTTGCAACGCTGGTTCGTCCGCCTCCGGGTACACCCAATACGTCAGAAGAGACGTATGTTGAGGATTCCCCCTTCAGTGGGCGGGGACCTCGCTCACTGGGGGAAACCCCTGCATCCTCTCACGCGGGGTTCCCATCGGACGTCCTGCGTCACACGTATCTGTGTTTACGGATGCGTCACTGTCGGGGTGGGGGGGCACGTGCTTGTCCCACACGGTGGCAGATCGCTGGCCCTCCCACACGCACGAGCACATAAATGTGTTGGAGCTTATGACAGTGAGGAATGTGATCAGACACTTCGCTGCCCTTCTCGAGGGCCGTCATGTCGAAGTTCACACAGACAACCGGGTAGCGGCAGCCTACATAAATCGCCAAGGGGGAGTTCGATCCCTCCCACTGTTGCGTGTCGCCACAGATTTACTGTGTTGGACACATGTCCACCTGCTGTCCATCAGAGCCATCTACATTCCGGGGGTACTGAATGTAGCGGCAGACATCCTGTCGAGAGGGGGACCCCGCGACTCCGACTGGCGTCTACATCCTGCACTGATATCACAGATCTGGATCAGGTTCGGGGAACCGTCTGTGGATCTGTTCGCGGCTCGCGAAAACGCTCAGTGTCGCCTGTGGTTTTCCCTGAGTCCCCGGGACGGACCCCCGCTCGGGGCGGACGCCTTCTCACACCAGCCCTGGCCTCGAACGCTCCTTTACGCGTTTCCACCAGTCCCTCTGATTCCCCGTCTCCTGGACCGAATTCGGTCGGAACAGCTCTCGGTGATTCTGGTGGCTCCCAGGCGCATGTCCGCGTCATGGTTTCCGGACCTGCAAGCGCTAGTGTCCGGCTCCCAGTGGAGGCTCCCGTGGAGGGCGGACGCCCTTCTCCAGGCGGATGGGATAATCAAACATCCTCCGGAAATAGGCCAACGGCTGTGGGTCTGGCCGCTGAGCGGTCACGCTTAGAGGCTTCTGGGCTGCCGCATGATGTGGTGGCCACGATTCAGAGTGCGCGGGCGCCCTCTACCATTGCCTCTTACGCTGCTAAATGGGCAGCTTTCCAGAACTGGTGCGCAGAACGGAATGTTCAAGCGCTCTCCTGCCAGCTGGCAGATGTCCTATCATTTCTGCAGATACTGATGGACAGGGGCCTCGCATTCAGCACTGTTAAGACATATGCTGCAGCTATCTCATCATGTCATCAGGGTTTTGGAGATAGATCTGTTTTCAATCATCCCCTCACAAAACGTTTTCTAAAAGGTGTCAGAAGGAACAGACCTGTGTCCCGCCCGCTTTTTCCCCAATGGGATCTAACGGTGGTTCTGCACGGCTTATCTGAAGCTCCATTTGAACCCTTGGACCAGGTCTCACTCAAGTTCCTGTCGCTTAAAACTGCATTGCTGCTGGCGTTAGCATCAGTTAAGAGAGTGAGTGACCTAACCGCCCTCTCAGTGGCTCCCGCATGCCTCAGGATCCGGGAGGATGGCGGGTCTGCTGTTTTATGCCCCAACCCAGCCTTTGTGCCCAAAAGCATTAATGCTTCCTTCAAATCCAGGTCAATTTCATTGGCTGGACTTTTTCCTCCTCCCCATAATTCTGAGGAGGAGGCGGCTTCTCACCTTCTCTGCCCGGTGCGCGCGCTTGCACGATATGTGTCACGCACTTCAGGGATTCGTCGCTCACAAAACCTGTTTGTGCACTACAGGGAGTCTTCCCTTGGTCAGGCGCTGTCGGCCCAGCGCCTTTCACGCTGGCTGTGTGACGCCATTTCCCTCGCTTACACATCATCAGGGCGGGATCCCCCTGAGGCACTCAGGGCTCACTCGGCCAGAGGGATTTCCTCTTCGATGGCGCTCCTCAGTGGTGTGTCAATGGAAGACATTTGTCAGGCTGCTTCATGGGCTTCACCCTGTTCCTTTACTCGTTATTATTTACGAGATGTGTCTTCAGGTTCCATCACTCGTTCAGTGCTTGGACCCCAGCAGGCTAAATGAATGCTTATGGCACCTCATTGGCCTTGCTGAGATGGATTTTATCCTCTTGTGGATGATGTTTTTTAGTGGGGGCCCCTCTCTTATCGTGCCTGCCTCAGTCTTTAGGCCTGGTCTGAGGCTGAACGTCCCCCACTAGAGGAGATTTGATTGGGTGTGTCCATTGGTTGTGTTAACCAGTGGGGCGTAAAACCATCCAGCTGCGCTTTATTCCAATAGCAGCTAGCTTAAGGGCTAAGACTAGACGAAATAGAACGTTGGTTACGTATTGTAACCCCAGATTCTATGAGTCTAGTCGCAGCCCTTAAGCCACTGGCCCCACTGGTTATGATGGGAATAAGAGCCATTGGAGGTGAGCAGTGGGGTCACTGCGGTTATATACCACGAGGGGGCCCACTATTGGTGGGCGTACATTTAAGCTCTTCATGATTGGCTGATGCGGAGATCATCCTTCCAATAGCAGCTAGCTTAAGGGCTACGACTAGACTCATAGAATCTGGGGTTACAATACGTAACCAACGATCTCACGAGGGGGCAGCACAGCAGCACAAAATGGCGCCGCCTCTAAACTCTGGCTTTCTACAACCAGAAGTGCAAAAAGAACCAAACTAGTAAATATTGTTTTACTCAACGACTCCTTTATGAGTAAACATGTATAAACTATTTTTTATGGTCGCAAAGACACCTAACTCTTCATTTTGTACCTTTTTTTCCCCCCGAAACTCCGTGTCTGCTTGCTCGGTTGATGCGTTCTGATCAGGTGCTCCAGCCAAAAGAATTAACGGAAGGTCTGCAACCCAACACGGAGAAGATGGGCGGGACATGCGGGGTTTAGCCGCAGCTCATTGGCTAAGAGCGATGCCTTCATTTCTCCTGGGAGTTAACCCTTTTTATGCTGGATCCGTAGGCTATTTAGATACAACTAAACGTAGCTCTTAAACTAATAGCTTATTTATATTTTATTATTATTATTAATTTATTTTCATAGAGATTGACCTCTAATATTTAAAGTACATTTATATGTGGGTTACATGGCATGGAGCTGAATTCAGCTGCGATTCAGCATCACAGCTAAGCTAATGTAGGGGAAACACTGCTGTTAATCCACGGTGCTGCTGTGCTCTTGGGTTTTGTCTGGTGTTTAGACCGCCCGCCCGCCCGCCTGCCTACCTACCTACCTACCTTTATTGTCCCCTTAGGGAAATTCTTTTTCACAGGCACTGTCACTGTCAGGGGTGATTGCATTTGCCCCTGAATATTATGTAAAACTTTAGCAGGTATCAAACACTACCACAGCAGTCATTGGTTAAGAAGTTTGTTTGGAGTAGGGGCCATGTTTACAGGTTATCAGAATAGACAGTTTTGTTTTGCAGCAAAAAAAGAAGGTAATTTGAGGAATCTGTTGAAAATCCACTTGGCACATATTGCTCAAACATACTGTATACTAATGTTTTTCTTCCTCTTCTGCAGAATACTCCCACGAGTCCATACCCAACCATTCGAATGAAGGATAAGAATTGGACAGCTGCCCTCTCAAGACAGTGTTGCGGTGTTGTGACAGTTAAAGGAGTGTATGTTTGCTCGTGCCGCTCGCTGGATGAGGCCTACATCTCAGCATTCTCCAGCTTCTTCGTGTTCAACATGACCTACCCTGCATACTTCAAGAAAACACTTGTCTTTCTTCAGAACTGCATTGTCAACATAGGAGACCAGGGAGACAAACCCCTTCCAGTAAGTGTCACCAGGGTACTTAACCAACTCTATTAAAAATGCCCCCACTCTACAAATGTTCAAAATGTTCAAAAAGGGCATTTACTCTGAGGAAGTTGATTACACATGTTGGGTTAGTACACACACATGAGGCTCATTTCAGCATCACTTGTGGAATAAATGACTGCCAGGCAGCTTTTTGCACGTATCACTCTTTTCGACGCCATGTGTATCGCAAACACAAACCCTCTGTTTTGAATAGCCTTGAGGTAGTTGAAGATGGATTTGAAAACCATGCACACAAAGAGGTTGAAGACACACACACACACACACACACACACACACACACAGTTCAGACGAGACACACACATTTCAGCAGCCCACACCACCTAGTATGGACAGTTTGCTTGATAATTTAGGAGATCATTTATTTAGCTTTATTCTCAAATGTGTGACGTGATTGCAAGCACATTTCCCACTTTGTCTATATTTATTACATATATATATATATATATATATATATATATATATATATATATATATATATATATATATTCTGGCTTGTTGAAGTAGAGCAAAACATTTGTGTGGACAGTTTTTTTAAATACATGCCATCTCTGTGATCCGTCAAAACATTGTGTTCAGGTGTTTAATGTGATTGTTTACTTTTTTTAAAATGAATGTATTTTTCCTGAGATGTTCTATGGCAATATACAAATGTAATGAAGGATGTATTCCTGTGGTTGTTTAAATGCCTCGATGTAATTGTATTATCGAAAATAAATGGTTAAATAACCAAATATTTTGGAGTATTGGGGGTACATTTTTGTCTCTTTAGGTACGAAATAGGTTGTCGCTGGGGGGGTACCCTCATAGGTACCTTATTGTACCCTTTTCAAGGGAACATTTCTGTACTATAGTTTGAAGGTACATTTATGTCTTAGGAAAGTACATGACTGTACTTCAGATGGTACATCTTCATAAGGTACAAAAATGTACCAAGCCTAAAGGGTACAGAAATGTCCCTCAAAAAGGAACACCCCCAGCGACAAGCGTTTGTACCCTTTTTGGTACACTTTGGTACCCCTATTTCTGAGAGTATATCAGAATATATATATGCATGTTGAATATAAATCTTCTTTAAAACGTTTAAATTTTCATTTTTAAAAACGTTAAAATCATCATTAAAACGTTAAATTCTTCATTAAAATGTTTAAATGTTCATTTTTTAAAACGTTAAAAGGTTCATTAAAATGTTAAAATTTTAATTAAACGTTAAATTATTCATTAACACGTTTAAATGTTCATTAAAGCAATAAAATGTTCATATTTAAAAATGTTAAAATGTTCATTAAAACATTTAAATGTTCATTAAAAAATTATAATCTTTATTAAAACGTTAAAATCTTCATTTTTAAAAACGTTAAAATGTTCATTAAAACGTTTAAATGTTCATTAAAACGTTTAAATGTTCATTAAAATGTTTAAATGCTCATTAAAACGTTAAAATCTTCACAAAACGTCAAAATCTTCATTTTCAAAAATGTTAAAAGATTCATTAAAACGTTAAAATGTTCATCAAAACGTTTAAATGTTCATTAAAACGTTAAAATGTTCATTAAAATGTTAAAATCATCATTAAAATGTTTAAATGTTCATTGAAACGTTAAATTCTTCATTAAAACAGTTAAATGTTCATTTTTTTAAATGTTAAAATTTTCATTAAAACACTAAAATGTTCATTAAAACGTTAAAATGTTCATTAAAATGTTAAAATCTTCATTAAAATGTTTAAATATTCATTTTTAAAAACATTAAAATGTTCATTAAAATGTTTAAATGTTCATCAAAACATTAAATTCTTCATTAAAACGTTTAAATGTTCATTTTTAAAAATGTTTAAAGGTTCATTAAAACGTTAAAATTTTCATTACAACGTTTAAATGTTCATTTTTAAAAATGTTTGAAGGTTCATTAAAACGTTAAAATGTTTTTAAACAAGCAGTCTCCTTCTGATATCATAAAGAAACAAGCAGTCTAACTCTGACATCATAAAGAAACAAGCAGTATCTTTCTGACATCATAAAGAAACAAGCAGTCTTCTTCTGACATCATAAAGAAACAAGCAGTCTGCCTCTGACATCATAAAGAAACAAGCAGTATCTTTCTGACATCATAAAGAAACAAGCAGTCTCCTTCTGACATCATAAAGAAACAAGCAGTCTGCCTCTGATATCATAAAGAACAAGCAGTATCTTTCTGACATCATAAAGAAACAAGCAGGCTCCTTCTGATATCATGTAGAAACAAGATATATATGTCTGATTTATATCAGAATATATATATGCTTGTTGAATATAAATCTTCATTAAAACGTTTAAATGTTCATTTTTAAAAAACGTAAAAATGTTCATTAAAATGTTTAAATGTTCATTAAAATGTTAAAATCTTCATTAAAACATTAAAATGTTCATTAAAACGTTAAAATGTTCATTTTTTTAAACAAGCAGTCTCCTTCTGATATCATGTAGAAACAAGCAGTACCTTGATGATATCATAAAGAAACAAGCAGTGCCTTGATGATCTCATAAAGAAACAAGCAGTCTCCTTCTGACATCATAAAGAAACAAGCAGTCTTCCTCTGACATCATAAAGAAACAAGCAGTCTCCTTCTGACATCATAAACAAACAAGCAGTCTCCTTCTGATATCATGTAGAAACAAGATATATATGTCTGATATATATCAGAATATATATATACTTGTTGAATATAAATCTTCATTAAAACGTTTAAATTTTCATTTTTAAAAATGTTAAAATCATCATTAAAACGTTTAAATCTTCATTAAAACGTTTAAATTTTCATTTTTTTAAAAACGTTAAAATGTTCATGAAAACGTTTAAATGTCCATTAAAACGTTAAATTCTTCATTAAAATGTTTAAATGTTCATTTTTTAAAACAATAAAAGGTTCATTAAAATGTTAAATTTTTCATTAAAACGTTAAATTATTCATTAAAACGTTTAAATGTTTATTAAAAAATTATAATCTTTATTAAAACGTTAAAATCTTCATTTTTAAAAACGTTAAAATGTTCATTAAAACGTTTTAATGTTCATTAAAACGTTTAAATGTTCATTAAAACGTTAAAATGTTCATTAAAATGTTAAAATCATCATTAAAATGTTTAAATGTTCATTGAAACATTAAATTCTTCATTAAAACGGTTAAATGTTAATTTTTTTAAACGTTAAAATGTTCATTAAAACATTAAAATGTTCATTAAAACGTTAAAATGTTCATTAAAATGTTAAAATCTTCATTAAAATGTTTAAATATTCATTTTTTAAAACGTTAAAATGTTCATTAAAATGTTTAAATGTTCATCAAAACATTAAATTCTTCATTAAAACGTTTAAATGTTCATTTTTAAAAATGTTTAAAGGTTCATTAAAACGTTAAAATTTTCATTACAACGTTTAAATGTTCATTTTTAAAAATGTTTGAAGGTTCATTAAAACGTTAAAATGTTCATTAAAATGTTAAAATCTTCATTAAAATGTTTAAATATTCATTTTTAAAAAAACGTAAAAATGTTCATTAAAATGTTTAAATGTTCATTAAAATGTTAAAATCTTCATTAAAACATTAAAATGTTCATTAAAACGTTAAAATGTTCATTTTTTTTAAACAAGCAGTCTCCTTCTGATATCATAAAGAAACAAGCAGTATCTTGCTGATATAAAGAAACAAGCAGTCTCCTTCTGATATCATGTAGAAACAAATAGCCTCCTTCTGATATCATGTAGAAACAAGCAGTCTCCTTCTGATATCATGTAGAAACAAGCAGTCTCCTTCTGACATCATGTAACAAGATATATCTGATATATATCAGAATATATATATGCTTGTTGAATTTAAATCTTCATTAAAACGTTTAAATTTTCATTTTTTAAAAACGTTAAAATGTTCATGAAAACGTTTAAATGTCCATTAAAACGTTAAATTCTTCATTAAAACGTTTAAATGTTCATTTTTAAAAACGTTAAAAGGTTCATTAAAATGTTAAAATTTTCATTAAAACGTTAAAATTTTCATTAAAATGTTAAAATCTTCATTAAAACGTTAAAATGTTCATTAAAACGTTAAAACCTTCATTAAAACGTTAAATTATTCATTGAAACGTTTAAATGTTCATTAAAACAATAAAATGTTCATTTTTAAAAATGTTAAAATGTTCATTAAAACGTTTAAAGGTTCATTAAAACGTTGAAATGTTCATTAAATTGTAAAAATGTTTATTAAAACATTTAAATGTTCATTAAAACATTATAATCTTTATTAAAACGTTAAAATCTTCATTTTTAAAAACGTTAAAATGTTCATTAAAACGTTTAAATGTTCATTAAAACGTTTAAATGTTCATTAAAATGTTTAAATGTTCATTAAAACGTTAAAATCGTCATAAAAACGTTAAAATCTTCATTTTTAAAAATGTTAAAAAGGTTCATTAAAACGTTAAAATGTTCATTAAAACGTTTAAATGTTCATTAAAACGTTAAAATGTTCATTAAAATCTTAAAATCATCAGTAAAATGTTTAAATGTTCATTGAAACGTTAAATTCTTCATTAAAACGGTTAAATGTTCATTTTTTTTAACGTTAAAATGTTCATTAAAACATTAAAATGTTCATTAAAGCGTTAAAATGTTCATTGAAACGTTAAATTCTTCATTAAAACGTTTAAATGTTCATTTTTAAAAACGTTAAAATGTTCATTAAAATGTTTAAGTGTTCATTAAAACATCAAATTCTTCATTAAAACGTTTAAATGTTCATTTTTAAAAATGTTTAAAGGTTCATTAAAACGTTAAAATGTTCATTTTTTTTAAACAAGCTGTCTCCTTCTGATATCATAAAGAAACAAGCAGTCTGCCTCTGACATCATAAAGAAACAAGCAGTATCTTTCTGACATCATAAAGAAACAAGCAGTCTCCTTCTGATATCATGTAGAAACAAGATATATATGTCTGATATATATCAGAATATATATATGCTTGTTGAATATAAATCTTCATTAAAACGTTTAAATGTTCATTAAAACGTTAAAATGTTCATTAAAATGTTAAAATCATCATTAAAATGTTTAAATGTTCATTGAAACGTTAAATTCTTCATTAAAACAGTTAAATGTTCATTTTTTTAAATGTTAAAATTTTCATGAAAACACTAAAATGTTCATTAAAACGTTAAAATGTTCATTAAAATGTTAAAATCTTCATTAAAATGTTTAAATATTCATTTTTAAAAACGTTAAAATGTTCATTAAAATGTTTAAATGTTCATCAAAACATTAAATTTTTCATTAAAACGTTTAAATGTTCATTTTTAAAAATGTTTAAAGGTTCATTAAAACGTTAAAATTTTCATTACAACGTTTAAATGTTCATTTTTAAAAATGTTTGAAGGTTCATTAAAACGTTAAAATGTTTTTAAACAAGCAGTCTCCTTCTGATATCATAAAGAAACAAGCAGTCTAACTCTGACATCATAAAGAAACAAGCAGTATCTTTCTGACATCATAAAGAAACAAGCAGTCTCCTTCTGACATCATAAAGAAACAAGCAGTCTGCCTCTGACATCATAAAGAAACTAGCAGTATCTTTCTGACATCATAAAGAAACAAGCAGTCTCCTTCTGACATCATAAAGAAACAAGCAGTCTGCCTCTGATATCATAAAGAACAAGCAGTATCTTTCTGACATCATAAAGAAACAAGCAGGCTCCTTCTGATATCATGTAGAAACAAGATATATATGTCTGATATATATCAGAATATATATATGCTTGTTGAATATAAATCTTCATTAAAACGTTTAAATGTTCATTTTTAAAAAACGTAAAAATGTTCATTAAAATGTTTAAATGTTCATTAAAATGTTAAAATCTTCATTAAAACATTAAAATGTTCATTAAAACGTTAAAATGTTCATTTTTTTTAAACAAGCAGTCTCCTTCTGATATCATGTAGAAACAAGCAGTACCTTGATGATATCATAAAGAAACAAGCAGTGCCTTGATGATCTCATAAAGAAACAAGCAGTCTCCTTCTGACATCATAAAGAAACAAGCAGTCTTCCTCTGACATCATAAAGAAACAAGCAGTCTCCTTCTGACATCATAAACAAACAAGCAGTCTCCTTCTGATATCATGTAGAAACAAGATATATATGTCTGATATATATCAGAATATATATATACTTGTTGAATATAAATCTTCATTAAAACGTTTAAATTTTCATTTTTAAAAACGTTAAAATCATCATTAATACGTTTAAATCTTCATTAAAACGTTTAAATTTTCATTTTTTAAAAACGTTAAAATGTTCATGAAAACGTTTAAATGTCCATTAAAACGTTAAATTCTTCATTAAAATGTTTAAATGTTCATTTTATAAAACAATAAAAGGTTCATTAAAATGTTAAATTTTTCATTAAAACGTTAAATTATTAATTAAAACGTTTAAATGTTTATTAAAAAATTATAATCTTTATTAAAACGTTAAAATCTTCATTTTTAAAAACGTTAAAATGTTCATTAAAACGTTTTAATGTTCATTAAAACGTTTAAATGTTCATTAAAACGTTAAAATGTTCATTAAAATGTTAAAATCATCATTAAAATGTTTAAATGTTCATTGAAACATTAAATTCTTCATTAAAACGGTTAAATGTTCATTTTTTTTAACGTTAAAATGTTCATTAAAACATTAAAATGTTCATTAAAGCGTTAAAATGTTCATTGAAACGTTAAATTCTTCATTAAAACGTTTAAATGTTCATTTTTAAAAACGTTAAAATGTTCATTAAAATGTTTAAGTGTTCATTAAAACATCAAATTCTTCATTAAAACGTTTAAATGTTCATTTTTAAAAATGTTTAAAGGTTCATTAAAACGTTAAAATGTTCATTTTTTTTAAACAAGCTGTCTCCTTCTGATATCATAAAGAAACAAGCAGTCTGCCTCTGACATCATAAAGAAACAAGCAGTATCTTTCTGACATCATAAAGAAACAAGCAGTCTCCTTCTGATATCATGTAGAAACAAGATATATATGTCTGATATATATCAGAATATATATATGCTTGTTGAATATAAATCTTCATTAAAACGTTTAAATGTTCATTAAAACGTTAAAATGTTCATTAAAATGTTAAAATCATCATTAAAATGTTTAAATGTTCATTGAAACGTTAAATTCTTCATTAAAACAGTTAAATGTTCATTTTTTTAAATGTTAAAATTTTCATTAAAACACTAAAATGTTCATTAAAACGTTAAAATGTTTATTAAAATGTTAAAATCTTCATTAAAATGTTTAAATATTCATTTTTAAAAACGTTAAAATGTTCATTAAAATGTTTAAATGTTCATCAAAACATTAAATTTTTCATTAAAACGTTTAAATGTTCATTTTTAAAAATGTTTAAAGGTTCATTAAAACGTTAAAATTTTCATTACAACGTTTAAATGTTCATTTTTAAAAATGTTTGAAGGTTCATTAAAACGTTAAAATGTTTTTAAACAAGCAGTCTCCTTCTGATATCATAAAGAAACAAGCAGTCTAACTCTGACATCATAAAGAAACAAGCAGTATCTTTCTGACATCATAAAGAAACAAGCAGTCTCCTTCTGACATCATAAAGAAACAAGCAGTCTGCCTCTGACATCATAAAGAAACAAGCAGTATCTTTCTGACATCATAAAGAAACAAGCAGTCTCCTTCTGACATCATAAAGAAACAAGCAGTCTGCCTCTGATATCATAAAGAACAAGCAGTATCTTTCTGACATCATAAAGAAACAAGCAGGCTCCTTCTGATATCATGTAGAAACAAGATATATATGTCTGATATATATCAGAATATATATATGCTTGTTGAATATAAATCTTCATTAAAACGTTTAAATGTTCATTTTTAAAAAACGTAAAAATGTTCATTAAAATGTTTAAATGTTCATTAAAATGTTAAAATCTTCATTAAAACATTAAAATGTTCATTAAAACGTTAAAATGTTCATTTTTTTTAAACAAGCAGTCTCCTTCTGATATCATGTAGAAACAAGCAGTACCTTGATGATATCATAAAGAAACAAGCAGTGCCTTGATGATCTCATAAAGAAACAAGCAGTCTCCTTCTGACATCATAAAGAAACAAGCAGTCTTCCTCTGACATCATAAAGAAACAAGCAGTCTCCTTCTGACATCATAAACAAACAAGCAGTCTCCTTCTGATATCATGTAGAAACAAGATATATATGTCTGATATATATCAGAATATATATATACTTGTTGAATATAAATCTTCATTAAAACTTTAAATTTTCATTTTTAAAAACGTTAAAATCATCATTAATACGTTTAAATCTTCATTAAAACGTTTAAATTTTCATTTTTTAAAAACGTTAAAATGTTCATGAAAACGTTTAAATGTCCATTAAAACGTTAAATTCTTCATTAAAATGTTTAAATGTTCATTTTATAAAACAATAAAAGGTTCATTAAAATGTTAAATTTTTCATTAAAACGTTAAATTATTAATTAAAACGTTTAAATGTTTATTAAAAAATTATAATCTTTATTAAAACGTTAAAATCTTCATTTTTAAAAACGTTAAAATGTTCATTAAAACGTTTTAATGTTCATTAAAACGTTTAAATGTTCATTAAAACGTTAAAATGTTCATTAAAATGTTAAAATCATCATTAAAATGTTTAAATGTTCATTGAAACATTAAATTCTTCATTAAAACGGTTAAATGTTAATTTTTTTAAACGTTAAAATGTTCATTAAAACATTAAAATGTTCATTAAAACGTTAAAATGTTCATTAAAATGTTAAAATCTTCATTAAAATGTTTAAATATTCATTTTTAAAAACGTTAAAATGTTCATTAAAATGTTTAAATGTTCATCAAAACATTAAATTCTTCATTAAAACGTTTAAATGTTCATTTTTAAAAATGTTTAAAGGTTCATTAAAACGTTAAAATTTTCATTACAACGTTTAAATGTTCATTTTTAAAAATGTTTGAAGGTTCAGTAAAACGTTAAAATGTTCATTAAAATGTTAAAATCTTCATTAAAATGTTTAAATATTCATTTTTAAAAAACGTAAAAATGTTCATTAAAATGTTAAAATCTTCATTAAAACATTAAAATGTTCATTAAAACGTTAAAATGTTTTTAAACAAGCAGTCTCCTTCTGATATCATAAAGAAACAAGCAGTCTAACTCTGACATCATAAAGAAACAAGCAGTATCTTTCTGACATCATAAAGAAACAAGCAGTCTCCTTCTGACATCATAAAGAAACAAGCAGTCTGCCTCTGACATCATAAAGAAACAAGCAGTATCTTTCTGACATCATAAAGAAACAAGCAGTCTCCTTCTGACATCATAAAGAAACAAGCAGTCTGCCTCTGATATCATAAAGAACAAGCAGTATCTTTCTGACATCATAAAGAAACAAGCAGGCTCCTTCTGATATCATGTAGAAACAAGATATATATGTCTGATTTATATCAGAATATATATATGCTTGTTGAATATAAATCTTCATTAAAACGTTTAAATGTTCATTTTTAAAAAACGTAAAAATGTTCATTAAAATGTTTAAATGTTCATTAAAATGTTAAAATCTTCATTAAAACATTAAAATGTTCATTAAAACGTTAAAATGTTCATTTTTTTTAAACAAGCAGTCTCCTTCTGATATCATGTAGAAACAAGCAGTACCTTGATGATATCATAAAGAAACAAGCAGTGCCTTGATGATCTCATAAAGAAACAAGCAGTCTCCTTCTGACATCATAAAGAAACAAGCAGTCTTCCTCTGACATCATAAAGAAACAAGCAGTCTCCTTCTGACATCATAAACAAACAAGCAGTCTCCTTCTGATATCATGTAGAAACAAGATATATATGTCTGATATATATCAGAATATATATATACTTGTTGAATATAAATCTTCATTAAAACGTTTAAATTTTCATTTTTAAAAATGTTAAAATCATCATTAAAACGTTTAAATCTTCATTAAAACGTTTAAATTTTCATTTTTTTAAAAACGTTAAAATGTTCATGAAAACGTTTAAATGTCCATTAAAACGTTAAATTCTTCATTAAAATGTTTAAATGTTCATTTTTTAAAACAATAAAAGGTTCATTAAAATGTTAAATTTTTCATTAAAACGTTAAATTATTCATTAAAACGTTTAAATGTTTATTAAAAAATTATAATCTTTATTAAAACGTTAAAATCTTCATTTTTAAAAACGTTAAAATGTTCATTAAAACGTTTTAATGTTCATTAAAACGTTTAAATGTTCATTAAAACGTTAAAATGTTCATTAAAATGTTAAAATCATCATTAAAATGTTTAAATGTTCATTGAAACATTAAATTCTTCATTAAAACGGTTAAATGTTAATTTTTTTAAACGTTAAAATGTTCATTAAAACATTAAAATGTTCATTAAAACGTTAAAATGTTCATTAAAATGTTAAAATCTTCATTAAAATGTTTAAATATTCATTTTTTAAAACGTTAAAATGTTCATTAAAATGTTTAAATGTTCATCAAAACATTAAATTCTTCATTAAAACGTTTAAATGTTCATTTTTAAAAATGTTTAAAGGTTCATTAAAACGTTAAAATTTTCATTACAACGTTTAAATGTTCATTTTTAAAAATGTTTGAAGGTTCATTAAAACGTTAAAATGTTCATTAAAATGTTAAAATCTTCATTAAAATGTTTAAATATTCATTTTTAAAAAACGTAAAAATGTTCATTAAAATGTTTAAATGTTCATTAAAATGTTAAAATCTTCATTAAAACATTAAAATGTTCATTAAAACGTTAAAATGTTCTTTTTTTTTAAACAAGCAGTCTCCTTCTGATATCATAAAGAAACAAGCAGTATCTTGCTGATATAAAGAAACAAGCAGTCTCCTTCTGATATCATGTAGAAACAAATAGCCTCCTTCTGATATCATGTAGAAACAAGCAGTCTCCTTCTGATATCATGTAGAAACAAGCAGTCTCCTTCTGACATCATGTAACAAGATATATCTGATATATATCAGAATATATATATGCTTGTTGAATTTAAATCTTCATTAAAACGTTTAAATTTTCATTTTTTAAAAACGTTAAAATGTTCATGAAAACGTTTAAATGTCCATTAAAACGTTAAATTCTTCATTAAAACGTTTAAATGTTCATTTTTAAAAACGTTAAAAGGTTCATTAAAATGTTAAAATTTTCATTAAAACGTTAAAATTTTCATTAAAATGTTAAAATCTTCATTAAAACGTTAAAATGTTCATTAAAACGTTAAAACCTTCATTAAAACGTTAAATTATTCATTGAAACGTTTAAATGTTCATTAAAACAATAAAATGTTCATTTTTAAAAATGTTAAAATGTTCATTAAAACGTTTAAAGGTTCATTAAAACGTTGAAATGTTCATTAAATTGTAAAAATGTTTATTAAAACGTTTAAATGTTCATTAAAACATTATAATCTTTATTAAAACGTTAAAATCTTCATTTTTAAAAACGTTAAAATGTTCATTAAAACGTTTAAATGTTCATTAAAACGTTTAAATGTTCATTAAAATGTTTAAATGTTCATTAAAACGTTAAAATCGTCATAAAAACGTTAAAATCTTCATTTTTAAAAATGTTAAAAAGGTTCATTAAAACGTTAAAATGTTCATTAAAACGTTTAAATGTTCATTAAAACGTTAAAATGTTCATTAAAATCTTAAAATCATCAGTAAAATGTTTAAATGTTCATTGAAACGTTAAATTCTTCATTAAAACGGTTAAATGTTCATTTTTTTTAACGTTAAAATGTTCATTAAAACATTAAAATGTTCATTAAAGCGTTAAAATGTTCATTGAAACGTTAAATTCTTCATTAAAACGTTTAAATGTTCATTTTTAAAAACGTTAAAATGTTCATTAAAATGTTTAAGTGTTCATTAAAACATCAAATTCTTCATTAAAACGTTTAAATGTTCATTTTTAAAAATGTTTAAAGGTTCATTAAAACGTTAAAATGTTCATTTTTTTTAAACAAGCTGTCTCCTTCTGATATCATAAAGAAACAAGCAGTCTGCCTCTGACATCATAAAGAAACAAGCAGTATCTTTCTGACATCATAAAGAAACAAGCAGTCTCCTTCTGATATCATGTAGAAACAAGATATATATGTCTGATATATATCAGAATATATATATGCTTGTTGAATATAAATCTTCATTAAAACGTTTAAATGTTCATTAAAACGTTAAAATGTTCATTAAAATGTTAAAATCATCATTAAAATGTTTAAATGTTCATTGAAACGTTAAATTCTTCATTAAAACAGTTAAATGTTCATTTTTTTAAATGTTAAAATTTTCATTAAAACACTAAAATGTTCATTAAAACGTTAAAATGTTCATTAAAATGTTAAAATCTTCATTAAAATGTTTAAATATTCATTTTAAAAAACGTTAAAATGTTCATTAAAATGTTTAAATGTTCATCAAAACATTAAATTTTTCATTAAAACGTTTAAATGTTCATTTTTAAAAATGTTTAAAGGTTCATTAAAACGTTAAAATTTTCATTACAACGTTTAAATGTTCATTTTTAAAAATGTTTGAAGGTTCATTAAAACGTTAAAATGTTTTTAAACAAGCAGTCTCCTTCTGATATCATAAAGAAACAAGCAGTCTAACTCTGACATCATAAAGAAACAAGCAGTATCTTTCTGACATCATAAAGAAACAAGCAGTCTCCTTCTGACATCATAAAGAAACAAGCAGTCTGCCTCTGACATCATAAAGAAACAAGCAGTATCTTTCTGACATCATAAAGAAACAAGCAGTCTCCTTCTGACATCATAAAGAAACAAGCAGTCTGCCTCTGATATCATAAAGAACAAGCAGTATCTTTCTGACATCATAAAGAAACAAGCAGGCTCCTTCTGATATCATGTAGAAACAAGATATATATGTCTGATATATATCAGAATATATATATGCTTGTTGAATATAAATCTTCATTAAAACGTTTAAATGTTCATTTTTAAAAAACGTAAAAATGTTCATTAAAATGTTTAAATGTTCATTAAAATGTTAAAATCTTCATTAAAACATTAAAATGTTCATTAAAACGTTAAAATGTTCATTTTTTTAAACAAGCAGTCTCCTTCTGATATCATGTAGAAACAAGCAGTACCTTGATGATATCATAAAGAAACAAGCAGTGCCTTGATGATCTCATAAAGAAACAAGCAGTCTCCTTCTGACATCATAAAGAAACAAGCAGTCTTCCTCTGACATCATAAAGAAACAAGCAGTCTCCTTCTGACATCATAAACAAACAAGCAGTCTCCATCTGATATCATGTAGAAACAAGATATATATGTCTGATATATATCAGAATATATATATACTTGTTGAATATAAATCTTCATTAAAACGTTAAAATTTTCATTTTTAAAAACGTTAAAATCATCATTAATACGTTTAAATCTTCATTAAAACGTTTAAATTTTCATTTTTTAAAAACGTTAAAATGTTCATGAAAACGTTTAAATGTCCATTAAAACGTTAAATTCTTCATTAAAATGTTTAAATGTTCATTTTATAAAACAATAAAAGGTTCATTAAAATGTTAAATTTTTCATTAAAACGTTAAATTATTAATTAAAACGTTTAAATGTTTATTAAAAAATTATAATCTTTATTAAAACGTTAAAATCTTCATTTTTAAAAACGTTAAAATGTTCATTAAAACGTTTTAATGTTCATTAAAACGTTTAAATGTTCATTAAAACGTTAAAATGTTCATTAAAATGTTAAAATCATCATTAAAATGTTTAAATGTTCATTGAAACATTAAATTCTTCATTAAAACGGTTAAATGTTAATTTTTTTAAACGTTAAAATGTTCATTAAAACATTAAAATGTTCATTAAAACGTTAAAATGTTCATTAAAATTTTAAAATCTTCATTAAAATGTTTAAATATTCATTTTTAAAAACGTTAAAATGTTCATTAAAATGTTTAAATGTTCATCAAAACATTAAATTCTTCATTAAAACGTTTAAATGTTCATTTTTAAAAATGTTTAAAGGTTCATTAAAACGTTAAAATTTTCATTACACCGTTTAAATGTTCATTTTTAAAAATGTTTGAAGGTTCATTAAAACGTTAAAATGTTCATTAAAATGTTAAAATCTTCATTAAAATGTTTAAATATTCATTTTTAAAAAACGTAAAAATGTTCATTAAAATGTTAAAATCTTCATTAAAACATTAAAATGTTCATTAAAACGTTAAAATGTTCATTTTTTTTAAACAAGCAGTCTCCTTCTGATATCATAAAGAAACAAGCAGTATCTTGCTGATATAAAGAAACAAGCAGTCTCCTTCTGATATCATGTAGAAACAAATAGCCTCCTTCTGATATCATGTAGAAACAAGCAGTCTCCTTCTGATATCATGTAGAAACAAGCAGTCTCCTTCTGACATCATGTAACAAGATATATCTGATATATATCAGAATATATATATGCTTGTTGAATTTAAATCTTCATTAAAACGTTTAAATTTTCATTTTTTAAAAACGTTAAAATGTTCATGAAAACGTTTAAATGTCCATTAAAACGTTAAATTCTTCATTAAAACGTTTAAATGTTCATTTTTAAAAACGTTAAAAGGTTCATTAAAATGTTAAAATTTTCATTAAAACGTTAAAATTTTCATTAAAATGTTAAAATCTTCATTAAAACGTTAAAATGTTCATTAAAACGTTAAAACCTTCATTAAAACGTTAAATTATTCATTGAAACGTTTAAATGTTCATTAAAACAATAAAATGTTCATTTTTAAAAATGTTAAAATGTTCATTAAAACGTTGAAATGTTCATTAAATTGTAAAAATGTTTATTAAAACGTTTAAATGTTCATTAAAACATTATAATCTTTATTAAAACGTTAAAATCTTCATTTTTAAAAACGTTAAAATGTTCATTAAAACGTTTAAATGTTCATTAAAACGTTTAAATGTTCATTAAAATGTTTAAATGTTCATTAAAACGTTAAAATCGTCATAAAAACGTTAAAATCTTCATTTTTAAAAATGTTAAAAAGGTTCATTAAAACGTTAAAATGTTCATTAAAACGTTTAAATGTTCATTAAAACGTTAAAATGTTCATTAAAATGTTAAAATCATCAGTAAAATGTTTAAATGTTCATTGAAACGTTAAATTCTTCATTAAAACGGTTAAATGTTCATTTTTTTTAACGTTAAAATGTTCATTAAAACATTAAAATGTTCATTAAAGCGTTAACATGTTCATTGAAACGTTAAATTCTTCATTAAAACGTTTAAATGTTCATTTTTAAAAACATTAAAATGTTCATTAAAATGTTTAAGTGTTCATTAAAACATCAAATTCTTCATTAAAACGTTTAAATGTTCATTTTTAAAAATGTTTAAAGGTTCATTAAAACGTTAAAATGTTCATTTTTTTAAACAAGCTGTCTCCTTCTGATATCATAAAGAAACAAGCAATCTGCCCCTGACATCATAAAGAAACAAGCAGTATCTTTCTGACATCCTAAAGAAACAAGCAGTCTCCTTCTGATATCATGTAGAAACAAGATATATATGTCTGATATATATCAGAATATATATATGCTCGTTGAATATAAATCTTCATTAAAACGTTTAAATGTTCGTGTTTAAAAACGTTAAAATCATCATTAAAATGTTTAAATGTTCACTTTTTAAAAACATTAAAATCTTCATTAAAACGTTTAAATGTCCATTAAAACATTAAATTCTTCATTAAAACGTTTAAATGTTCATTTTTAAAAACGTTTAAAGGTTCAATAAAACGTTTAAATGTTCATTAAAATGTTAAAATCTTCATAAAAACATTAAAATGTTCATTAAAATGTTAAAATGTTCATTAAAACAATAAATTCTTCATTAAAACGTTAAATACTTCATTAAAACGGTTAAATGTTAATTTTGTAAAAACGTTAAAATGTTCATTAAAACGTTAAAATCTTCATTAAAACGTTAAATACTTCATTAAAACGGTTAAATGTTAATTTTTTAAAAACGTTAAAAGGTTCATTAAAATGTTAAATTTTTCATTAAAACGTTAAAATGTTCATTAAAACGTTTAAATGTTCATTAAAATGTTAAAATCTTCATTAAAACATTAAAATGTTCATTAAAACATTAAAATGTTCATTAAAATGTTAAAATGTTCATTAAAACAATAAATTCTTCATTAAAACGTTTAAATGTTCATTTTTAAAAATGTTAAAATGTTCATTAAAACGTTAAAATCTTCATTTTTTTTATTTTAATTTGATTAAACTGATTTTTTTCTTAACGTTCTTGGCATTTTGCCCCACAAAGTTAAACAAAACAATGTTGATTAAGGTGTGTGTGTCTGAGAGAGATAGAGAGGGCGAGAGAGAGAGAGATGAGGGAGAGAGAGAATAAAAAACTCGACCGGAGCGGAGGTAGTGAGTTAATGCAGCACGTCAACTCTGTCTTGTCAAATGCACCATGTAAGTTAGTTACGAAAAAAGTAACTTTAAATATTCAACTGAAAAAGAGGCGAGCTGAAGAAAACCTAGGGAAAACTGAAGTAACGTGAGCAACAGTGAAGCAAGCACAGCGAGATCCGTTACTGTCTGTGTGTGTGTGTGTGTGTGTGTGTGTGTGTGTGTGTGTGTGTGTGTGTGTGTGTGTGTGTGTGTGTGTGTGTGTGTGTGTGCGCGCGTGGATGAGACGGACGGACTGCGCTCCCGGCCGGCTAGAGAGTTTTGTGTGTAGGGAGGGGCAGGCGCTCTATGTGACTGGCCAATCACAGAGCGTGAAGACAGTAAGTTACCCAATGAGGATTTTCCTTCAGCACGATTACAGATATTTCCGAGGTTTACTCGTCTCATGCTCGTATTCATCAAAAATGCTTTATCCGTACCGGATACTCGTCTGAAATGAGTATCCGGCTCATCACTAATAAACATATTATAAATCAGCTGCGTTCGTGATTTAAAACATGCAGGAAATGTGCTGGAAGCAGACTGCAGCTCCAGGTATGTCAGCTCAATATTTTGTTAAAGAGCAAGTCAACCCCTACCTGAGTCTAACTCCACTCCCACTTCATGTTTGAAAAATGCAACACATACTGTTGCCTGGCAGACCGAGAGGGCGGAGCCACTAACAAATACACACACACACTCAGGCTCACGACAGCATTGTGACATCATAATGTACCAGTTTACATCATAGCATACTTCTTAGCCAATAGCGGTGGCAGATTTAAATTAAAATTCAGTGCAGAGTTTTTACCTGACAACGGCACAACACTGCCAGTTTTAGGCAGAATATTTAAATTTTAACTAAGATGCACTGAAGTGCCAAATTATTGACGACACGTGTCTGCAGCACGATTAGACACTCGTTTATTTAGTTTATCAGCAAAAAAAAGTTTATTTTGGGGTGACTTGCTCTTTAAGTCCCAACAAAGTGAACTGCCAGTCTGAAGTTGCAAGTAGAATATTCTGGCCAAAGGAGTGTGGTATGGGCTAGGTGGCTGTTCATTAACCCTCTAAAACAGGAGTATTTGATTCCGGTCCTGGAAGGCCAGTATCCAGCAAGTTTTAGTGGTTTCTCTGCTCCAATATGCTTGATTCAGTGGTTTAATCACCTGTGCAGCAGTTCAGGCTCTGCAGAAGCTTAACCCCGTAAATTTCCACGTTTAATTAACGCAATGGGGTTTTGTCCCTCGGGAGGGATGCTGGAATGCTAAGGAGTTAATCACCTGCTGGTTGAAATCAGGTGTGTTGAAACAGAGTTAAAACTAAAACGTGCTTGATACCGGCCCTCCAGGCTGGGAACTTCATACCACTGCTGTTAACGGTCATTTTAGCACATACTGGCTCAAGAAAATTAAAAAATATGAAAACATTTCATATCATGGCTTTAAAATGTGTGTAGGACTCCGACATAGGGTTCAGACTTTTTGCTGCAACTGTAAACACAATTTTCTGTAATTATTGAATACGAAGTTGATTAAAATACAGCTAAACACGACATACTAGCGGCATGAGCTGCCCTGTAAGACATCTTTTTAGTGACGTATGACAAACAGCTCTTCACGGTTTAGAGGAATTTAGATTTTTATGATGATTTATGACAAAATTCCTTAAAATGAATAACCGAACCTAGTTTATCTTTATGTAGACGGTAAAGTGTAGTGAAACAGCGCTAGTCTCAGTCGGCATAAGCAGCAGGGCCCTGCAGGGAATCGAACCCCGTCTCATTACTGAGAGTTCCGTTACCAGAGTCTTTTGCTTTGGGCGACCTGAGACGGTAAAGCAAAACCTGCATCAACACAGCATTTAATGTTGGTGGAACATAAATTCTGTCTTGATGCAGGAAAAAAGAAACCGTCAGATTAAAAAAATATTTCCAATTAAATTAATTTTAATATTTTATAAATGTTTTACAGATTTAGAGCCTCCTTTGACTTTTACGCTTTTCGTTAACTTCTCGTTCTTTTATGATGTTTATCCGTTCTTTAGTCGCGGTCAAACGCATCGTAATTTTGTTCTGCGGTGAATCTTAAAGTTATGTTGAATGTAAATAATCTGAGTCTTTATTGCTTTAATTTAACAGCACAGTAACTTGTTAAAATATTCAAGTTAATTTAAATCATTTACATGTTTAATTAGACTATATTTTATTAGCCTTTAATATTTTAGTATTTATTGTTGAACTTTTGTAAAGAGCTATTTTTAAACGCGTGCACATTTAAACACTAAAACCTTTGTTTGCTCCATCTGTGTCAGAGCTCTGCTGTTCAGCTCCTTCCTGGTTCCTGCAGGACCACAAAGCCCAGAGAAGCTCAGTCCAGCAGGACGTGAGGACACGAACAGACACGCAGAGCTCCTCCTAAACCTGGAATCAAACTTTTCTACAGATGATTTAGAACAGTTTCTTGTGACAGAACAGTTAGTGAAACAGAAAGGACATGATGAAGATGATGTTATCGTCCTTGTCTTTCATACAGATCAAAGATCACCCCAGCTTATGCTCATGTCACTAAGTAAACGTCCCATTTCTCACTAAGACCTGCTCTATCTGCTCTACCAGATTATCAGAAGCATCACTGTAGTTGTAGTTTTGCCTCCATCTTCCTGCCCTCCTTGGTCTCATGTTTGTCTTCTACTACCTCTCATCATCCATCTCAGGTGGGATCTTGTTTGCTCCGATGGCCTCTTGAGTTCCAGGCTTACATCTTTTAGTGAACGTTAAATCATATACTAATATACATGTATGTGTGTGTGTGTATGGTATGATGCTAAACCAGACTGCCTGCTCCATCAGATGAAAAGGAAATCCTCTCAGGACCCAAATAAAATAGATTTAGCAACCAGACACAGAAGCCCAGGTGAAACGTCCACATCAGCATCTCCAGTTCTACCAGCTCTAAAAACACACTTCTGAAATAATAAAACACTAAACTCAGCCAACGGATGAAGACGTCCTGGTGCCAGATGCTACCTAAGACATCACCAGTTCAGCTGACTTGATAAAACACTTGGTGACTAAAACAAACATCTGGTGACCTGGTAACAAACAGTCCTGGTGCAACAAGCTACCTGAGACAAACGATTCCAGTCAACCAGTTCAAGAAAGAAAGAAAGAAAAAATCTTCAGTGGCGCTGCACTGGAAAAAAAAGATATCTCTAGTCCGAGTCGGAGTCGTCCGAGTCGTCCCATCTTGGTCTCTTCGGTGGGATGTACGGGAAGCGCTCTCCAGTCCTCTTCTGGCTGGATCCAAGGACCGAGGTAGAAGGAGTGGGTTCTTCTACATCCTGGACCTCTTCAGCGCTCCCGTGGGCAGGCCTGGGATCTTCTGGAAGCTCTTCCGGTGGGGCCGGAGGAGCTACCGCCAGCCAGAAGTCTTCTGGTGGTGGAAGCTGCTGGTCTTCATCGCTATCCAGAATTGAGCTACCATAACCAGAGTCCACACTAGAAGCCAGAAAACCTTCTAAAGCTGACCAATCTGAGCTATTGTCAGTCTCCTCCGACTCCTCATCACTACTCAGACCCTCAACTGCAAACTCTGCCTCTTCTAGAGGAGCCTGACCATGATGACACACAAACACCACATCATCATCAGGAATGTGAAGGGCTGGGTACCCACCTTCATCTTCATCGAGAATCCGGATGACCTCAGGGACCCCTGCAGTCACGGGACGCTCCACGATGAAAATGCCTGTGAGGACAAAACAAGACACATTAAATCTACTTGTCTCATAAAACAGTTATTAAAAAGCTACAGTGACTCGTTTACAATACAAGAGATGTGTGTCTGCATCTGCATGTGTGCACAAGATACACTTTACTAATCTGGTTGTTTTTTAGGGTTTAACAGGTTAAAACCGATTTCTGCTTTTACTGAAAAAGTTTCCATTTTTAATTGATGTGATTGTTTATTAGTTATGTTTCATATTTATAGCTGATGTATTTCTAAAAAGATTTATTCTTTTACAGCTTGTAGACACAACACTGCTCAAATAAAGTTGTTTTAGAATGGGCTCTACAAAAATAAACAGAAGACTCAAACTGGTGAAAACTGTTTAAAAAATATTCAAACGGACAGAAATGCATTTATAAACCTGAGAACCAACTCAGAGAACACGTCAAACTTTTTACTTGGATAAAACTGATGAAGTCCTTAAAGATCAAAGGTCTCTAGTTCATTCAGATTTATGAAAACAACTCATGTTCACCGATGCTAACAGGCTGAAGCTAAAACTAGCTGTACGGTCTAGCATGTTCTACGTCATGACGTTCCATACCTGGTTCATCCGTTTCTATGGTTACGAAAACAACATGTTATTGTTTGAACCATTCATGTTTAGAATCGTACATGTCATTTAATTAGTTTAAAACATGTCGATGTAAAATTGAACTAAATGGACTTGCTGAAACCAAATTGGTGGTTTTCTTTAAACGGTTCTCTCTAGCCTGATATAGTCATCCCACCGACCTGCTGGGACCCTCAAGATGTTGAGGCTGTGTGATGAGGTTGAGTCACAGGTCAGTGCTAATGTGAGAAACCTTTTGTCTCTATCCCGCTAAAAGAACCACATATTCAGCTTTTATTTTGCGTGCCCAGCTGACAAAAACCAACAGGCGCTCCTCGCGCTCATCACCTTGCTGCTGTCCATCCTCTTTTATATCAATAACACAAATGAAACCAATACATGCCAGAACAAAACTAGTAAAAACATTTGATGTGTTCAAACTGGAGATTACAAAAGCACAACAGCGCTTAAAGTCCTCACTGTTCCAGGGGAATTTGAGCCTCACTTGTCCACAGAAAACATGTTTCACCTAAAACACCAAATCTCGTCTCGTCTTTTTCCGCCTATCCGTGTCCGGGTCGCGAGGGCAGCATCCCAACTAGGCAGTTGTTCCACACCGTCCTCTCCCCAGCCACCTCCACCAGCTTCTCCGGCAGGACCCCTAGGCGTTCCTGGGCCAGTTGTGTCCTGGGTCGTCCAGGGGGCCTCCTGCCAGCAGGACATGCCCAAAACACCTCACCAGGGAGGCGTGCAGGAGGCATCCTAGCTAGATGCCCAAACCACCTCAACTGACTCCTCGATATGGAGGAGCAGCGGCTCTATTCCGAGTCTCTACCGAATGTCCGAGCTCCTCACCCTATCCCTAAGGCTGACCCAGCCACCCCGCGGAGAAAACTCATTTTGGACGCTTGTATCCGCGATCGTGTCCTTTCTGTCATTACACAAAGCTCAATACCATAGGTGAGGACTGGGCGGTAGTAGATCGACTGCTCTTGCTGGGGAGGTTCGCAGCCGAGTGTGAAGAGGCTGGGATGAGGATCAGCACCTCCAAGTCTGAGACCATGGTTCACGATCGGAAAAGAGCGTTTGTCAACTCCATGTCGGTGGAGAGGTCCTGCCTCAAGTGGAGGAGTTCAAGTATCTCGGGGTCTTGTTCATCACGAGTACAACACCAAATGTGGTTTTAAAACACACGTTCGGTCTCTCAAATACACGAATTTAACATTATAATAATGTTTCAGTAGTTTGTCCTTTAGGAAACATGAAATAAGTCAGATGGAGAATTTAACTGATGTTAGCTTACCGTGCTCCTCCCGGAAGGCCAACATCTCTCTAGTAGGTTGGTTCTCGGGTCTTCTTCAGCTAGCCACAAACTTCTTCAGCGATTTCTGCTCTGCAGAGGCTCTCCAAGCTCGTCCAAGGGCTATTATTGAAGCAAATCTCCAGAGGCTCTCTCGACCAAGTGCTGCTCTAGCGCAAGTTCGAAAGAAAGACTTTTAACATTCGATGAGCTTTTATAGACGAGCAACGTTCTAATTCTATGACGTATCCACGCATATGCGTGCAACGGATTCCTAACCTGCCTCTTTGCAGCAGATACACCCGAGGGGTCTCTCAGCCCTCTGGTGGACACAAGCTATTACTGCAGCTGTTTTAGAACCGTCACTTAGCTAACTATGTAATAACCAGAGGTGGAAAGATTACTAAAATTTCCTACTTAAGTACAAGTTAAAGTACTTGCCTAAATTTTTCTCAAGTAAAAGTAAAAAGTATTGTAAATAAAATGTACTCAAAGTAAAATTTGCTTAGTTACATTTTTGTCAGCATAAAGATGGTTACATCAGTGCAAAACCACAACGTTCACAACACACTCGTGTATGCACGCACACACACGGACACACACACAGTTTGATGGAAGGATTTCTATCCTATCAGTGAGAACAGGACGTGCACATTGATTGGACGAGGTTTTTTTTAGGATTGTACGTTTCAATTGTGATTAAAATTATTCTGTATTTTGAAAAAAAGTTAATTTTTAGATGCCATCAGCATGTGAAGTATCTCAATGTTCTCATGACAAAACTCTAACATGAGACTGTGCTCTAACCTGTCACACAACAAGCTAAATGAAAGTCAAACATTTCAAATGACAGCTGTTAACGTTGGCCCTGCCCAACTTTATTCTCTCTTTATTCTGCTCTCCCCACCTATTCCACCTTCCTCAGGATCCACTGGTTTCCCTCTTTCCTATTCACTCTCTCTCTTTCTTAACATTTTTTCTTTTAAATCGCAATTGCGTATTCTTGCTCATTTTAAATATATTTTTAAACATTTTCGAAATGCTTTTTTATATTTTTACAATTTTTATATTTTTTGTTTTTGTTTTTGTGAAGCGCCTCGTGGTTTTTATCTTGAGAGGCGCTATATAAATGATATTTTCTTCTTCTTCTTCCAACTTTACCTCTACATTCAGTTCCTTTATCCATGTCCATCCTAGAGCTCCTCTCTGACCTTCATGCTTATTTAGAGCAGCTGATTTATAAAGTTAGCAGAGTTCATCCTTGGCAGTGGGTTCACTCACTCATTTAAAGATATCGGCCAGAGGCAAAATTCGTTTGAACGGCATGTGTAAATGTGTATTAAAACCTTAGATGAAAAAGGTTTTTGGATTTTGACGGCTGGAATTGTAAGATAATCTGATGTTTGTGACCGGCGCGGGAGAAACAGAAACTAACTTCCGGTCTAAGCCCTGGGCAGCTGCTGACGTTTCACATGGAGCTCTGCTGAAACAGCTGTAGTACACAACGCCTGACTCCGGTGTTTCTGCGTTAGCGTTATAGCAGAGAACAATGTGTCATCAATCAGATGTAGCTTCTGAAGCCTCTACTAGTCTGTCAGATTTATGTTTTCTCTGGGATACGGCGACGAGAACGGATATTGGATTACCGGAGAAGTTCAACCGAGTTCCGACCCCGCCAGCTGGATATCACTACCAGAGGTGCAGACATGTTTTAGACCGTTTGACTCAGAAGACCTGCCTATGTCCTATTATTTGGACATAGAGGAGGATTCTGTTCATCTTCAGAACCAAAATTGATACGGTTTGTTTACTTTTCTTAAATATTTCATTTCCTGTGCTCCACTGGGAGCTCTAAGCTGACGAGTTCTCAGCTGGTCTTAGCTCCATCATGTGTCCCAATATAGTTCAGTAATCTACAGTTTTACTGCTGTGTGTATTTATTGATATAACTCTGGAAAATATTTAACCAACAATTTACCAGAATAAATCTTCCTGATGCTGGAGTAACTCCTTAGCTCAACTCGTTGTTTGCACTAATCCAGGATGTCATGGAGGTTCTAATGTTGAAATATAGAGATCATCTTTTAGATTATAACTGTGTGTGTGCGTGTGTGTGTGTGTGTGTGTGTGTGTGTGTGTGTGTGTGTGTGTGTGTGTGTGTGTGTAAAAATAGTGAATTTTACCCAAAAACTGAATCTTAAGGATCTTGAGGAGTGGGAGTCAGAGACACACACTTGCTGGTTCTCCGGGGACTGGGGCCCTGTCCACACGTAGCCGGGGATCTGCCAAAACGTAGATATTTTTCTACATTTTGGCCTGTCATCCACACGAAAATGGAGTTTTTTCACACGAAAATGGATCTTTTTGAAAACTCCGGCCAAAGTGAAGATCTGCGTTTTCTCCGTTTTGGGTGTCTGCGTGTGGACGGACAAAACCGGAGTTTTAAGGTCCGCAACAGAAAAATGCTGACATCACGTGTGCGACCTGTGTTTACACTATCCAGCATCATGGAAGCCCTCACTGCTGCGCTCTGTCACTACCCGATCTATCAATTGTCCAAGCGCTTTTTGCTTGTTTGTTTTTGCAAGCGGAATTACTGCTCCTTGCGGAAGACCACAGACGAAGGACGAGGTTAAGAACGGGGGAAGTACTGCCGCCTACAGGTCTGGCATGTCCTTAACAATGTATTTATCCGGGTACGTGTGGACAGAGTTTGTTTTTAAAACCCGGTGGTGTGGATGCAAGTTTTTGGAGGGGCGGATATTTGTTTTTAAAAAACCCCAGCTACGTGTGGACTAGGCCTGGGTTTCCAGGTTGCTGGAGGACTGGAGGAGCTGAGCACGGAATAGGGAGCAGGATCCGGTAAGGCAGGGTCAGTATGGAGTGGAGAGCCAGGGACCGGCTGGGAGACAGCGGGACTGGTCCGGTAGGTTGCAGGACGGTGTGAAAGGTGGTGGTGGAAATCTGGAGAAGAGGCAGCTTACAAAAATCAGGCAAGCTTGGAAAAACACACAGGAACTAGCAATCTGGCCAGTGAATAAAGATGTCTCCCAGCAGCTTCTATGTCCCTGGCCAACTGAGCAGATGGACTGCAGCTGGTCCACTCCTTGACACGCCCACCTGCAGGAGAAGCTCAGAGAAGGTTTAGCAGAGAGAGGAGGACTCACCTCAGACCATGACACCAAGATAACTTAAAGTGATAACTTACAACATTTTCATATTTTGAACTCACTTTCTTGAGCCAGTATGTGCCAAAATGACCCTTTACATGGTGAATGAAATGTCACTCAGACCCTCACCGCTCTGTGGCCAGAATACCACACTTGCAACTTCAGATTGCCGGTCAGGTCTGTTGGACTTAGTAGAGCTGATATGCCTGGTTCTGCAGCCTTAACCCCTTCTTTCCACCGGAGCCGTCAGCAGCACTTTACTGCAGCAGCACGTCTTGCTCGCTTATGCTGCTGCTCGGCCCTTCCCACGAGACGCGTAGCAGCATGGGAGCAGCTGTCACCGACAGAGCACAAAGTCACACGAGTGACTTCGTCAGTAAACACAACAACTAGCAGGAGAAAACTACATTATGGCTCCAAAAGGTTTGTGTTTTATGTTCTGTCCGTTTTATAATCGCTAATACGGACCTGAAAAACAAAGGAGGCCGCAAGCCAAGTGATAACTTCTCACGGGGCCGCACAGTTAGTAACTTTTTTAAAGTAAAGCAACCGGAAGGCAGTACGTTTCTTTATTCTGAAAATCTCGAGAAGCTTCGCTCCGTTTCCGCGTCCGATTTCCTGTCTTTCCTTCCCCAAAAATATCGAACTTGACCCGTTTCAGAGGCGTAACGTGTAGAAAATAGAACTGGAGCGTAAGGGCCGCGACATGCTGCTCCTGAGACGCGGCCGACTCGCGCTGCTGACTGCTGCTGACGGCTCCGGTGGAAAAGGTTCTGTTGACCACAGCGGTTCCTATCAGCAGCTATGACGTGCTGCTGCAGTAACGTGCTGCTGACGGCTCCGGTGGAAAGAAGGGGTAAGGTGCTTTTCCAGGAACACTACTCAGGGCAACTCGGACCGATGCAGTTCAGCCCGACCACGGTTTCCAAGGGCACGGTTTGGTATTTTCCCTCTATTTTTCTCCCCTATTTTTAGTCCCTGCTCCATTGAGGTACCTGGCAAGGCTGAGTTGGGCCGGTATCGTGATTCTGGCTGCTGATTGGCTGGGGGCTTCATGGAGCTGGCGTGGGAACAAAACTGCTTTCAGATGGGCTGACTCAAACCACGCTGTACAGAGCTGTTTTAGGCTGAGTAGTGCTCCTGGGAAACCACCTTTAGTGTCTGCATGAGCAGCAGCAGCTCCTAGATGTTAGTACTGGGTATGGAATGGAATATGATTTAAAATATAACTCGAGCAAAAGTGTTGTTCTATTCTACAGAACCACCCAGGATAAAAGGCTTAATTTTCCTGTGTTTAAGTTGTCCAGCAACAGTCTTGCAGTCTGTGAAAAGATAAAATATCTTGGACACTTTATCACAGCCAATATGAGCGACGATGATGATATTTACAGGCAGTGCTGCAAGCTATATGTGCAAGCAGACACCATTGCACAGAAATTCAGCTGTTGTTCCACACCTGTTAAAGTGGCATTATTTAAAGCATACTGCACACCACTATATACTGCACATCTGTGGTCATTCTATAAAAAGTCTAGCTTGCACAGGTTACAAGTGGCATACAATGATGCAATGAGAATCCTCCTCAAAATTCCCAGGGGAGGCAGTGCTAGTCAAACGTTTGTTTCTGTGAGAGTGTGCACATTTAAGGCACTTCTAAGACATTTAATGTTCAAGTTTATGAGACGGCTGGAAGAATCTTCCAATAGTATTATAGTTGCACTCTCAAGTCCCACTGTGAGCTGCTCTCGTTATATGTCTAGGCTGAGAATGCACCGGTTAAAATGTTTGGGTGGATTTATCTCAACTAGTTAGTTTTGTTGTCCCTTACCTCCACTGCAGTTATATCCTGTGATTTTATATAGGCTTTTATTGGTATTAATGTTAATTGGTATCCTTTCTTTTCTTGTATCTTTTTCTTTTATCTGTATGTTTATTTTAAAATGGACTTTAAGTCTGGCAATAAACTATAGGGATGAGCGAGTACACCGCTATCTGTATCTGTATCTGTTCAACCAAGTAAATTGTCTGCATCTACCGTAAATCCTCTAATACAGGCCGGTATTCAATTAAAGGCCGGGTCTCCAATTCTGGCCGGTGTTCAATTAAAGGCCGGGTCTCCAATTCTGGCCGGTGTCGGTCTCTTATTGTGGCCGGATGGAATGTGGTAACAAGCAAGTACGAGCGTACCAGCAGCAGGGTTGTAGTCCCCAAATCAACCAGCAAGAGGCAGTAGAAGTTCACGCAGACCTTTTTTAGGCTTTTTCTTCAATGCTTTGTAACGCTACAGACACGATCCTCTATCACGCTCCTACCACACAGAGTCACGGTGTCAGTTAACCATGCTAATAGGGCTGCAACTAACGATTATTTTCATAATCGATTAATCTGTCGATTATTGTTTCGATTAATCGATTAATCGGTTTGTTATTGTTTAGCTATTTAACCTATACAAGTGATGGATGCATTTCAGTTAAGAACAAAAAAACATAAGAGAATTGTGCAGTTGACTGCAATCTATTTTATTGCACATGAACACAGTCAGCAGTATAAAATGAGCTAAACAGTGCAAAATATCAGTCCAGAATAATTTTTAGCATTAGCTGGAAGCCTGCTCCTTCCACCATGGATAGTGGCCTCATGTCTTTTACCAGCATGTTTAGAATAGAGTTTTTAAGTGGTATGAATTGCTGGGGGGTGAGTGTCTTCTTCCCCATGTAGTTGTCCATCGTTGCTTGTTTTTTTCTGCATAAGAAACACAAATAGACTGAAATAAGTACACATATAAAATAAAGCAGCACACACACTACACCACTAAATCAATATTATATTATTTGAATTAATTAACAATATACAGTGATCATTTATTTTGAGGGTTACGTTCTACAAAATAGCCCGCAACAGGAGATATTCAGAAAAAAAGTAAAACATTTTTACTATTAAAAAGCTCTAAGTAAGAAGCTCATGAGGTTTTTACTTTGAGTCGGGAGTGTTTAAATTAGCCAGAGAAATGTGAAAAATGTTTATTTTGTGTAATACTGTTTAAGAAACATGATAAAAATGTGTTGTGAGGCGTTTTACAGCGTTAGATAGTAAAACAGCCTTTTAATAGTAAAAAAATGACTTTTTCTGAATTTCTCCTGTATTTAAAAATTGAAAGTGTACAACTATGCCGCGTTATATTCACCTGGACACAGCTTGTCTGTATATTTTTCTCCGCGGAGTTGTCCTTTTTTGAATGAGGAACATAGTTATGGGTTTGTGCCGTTTTTCTCTTAACGAGAACATTCTTATAAACAGACGTGCTAAATTTGGCAAGCGCATGATACACAACACGGAGGAGATTCACGATTGCATCTAGTCAATCAGAAGTAGAACACCGTAGACTGACGCGGCAAAAAAACATGTTTAACATCCACTATAACGAACTCAGCTAAAACACTAAGTCCAGCTTGTTTATTTTCTGTTACTTACCGGGCTGGCTCTTCCAAATGACGGCTCACTTGACCGCGGTGCTCTTCCTCTGCTGCATCAGCCCCCACATGCTTTCGTCTCAAATGTGCTCCCATACTCGTGAGGTTTTTGTCCGGGGTTTCTCTTCAGTTTTGTCGCTTCTATTTTTCTTCCGTATTTCCTCTTGTTCCGCCATCTCTCACAGCAAGATGAGCGTCAGTAACGTGATACGTCATGAAAACCGAGGGCACCCATTGGCTCATTTCTTCTTCTACGGCTCCACTGGTAGATCAGTGGCTCATTACTGCCACACACTGGCGGCAAATTTAACAGCTTGTAACCGATGTCAGATTGTGGTAAAAAATAGACTTTATGCGGTAAAATATGATTATTAAACAACTAATCGATGACTAAAAAAGTTGTTAACTATTTTAATAATCGATTATAATCGATTAAATCGATTAGTTGTTTCAGCTCTACATGCTAATTCAACCCGCTCCACAGAACACACATCACCTTCCCTGTGGCTTACATAACACTCACACAACACGCAAATCAGCACATAGGAACTAGCAGAACGATAGGAAACACATATAACAGAACACTCTGGGGAGCAGCAGTAGGGGGTGTATGAACTACAGTAATCCCTCGTTTATCGCGGTAGATGCGTTCCAGACCTGGCCGCAATAGGTGAAAATCCGCGAAGTAGGGACTCCCAGCATGCCTCTCGCGGGGATTCCCTTCACGTCGCACCTACGTCACAAACCGCGGCTATAAACGGAAGTCGCCTTTCCAGCTCACCACTCAGTCATCGTTTCTTCAGATCACGATCAGAGTTTCCAACCTACCGATCAATCCAACGAACTATCAGCTCATAGTAAGTTATCTTACTTACTTCTGGAAAGCACGGCATTTCCGTGTCACTTCGTTGACGCTCGAACGCTCGGGGGTTTCCTAGAGCACCGACGCTATCACTTCCGCGTCTGTGAAACCACGCTCCCTATTGAATTATCGTATGATCACATTCTCTGTGATCAGCAACCAGCTGTGCCGGACCGTAGGTACTGACACGCGATCGTTCATGTCGGTTCATTTCCTTTAATGTTTTCTGTCTTTTAGTTGCGCCTGATGTGTATCACTGCTGTGGAGCGGGGCGCTTCACCTTGTCCTCCGACGCACAGATCACAGCAGGGAGCGCTCCGCTGTTTTCGCGGTCGGTAGATCTGCCTCCTGAGCACGGCCACAGTAACAATCAGGTGTCGCCACCTCAAAAACTAATTTAACACGCGATCGTTCATGTCAGTTCATTTCCTTTAATGTTTTCTGTCTTTTATTTGCGCCTGATGTGTTTCGCTGCATGCTGTGGAGCGGGGCGCTGCGCGCATCACCTTGTCCTCCGACGCACTGATCACTGATACAGCCGCCAAACAGCAAGCGCTCCGCTGTTTTAGCGGTCGGTAGATCTTTTAGAACTGCAGTTCAAAGGTAACTCATGAGGTGAATATATATGAACCCAGGTAGCAGTTTTTCTTTAGGATTGAGAGGAGATGCAGGAAGATAATAAACAGGCAGGACAGAAAAATAGTCAAATAAAAACAAGTTAGTTTTTGTACCTGCTGTTGCAACAAACAGACACCATTGAAGGTAATCAGAAGTGAGGAACAGAAAATGAAATAATTATTTTAATGTTTAGAGCAGCAGGAACTCCGAGAGGCTGCAGGCGCATCAGTGAGTTTGCAGCCGCTGCGCAGGGGGAGGGGGGAGAGGGCTGAAGCAGGAACTACCGTTGTTAAATGAATTGTGTTTAACTTTGAAAATGTGGGCGCAATTTTAATTGTCAAAAACTCCAGCGAACCATTAGTTCATTTTGCTCAAATAGAAATAGAGGCCTGCCTCTAATACTGGCCCTCCTTCCAATAAAGGCCTGGAGCTTGATGAGCTTGAGTCAAATACAGGCCCGGGCCTGTATTAGAGGATTTACGGTATATCTGTACTCGGAATGGGCGTGGCATTACCCGGAAGTGGGTGTGGTTTAACCGGAAGTGGGTGTGGTTTACATCAATACATTATTTTAAGTCTGAAATTAATATGGAATGATCAGAAGTTGATATGTGTATTGTTTATTCAAAAACTATTTACAGAGCAGCCTCAGAATTGAGATTAAATATTTTTGATCACAATAGTAAAGGAACTATTTCAGAACAAGTGTTTCAATAAAATCAGAACATTAATATTTAAGTGCGTGGATTAGTACATCTGAACTCATGCAGTAGGAACTAGGAAATATGAAATGCTACAACCAGACACAACTTTATGTAATGTTCATTAAAACGTTAAAATGTTTATTAAAACATTAAAATCTTCATTAAAACATTAAATTCTTCATTAAAACGTTAAAATGTTCATTAAAATGTTAAAATGTTCATTTTTAAAAACGTTAAAATGTTCATTAAAACATTTAAAGTTTCATTAAAACGTTAAAATGTTCATTAAAATGTTAAAATGTTCATTAAAACATTAAAATCTTCATTAAAACGTTAAAATGTTCATGAAAACGTTTAAATGTCCATTAAAACGTTAAATTCTTCATTAAAACGTTTAAATGTTCATTTTTAAAAACGTTAAAAGGTTCATTAAAACGTTAAAATTTTCATTAAAATGTTAAAATGTTCATTACAATGTTAAAATCTTCATTAAAACGTTAAAATGTTCATTAAAATGTTAAAATGTTCATTAAAACGTTAAAATCTTCATTAAAACGTTAAAATGTTCATGAAAACGTTTAAATGTCCATTAAAACGTTAAATTCTTCATTAAAACGTTTAAATGTTCTTTTTGAAAAACGTTAAAAGGTTCATTAAAACGTTAAAATTTTCATTAAAATGTTCATTACAATGTTAAAATCTTCATTAAAACGTTAAAATGTTCATTAAAACGTTAAATTCTTCATTAAAACGTTAAAATCTTCATTAAAACGATTAAATGTTCGTTTTTAAAAACGTTAAAATCGTCATTAAAACGTTAAAATCTTCATTAAAACGTTAAAATCATCATTAAAATGTTTAAATGTTCATTAAAATGTTAAATTCTTCATTAAAATGGTTAAATGTTCATTTTTTAAAAACGTTAAAATCTTCATTAAAAATTTAAAATGTTCATTTAAATGTTAAAATGTTCATTAAAACATTAAAATCTTCATTAAAATGTTTAAATGTTCAGTTTTAAAAACGTTAAAATGTTCATTAAAATGTTAAAATGTTCATTGAAAGGTTTAAATGTTCGTTAAAACATTAAATTCTTCATTAAAACGTTTAAATGTTCAGTTTTAAAAACGTTTAAAGGTTCAACAAAACGTTAAAATCTTCATTTTTTTAAACGTTAAAATGTTCATTAAAACGTTTAAATGTTCAGTATAATGTTAAAATCTTCATTCAAACATTAAAATATTCATTAAAATGTTAAAATGTTCATTAAAACAATAAATTCTTCATTAAAACATTTAAATGTTCATTTTTAAAAACGTTAAAAGGTTCATTAAAATGTTTAAATGTTCATTTTTAAAAACGTTAAAATGTTAATTAAAATGTTTAAATGTTCATTAAAATGTTAAATTCTTCATTAAAACTTTTAAATTTTCATTTTTTAAAACGTTTAAAGGTTCATTAAAACGTTAAATTTTTCATTACAACGTTTAAATGTTCATTTTTAAAAACGTTTAAAGGTTCATTAAAAAGTTAAAATGTTCATTTTTTGAAACAAGCAGTCTCTTTCTGACATCATAAAGAAACAAGCAGTCTCCTTTTTACATCATAAATAAACAAGCAGTCTCCTTCTTAAATAATGTAGAAACAAGCAGTCTCCTTCTGACATCATAAAGAAACAAGCAGTCTGCCTCTGACATCATAAAAAAACAAGCAGTCTGCCTCTGACATCATAAAGAAACAAGCAGTATCTTTCTGACATCATAAAGAAACAAGCAGTCTCCTTCTGATATCATGTAGAAACAAGATATATATGTCTGATATATATATATATATATGCTTGTTGAATATAAATCTTCATTAAAACGTTTAAATGTTCGTTTTTAAAAACATTAAAATAATCATTAAAACGTTTAAATCTTCATTAAAACTTTAAAATTTTCGTTTTTAAAAACATTAAAATCATCATTAAAACGTGAAAATCTTCATTAAAACGTTAAAATCATCATTAAAATGTTTAAATGTTCATTAAAATGTTAAATTCTTCATTAAAATGTTTAAATGATCATTTTTAAAAACGTTAAAAGGTTCATTAAAATGTTAAAATCTTCATTAAAACGTTAAAATGTTCATTAAAACATTAAAATCTTCATTTAAACGTTAAATTATTCATTAAAACGTTAAAATGTTCATTTAAACAATAAAATGTCCATTTTTAAAAATGTTAAAATGTTCATTAAAACGTTTAAAGGTTCATTAAAACGTTAAAATGTTCATTAAAACGTTAAATTATTCATTAAAACGTTGAAGTGTTAATTGAAACGTTAAAATCTTCATTAAAATGTTTAAATATTCATTTTTAAAAACGTTAAAATGTTCATTAAAATGTTTAAATGTTCATTAAAACGTTAAATTCTTCATTAAAACGTTTAAATGTTCATTTTTAAAAACGTTAAAATGTTCATTAAAATGTTTAAACGTTCATTAAAACATTAAATTCTTCATGAAAACGTTTTAATGTTCATTTTTGAAAACGTTTAAAGGTTCAATAAAACGTTAAATTTTTCATTACGTTTAAATGTTCATTTTTAAAAATGTTTAAAGGTTCATTAAAACGTTAAAATGTCTATTTTTTTAAACAAGCAGTCTCCTTCTGATATCATGTAGAAACCAGCAGTCTCCTTCTGATATCAACAAGCAGTCTCCTTCTGACATCATAAAGAAACAAGCAGTCTCCTTCTGACATCATAAAGAAACAAGCAGTCTCCTTCTGACATCATAAAGAAACAAGCAGTCTCCTTCTGACATCATAAAGAAACAAGCAGTCTCCTTCTGATATCATGTAACAAGATATATTTGTCTGACATATATCAGAATATATATATGCTTGTTGAATAAAAATCTTCATTAAAACGTTTAAATTTTCATTTTTAAAAACATTAAAATCATCATTAAAATGTTTAAATCTTCATTAAAATGTTTAAATGTTCATTAAAACATTTAAATGTTCCTTAAAACGTTAAAATGTTCATTAAAACGTTTAAATGTTCATTAAAATGTTAAAATCTTCATTAAAACATTAAAATGTTCATTAAAACGTTAAATTATTCATTAAAACGTTGAAATGTTCATTAAAATGTTAAATTCTTCATTAAAATGTTTAAATATTCATTTTTAAAAACGTTAAAATGTTCATTAAATGTTTAAATGTTCATTAAAAAGTTAAATTCTTAATTAAAACGTTTAAATGTTTATTTTTAAAAACGTTAAAATGTTCATTAAAATGTTTAAATGTTCATTAAAACATTAAATTCTTCATGAAAACGTTTAAATGTTCATTTTAAAAACGTTTAAAGGTTCATTAAAACGTTAAAATGTCTATTTTTTTAAACAAGCAGTCTCCTTCTGATATCATGTAGAAACAAGCAGTATCTTTCTGACATCATAAAGAAACAAGCAGTCTCCTTCTGATATCATGTAGAAACAAGCAGTATCTTTCTGACATCATAAAGAAACAAGCAGTCTCCTTCTGATATCATGTAGAAACAAGATATATATGTCTGATATATATCAGAATATATATATATATATATGCTTGTTGAATAAAACTCTTCATTAAAACGTTTAAATTTTCATTTTTAAAAACATTAAAATCATCATTAAAACGTTTAAAACTTCATTAAAATGTTTAAATTTTCATTTTTTAAAAACGTTAAAATGTTCATGAAAACGTTTAATTGTCCATTAAAACGTTAAATTCTTCATTAAAACGTTTAAATATTCATTTTTAAAAATGTTAAAATGTTCATTAAAATGTTAAAATTTTCATTAAAACGTTAAAATGTTCATTAAAATGTTAAAATCTTCATTAAAACGTTAAAATGTTCATTAAAAAGTTAAATTCTTCATTAAAACGTTAAAATATACATTTTCTAAACGTTAAAGGAGACATAACATGCTTTTAAGTTATTCCTTTTTACATCTAAATCCTTCAGTTGGGGTCTAAATACAGTGGAACTGCAGTTCTTTGTTCTGATTTCCTCGTTATTGTTGCTCTACAGACCCTCATCTACCCCTGTTCTGAGAAGAGTCTTGAGAACGAGCCGTTTTTGGGTACTGTCTCTTTAAACTGGAGGAGGAGCTGTAAACTCCGCCCCCCTCCATAGTGCAGATCTGTACTCTCCTCCCCCAGTCGGACTTTGTAGTTCTATAGAGAAATCATTATTTAGCATAGCAGATTTAGCATAGCATATTAGCATTTTTAAAACGTGGGGAGAGTTGTTCATCAAGCTGTTTCAAGGCTGCTAACTCTCTCATGCATTTGTCTGTAGTCACACACACACCCGTCACGGCCGACGGAAGGACAAGCGAGCAGGCACGCGCGTGCGCACGCACACACACACACACACACACACACACACACAAGGAATGCTGCTTGCTTATTTATTTCTATAAAAAATGTTTTAAAAAATGATACAGCATTAAAATAATATATTTTATTAAGATCTCTATCTATCTCTCTCTATATATATATACATATAATTATAAATAATTTTATAAGTAGTCTTATTTTATATTGGGTGTCTTAATGGCTGAAAATGGATAAAAAGCAGTTACATTTTAATTTAAAGATTTGAGATTCTAGTCAAAAATAAAGCACATTCCTCCAAATGTTCTTTAATGTGATCTTTATAATTCTAATGCTTACAACTTTGTTTTTATTGTCTGCAATGCGTAGCCTATATCTTTATTAAATGTGTGTTTAGCTGTAACGTGGTAATTCTCTAATGTGTACACAGAGGTGGACATCAGTGCTGCAGTGAAATTCCCAAGATCAGTCTGCTTTGCTAACAAATATGGTTAAATCGTACCTGCATTCTAAATAAATACTGTTAGGTGAAAACATCAGTAGGCATTGAGTTATTGATAAAATCCCTAACAGCCAGAATGGAAGAAGAGCATGCTGGGTCATCCTGGATCTGAGCCTGTTCTGTGTATTTACCTACAGGATGCAATAAATGTCTACAAGGCTGAGTTTGGACCATTACATCTAAAAGAAAGCATACAATCAGTGATTTTTTTAATTGTTTACATTAATATACAAATTTTCTAAGTATTAACCTCACATCAAATAAGTAGAACAATATAATAAACAGGCTTTAGTAGTTAAACAGGCGTTGTGCACACAGGTGCTTTGTGTCTCTGTGCTGGTGGTATCTAGGTCTCAGAGTTCCTGTCCTCCTGCCATCTTCTGTTGTCCTCAGGATACGGATTGATGTTTCCTGATGAGGAGGGAGGGGCAGTATGTGGGCTTCAAACTGGTCCTGGATAACAGTGGGAGACCTCCGTTGTCTGAATACTGAGACCAGAGAGTTGGTGAGATGCAGATCTTCTCTACCTCATCTAGAAACGGAGTTGGTTCAGGGAAAACTTTTCCAAAGACCAGTTCCATGATGTCATCGCCATATTCTGCAATGATAGACAATAACATTAGTGACATATTTTGTTTACAAGCAGCTTTAGGAAAGTTGGTTCTTTAGCTTTCATGTTTATAGTCACGTTTGTGTTGTTTTGGTTTACTTTGTTCACAAGTTCACTTTGCTACAGTGACTTCATATTCTTACAAATGTAATAAAATAGTGACACTAAAATTATACAAATGATTCCTTATGAAAGGAAGCTCATTAGAGAGCAGTGCCGACAGACTTACTACATGCTGCAGCTGTTTTTGTAGGCCAGCTGCTGCTGAATTTGGGGAAAGTTATTCTGCACACATCCAGATCAGATGGTTGTTTACAGAAAATAATGTAATTCAATAATTTCTAAACAGACTAAACAAGTAAAACATCAAATAAATCACTCTGCTGTCATCAGACGGAGTGATTCAGAGGGTGAGGTGTTCTTAATGATGAGGGTGGCTGAGGTGTGTCATCACTCACTTTGGTCTGGTCCAGACCGTCTCTTTACTGGTGGGTCTCTTTCCTCAGTAGGTGACGTGAAGCTCCAACATCTGAACGTTCTGTGTTCCTTAGAGGAGAAGAAAAGTAACAGCAAGCTGGCTAAATTATTTTTTACTAGCATCTCAAGGACTTGGAGAAGCAGATCTTCACTTACCTAAACATCAGACCAGTTTGTCCCAGCTGAGCTCATCAGGGCTTTAGTCTGACAGCCTGTCAGTGAAACACAGCACCTTCTGGATGTTGACTCTAAAAAGCAAAGGAACATTTTTAATTTTGTTTTAATTATTTTACAGCTGATTTTATCAGCTTTCCGACGCTCACGCTCATACAGACGGTGAGCTTTGCTGCGTCTGACAGATGCAGAGTTGGTTTTTATATCTGCAGTGAGACAAAAAACTAACCTCACTTCACTCAGAGATTGTCCTTTAAAACTCTATTAAATCCACTGTGTTGATGCACTTTAATGACTTTGTCACGCTGCATTTTAGCTGATATGGGACTTTATTTACTGGATGCTAAGATTACATCACACTCACGTAAAATAACACACAGGCTCTCTGCTGCTACAATCAGCGGATGTACGTCTGGTGTAAAAGAAGGCGTTGATCAGAAATCACGTTTTATTCCACGAAAATCAGCCAAATCCACATTAATCTGGGTGCTAACTTTACTAGCATACTGTGCTAGCGATAGCAAGCCCGATGCTAACGCTTTAGTGCTGCTAATGCCGTAAATCTAAAGTAAAGTTTGTCGACATTTTAGAGTTATATGAAGCTTACCGCTCTGCTGCTGTGTCCCGTTGCTGCCACATTCAGATGGAAATGACTCCTTTTAGATAGATGAAGCCCTCAGTACTTAGCCACTAGCCTGGAGACACGAACGAACGAACCACGCTGTGTTAATGGATAAAAAAGTGGGTTTTTCATGTTATGTCTCCTTTAAAATGTTCATTAAAACGTTAAAATCTCCATTAAAACGTTAAAATGTTCATTAAAACGTTAAAATCTTCATTAAAACGTTAAATTATTCATTAAAACGTTAAAATGTTCATTAAAACATTAAAATGTTCATTTTTAAAAATGTTAAAATGTTCATTAAAACGTTTAAAGGTTCATTAAACGTTGAATTGTTCATTAAAATGTTGAAATGTTCATTAAAACGTTAAAATGTTCATTAAAACGTTTAAAAGTTCATTAAAACATTAAAATCTTCATTAAAACGTTAAAATCTTCATTTTTAAAAATGTTAAATGTTCATTAAAACATTTAAATGTTCATTAAAACGTTAAAATGTTCATTAAAATGTTTAAATGTTCATTAAAACGTTCAAATCTTCATAAAAGCATTAAAATCTTCATTTTTAAAAATGTTAAAATCTTCATTAAAATGTTAAAATGTTCATTAAAACGTTTAAATGTTCATTAAAACATTAAAATGCTCATTAAAACATTAAAATCATCATTAAAATGTTTAAATGTTCATTAAAACTTTAAATTCTTCATTAAAACGGTTAAATGTCCATTTTTTTAAAACGTTAAAATGTTCATTAAAACATTAAAATGTTCATTACAATGTTAAAATGTTCATTGAAACGTTAAAATGTTCATTAAAATGCATAAATGTTCATTAAAACGTTACATTTTTCATTACAATGTTAAATGTTAATTTTTAAAAATGTTTAAAGGGTCATTAAAAAGTTAAAATGTTCATTTTTTGAAACAAGTAGTCTCATTCTGATATCATGTAGAAACAAGCAGTCTCTTTCTGACATCATAAAGAAACAAGCAGTCTCCTTCTGACATCATAAAGAAACAAGCAGTCTCCTTCTGACATCATAAACAAGCAGTCTCCTTCTGATATGTAGAAACAAGCAGTCTCCTTCTGATATCATGTAGAAACAAGCAGTCTCCTTCTGACATCATAAAGAAACAAGCAGTATAGGGCTGCAACAACGAATTGATAAATTCGATGAAAATCGATTACTAAAAGCGTTGGCAACGAATTGCGTCATCGATTCGTTGTGTCGCACAACTCTTCCAAAAGCGCCCCCCCCCCCCCCCCCCCCTCCCGCCCGCCGTTGCGCGCAGACCAGAGCAAGTCAGATCAGCTCGAGGGAGAGCCGCAGATCAGCGAGCTGCAGATCAGCGCGAGGGAGAGCCGGCAGATCAGCGCGAGGGAGAGCCGCAGATCAGCGCGAGGGAGAGCCGCAGATCAGCGCAAGGGAGAGCCGGCAGATCAGCGCAAGGGAGAGCCGGCAGATCAGCGCGAGGGAGAGCCGCAGATCAGCGTGAGGGAGAGCCGGCAGACTTGCGCTGCTGCGAACCGGTTCCGCATTGTTGCACAGCGATCCAGGCAGCTGCTTCCAGCGCACGGTCCATTCTCAAAGTGGCGCAACCAAAAAACTATAATTAGCACACGATCGTTCATGTCCGCACATGTTCTCTATTTTCTGTCTTGTGCCTGAAGCGCGCTACTGCGGAGCCCATCACCTGTGCTGTGGTGATTTCACCTCACGCAGCATCGAAAACACGCTCTGCGCTTTTCGGTCAGGAGATCCCTTTGATCTGCTCAAAAGTAACTGATGAGGTGAAAAGGTAAGAATCCAGGCAACAGGTTTTCTGGAGAGTTTAGAGGAGATGCAGGAAGATGAGAGACAGACAGGACAGGAAAATAGTTCAATAAAAACAAGAAAACAAAACAAAGTGTTGAAAAGTAAAATGTAGGTATTTATCTCCACTACACGTTTTTACCTATAAAAAACAATAAGTTATACACATGTCATATTTACACATCTGATACAATTCAGATCACCTTCAAAACTCAGTCACACACCCAGGGCCGTTTCAAGACATTTTGGGGGCCAAGGCAAAATGCCCCCCCCCCCCAATAACTGGGCTCCCCAGAAGCCTCTGTGTAATTCATGCCCTCTCCAGTAGTGTTAGTTATATGGTGTTTATAAAAGCCCCTCAGACATTACTGACATGTTCTAATATTATCAGATGAAAAACTAAATTATCAGTCCTGCTGTCTCATCTGCTTCTTTTATAAACTTGCAAAAAGTAACAAAACCATTTGAAAGCCACTATTTGTGGATTCTCTGAAATGGTAAATGGTAAATGGCCTGTATTTGATGTAGCGCCTTCTAGAGTCCTGGAACCCCCCAAGGCACTTTACAACACAATCAGTCATTCACCCATTCACACACACATTCACACACTGGTGGAGATGAGCTACGATGTAGCCACAGCTGCCCTGGGGCGCACTGACAGAGGCGAGGCTGCCGAGCACTGGCGCCACCGGTCCCTCCGACCACCACCAGCAGGCAATGTGGGTTAAGTGTCTTGCCCAAGGACACAACGACAGCGACAGACTGAGTGGGTCTCGAACCTGCGACCTTCCGATTGCGAGGCGAGCACTTAACTCCTGTGCCACCGTCGCCCCACAAGTTTCCATGGAGTGTGGGACAACTTGTTTTTTCATTGATCCTATCGTCTAATCTCACAGCTGAAACAAGCATCCTTAATAATCTGTGCACAGGAAGCTTACCAATGCTGTAGTAAAACAAAAGGTATAATAATTTATTATTAATAAAACCTTGTTGCAGCACTAAAGCAGAAAAATTAGATTTTGCATTAAATATGCAAAATATTTACATATGAATTGTTTTAGAGCCCTTTAATTGGCAGAATCTGATATTAATTTAGTTCTTACAAAAAATGGGTCCCAACATGGTTTGTGTGGCGTTGCCATAGTGTGACGTCATAGGCACAGATCCCCTGTCCTCTTGTTTGGAAATGGAAATATGGTCACCCTACATTAAACAAACTGTCCACCCGGGCTTTTGCGCTGCACAGAGACGCTTCGCTGCCTATGACTGAACGTCAGTTGAGAGTCAGTCTCATGCAGACTGACCAATGAAGAGAGGGCCTCAAGTTAAGACCCTCTCCTCATTGGTCAGTCCACACGAGGTGGGTCAAAGGTTACTCTGGGCGGGTTACGTGTTGTCAGGCATTCAAGTATTGAGTATATTTACTGCATATTACAGTAAAATATTCTGTATGTGACCACATTATGGTGATCCTTGGGTCGTGATGATGGAGCCCTTGAATATTGTTGCCCAGGGTACAACAAAGTGTTAATCTGGCCCTGGTTCCGCCGTCACATTCCCACAGAAACTGGTTGATCACACCGGGGCCAGACTACTAGCGTGTGGTTTTACAACCACAATGTCCTCAGAAGCAAAAACGCTTTTAAAAGGGAGGGAGGAGTCCTAACTGTTGCTGCAGGCGTGTTGTGTGAGAGTGCAGTTATATACTGGTTAATATATTTTTGGGTTCAGTTGCTTTCATGTGGCCTAATGTGAGTCTATTTGGGATCATTGGAATGATCAGCAGCATTTCTTGATGTGACTTTATGGCAGTTGCCCAGGGCATCATCGCAAGGAGGATGGCATTCATTTACTTTTGTTTTATTTGGTAGTTTTTCAGTCATTTTTGGAAATAGTGATCAATTTTGATTAATTCACAGCCTATGTTTAATTACATTTAAAATAAATGTCAACAGATGAGATCAAACAAAACAGATGAGAATTGCCCTTAAGCTGTTTAACTTGGACCAAGCATTTTAGGTCACAGATAGATGTAGCTTAGGGTCTCTGTCTATACACCTTATAAGACAATTTAGGTGATGGCATGTTGTTTTTCTGCTATTGAACTGTTTTCTAATAATGTTGTGTTAAATAAAGTGAAGGAAGGAGAGAAATAACGTTTCCCTAGCAGTTTTTAAAAATTTCCCCATGTAATCCGATTAATCGATTAATCGTGTCGAGACCCCATCCGATTAATCGATTATCCAAATAATCGTTTGTTGCAGCCCTAAAGCAGTATCTTTCTGACATCATAAAGAAACAAGCAGTCCCCTTCTGATATAATCTAGAAACAAGATATATATGTCTGATACATATATATATATATATATATATATATATATATATATATATATATATATATATATATATATATATATATATATATATATATATATTGCTTGTTGAATATAAATCTTCATTAAAACGTTGTTACGACACCTGGGTTTTTACAATGGTTGGTCGTATTATTATTACTGTTCAGTCAGAATTTTTTCCCCTGTTTTGGTAGTTTTCTTCCCATTGTTTTGTTTTCTTTTGGAGTGACAACACCAGACCCAGATACAAGATGGCTGTCATGCTGTTGTCCAGTAACCATGGAAACCACAATGAGCGCCGGCAGCCTCATCACCATTGGATCCCTCCACAGTTCTTCAGGTGGAAGCAATTGGACTAATCATTTTCTCTGGATCTGGAAAGGATAAAAGGCTGGAGGAACTTTCATTCTGGGAGCTACTTGTAACCAAGTAGACTCCCTTTGGGCTGGTTTCAGGGTTTTAGAAGTTTAAACATCTTGAAAGAAAATAATTCCTCAGCTTTTATTAAGCCTCTCTTTGGGTGTAGTAATTACTCTTGGTAAAAGAACTACAGTGGCCACTGTTAGAGTTTGAGAGTCTTTTGAGGTTAAGTCGCTGAATTATGTAGAAGGTGAAAGCTTCTTTAGGTTTTGGAAATAACCCTGAGTCTTTTAGTTAATCCATCCCACATCTTTCTTTCTTTTGTACCATCCTGTTGGACTATAGGTCTGAATGGTTTTCTTTTGGTGCTGCCAGTTAAAAGATCTGAGCCTTAGTCTCCTGCTTTATTTTATGTGAACATTGGACTCTCTGAGTTTTATGGGCTGTGTTAGTGTATTTCTGTTAGGATTTCCAGCCCTTGGTTTTGTGTTATCCTCTAATGTTTTAATAAATTTGTTTTTCTTTACACAAGTTCCTTCTTGCCTCCCTGGTTTCCCCGCCCTGAAGAAGGTAAAACGTAACAAACGTTTAAATGTTCGTTTTTAAAAACGTTAAAATCATCATTAAAACGTTAAAATGTTCGTTTTTAAAAACGTTAAAATCATCATTAAAATGTTTAAATGTTCATTAAAACGGTAAATTCTTCATTAAAAAGGTTAAATGTTCATTATTTAAAAACGTTAAAATCAGGGGCGGATTAAGGACTGAAGAACATCCAGGGCTTAACACATGCGCACACATACGCGCGCGCACACGTGACACTCACTGGTTAACTACATATTTGTCTTGTACCACATAATTTTTAATCTGAAGCTACATATTAAGCATTTTCAGGGCAGAGTATTGTTCCTGTTAGTGTTTAGTGTGAGATGATAGTAAATATTCCTGTTCTTTCTCCAACTTTTCCTGATAGTAAGCTAACTTTAGGCAAACCAGCAGCACAACAAATATTTTCAAATAAGACTCATAAACCTGAGTCAGCACCAGTCTCATCAAAGCTGGGGTTCTGTCGCGGTACTTTTGGTCTAAAAAACGTCCTTATGTCCATCTTCACTCATGCGTTTCAGGCAAAGAGTGTAGAAGAAACCTGCTGCTGAGGGGCTTCTTCTTCAGTAGTGGAGGCTTAGGCAGGCTGTATACAAACTACTGCCAGCTGCTCTCTCTCTGTTGGACTTTGGTACTGCATGTTAGTCTAATGAGCTTTGAAAGAAACAGACCTACTGCATGTTACTTCCGCGATTTGGATCCGGGGCTTCCTATGAAAAATCCGGGGCTTCAGCCCAAGTAGCCGGGCCTAACGCCGCCCCTGGTTAAGATCTTCATTAAAACATTAAAATGTTCATTTAAACGTTGAAATGTTCATTAAAATGTTGAAATGTTCATTAAAACGTTAAATTCTTCATTAAAACGGTTAAATGTTCATTTTTAAAAACGTTAAAATATTCATTAAAACTTTTAAACGTTCATTAAAACGTTTAAATGTTCATTAAAATGTTTAAATGTTCATTAAAACGTTAAAATCTTCATAAAAACGTTAAAATGTTCATTAAAATGTTAAAATGTTCATTAAAATGTTAAAATGTTCATTACAATGTTAAAATGTTCATTAAAATGTTTAAATATTCATTTTTAAAAACGTTAAAATGTTCATTAAAATGTTTAATTGTTCATTAAAACGTTAAATTCTTCATTAAAACGTTTAAATGTTCATTTTTAAAAACGTTAAAAGGTTCATTGAAATGTTAAAATTTTCATTAAAACGTTAAAATGTTCATTAAAATGTTAAAATCTTCATTAAAACGTTAAAACCTTCATTTTTAAAAACGTTGAAATGTTCATTAAAATGTTTAAATGTTCATTAAAACGTTAAATTCTTCATTAAAACGGTTAAATGTTCATTTTTAAAAACGTTAAAATATTCATTAAAACTTTTAAACGTTCATTAAAACGTTTAAATGTTCATTAAAATGTTAAAATCTTCATAAAAACGTTAAAACCTTCATTTTCAAAAACGTTGAAATGTTCATTAAAATCCATGCTTTCGTTCTTTTTTAAACACAGAAACAGTTTTGTTTACCTGTTTGTAGCTACGGTTTCGCCGACAGCTGCCGGCTTCTTCAGGCTGACGCTGATGGTGGCGCGTCACTTCCTTCTCCGTTTATCTGCGGGCAGCAGAGGACGTTGTCGCCCTCTACTGCCCGCTCTCCCCTCTCCGACGATGCAGTCCCATGCGTGGTCCAGCGTGTAAACCCTGTTCATGGTCCCACATCCACGTCTCCTTATCTCTATTGCTTCCTTGATCCATCTTTTGTATTTTTGTTGTTCAGTGGTTATGATCTGTGTGCTGTCCCAGTCCATTATATGGTTTTCTCTTAAGCAATGATCTGTTACGGCTGACTTTTTTATTGTACTTTCTGCTTCTTCTTTTGCTGCTCTTGTGTGTTTACGATTTGCCTCTTTCTCGCACTCCTTTCTGTGTTCTATTGTCCGTGTATTGAGTTGGCGTCCGGTTTCTCCTATGTATGTTTTATTGCATATTTTGCATGGGATTTCGTAGATGACTCCACATTTTTGTCCAGCTGATATTTTGTCTTTTGGGTGTACTAATCTGTTTCTAACTGTTGTGTATGGCTTTGTTGGTGTGTTTATGTTGTGTTTTTTCATTGTTGCTCTTATTTTTTCCGTTATGCCTCTGATGTATGGTAGGGTTATCACTGGTTTTGGTTCTTGTCTTTCTGGGTTTCTGGTTCTTTTTTTGGGTTGTTCTTTTCTTTCTGTTGTTGTTTGTTTTCCTTTGTTTATTGCCCATGTCGGGTATCTGCAGGTCTTTAAAGCGTGTTGTATGTGTTTGTCCTCTTGTTTACGGTCTCTCTCTTCTGTTATTATGTTTGCTCGGTGATATAATGTTCTGATTACTGACATTTTGTGTATGGTGGGGTGTTCTGATGTCCATAATAAATATTGGTCTGTGTGTGTTGGTTTCCTGTATGTGTTTATGTTTAGGGTCCCGTCGGTCTGCCTGGTGATTTTCATGTCCATAAATGCTATGCTGCCTTCTGTTTCTAACTCATAAGTGAATTTTATGTTGCCCGTGTCGTCAATATTGTTTAAGTGTTGTGGTAGTGTTTCTGTTTGACCTTTTGGTATGATTTCCAGTATGTCGTCTACGTAGCGTTTCCATAGTTTTATTTTGCAGTTTGGGGGGGCGGTGGCTATGGCTTTTTGTTCCAGGTCTTCCATGAAAAACTCGCACAGGGTGGCTGATAACGGGTTACCCATGGCGAAGCCTTCCAGTTGTTTGTATATTGTGTTGTCGTATGTGAAGTAAGTGGAGTTAGCTACCAGTCCTATCAGTTGTGCTATGTCATCTGCTGTGAGGTTTGTCCTTTTATGTAAAGTTTTGTCTTGTCTGATTCTGTTAACTACTATGTCTATGGTTTTTTGGGTTGGTGTTTTTGTGAACAGAGATGTGACGACATGTGAGATGAGTATGTCGTTGTCTTCTATTGTAATTTCCTTTAGTTCTTTTGCCAATTCTATGCTATTTTTGCAGTGTTGGTCTGTATTTCCTAATAACGGGCTGATGATTCTGCTGATATCTTTTGCCATGTTGTATGTTGGTGTACCTATGCTGTCAACTATTGGTCTAAGTGGGGTGTTTTGTTTATGTATTTTTGGTGTTCCATATATTCTTGGTGTTATGTTTGCTGTGGGAATCCAGTGTTTGTACATTTTTTCTGTTATTTTGCCTTTTTCGTGCAGTGGCTTCAGTAATTTTTTCATGTTTTTCTTAATGTTTTCTGTTGGATCTTTTTTAAGTATTTCATATGTATTTTTGTCTTCTAGCATCTGTTTCATCTGTTGTTTATATTTTTCTCTGTCCATAACTACTGTGGTTCTTCCTTTATCTGCCGGTAGAATAATTATCTGTTCATTTTTGGATAAAGCTGTCATGGCTGATTGTTCTTCTTTTGTAATATTGCTGTGTTGAATTTGGCTGTTTTTTAATATCCCAACTACGTTATTTCTGAGTTCTGCTTTCTTTCCCTCATCTGTGATCTGTTGACATGCTAGTTCTGTTGCTACAATAAATTCATCATATGGTATTTCTTTTGGTGTGACTGCAAAGTTTAAGCCTTTCTTTGATATGCTCTCTACGAAACCGTAGCTACAAGCAGGTAAACAAAACTGTTTCTGTGTTTAAAAAAGAACGAAAGCATGGATTTACAAAGACACAGCAAGAACACACCTAAGATGTTCATTAAAATGTTTAAATGTTCATTAAAACGTTAAATTCTTCATTAAAACGGTTAAATGTTCATTTTTAAAAACGTTTAAATATTCATTAAAACTTTTAAACGTTCATTAAAACGTTTAAATGTTCATTAAAATGTTAAAATCTTCATTAAAACATTAAAATTTTCATTAAAACTTTAAAATGTTCATTAAAACGTTAAATTATTCATTAAAACATTAAAATGTTCATTAAAACGTTAAAATCTTCATTAAAATGTTTAAATATTCATTTTTAAAAACGTTAAAATGTTCATTAAAATGTTTAAATTTTCATTAAAACGTTAAAACCTTCAATTTTAAAAACGTTAAAAGGTTAATTAAAATGTTACAATTTTCACAAAAATGTTAAAATGTTCATTAAAATGTTAAAATGTCTATTTTTTTAAACAAGCAGTCTCCTCCGGATATCATGTAGAAACAAGCAGTCTCTTTCTCATATCATGTCGAAACGAGCAGTATCTTGCTGACATCATAAAGAAACAAGCATTCGGCCTGTGACATCATAAAGAAACAAGCAGTCTCCTTCTGACATCATAAAGAAACAAGCAGTCTCCTTCTGATATCATGTAACAAGATATATATGTCTGATATATATCAGAATATATATATGCTTGTTGGATATAAATCTTCATTAAAACTTTTAAATTTTTATTTTTAAAAACGTTAAAATCATCATTAAAATGTTAAAATCTTCATTAAAACGTTAAAATTTTCATTAAAACGTTAAAATGTTCGTTAAAACGTTAAATTATTCATTAAAACGTTGAAATGTTCATTAAAACGTTAAAATCTTCATTAAAATGTTTAAATATTCATTTTTAAAAACGTTAAAATGTTCATTAAAATGTTTAAATGTTCATTAAAACGTTAAAACCTTCAATTTTAAAAACGTTAAAAGGTTCATTAAAATGTTACAATTTTCACAAAAATGTTAAAATGTTCATTAAAATGTTAAAATCTTCATTAAAACATTAAACATTTTTAAAAATGAACATTTTAAAGGTTCATTAAAACGTTAAATTTTTCATGTTTAAATGTTCATTTTTAAAAACGTTTAAAGGTTCATTAAAACGTTAAAATGTCTATTTTTTTAAACAAGCAGTCTCCTTCTGATATCATGTAGAAACAAGCAGTCTCTTTCTGATATCATGTCGAAACGAGCAGTATCTTGCTGACATCATAAAGAAACAAGCAGTCTGCCTCTGACATCATAAAGAAACAAGCAGTCTCCTTCTGACATCATAAAGAAACAAGCAGTCTCCTTCTGATATCATGTAACAAGATATATATGTCTGATATATATCAGAATATATATATATGCTTGTTGGATATAAATCTTCATTAAAACTTTTAAATTTTTATTTTTAAAAACGTTAAAATCATCATTAAAAAGTTTAAATCTTCAATAAAACGTTTAAATTTTCATTTTTTAAAAACGTTAAAATGTTCATGAAAACGTTCAAATGTCCATTAAAATGTTAAATTCTTTAAAACGTTTAAATGTTCATTTTTAAAAATGTTAAAAGGTTCATTTAAGTGTTAAAATTTTCATTAAAATGTTAAAATGTTCATTAAAATGTTAAAATCTTCATTAAAACGTTAAAATGTTCATTAAAACATTCAAATGTTCATTAAAACGTTAAAATCTTCAATAAAACGTTAAAGTATTCATTAAAACATTTAAATGTTCATTAAAACAAAAAAATGTTCATTTTTAAAAATGTTAAAATGTTCATTAAAACGTTTAAAGGTTCATTAAAATGTTGAAATGTTCATTAAAATGTTGAAATGTTCATTAAATTGTTAAAATGTTCTAGCCTAGTGAACTAGACCAAATTCTTGCTTTGCAAAGAATGGTCTAGGCATGCTCCATTGGAACCTCAGCAGCTCCTACCAGGACTCTGGCTAGCCAATCACAGCTCTCTAGAGGGGTTTCAAACACACAAAGAGCTGTGATTGGTCCATAATGGTGGGCCAGTCATAGTGCTCTATCTGCTTAGTGAACAAATCACAGAGCTTTATCCGCTTTTTGGGCCAATCAGGGCACTCTATATGCCTGGTGGGTGGGATGATGCAACAGAGTGAAACAAGAGTATGTCACATTCATTGTCCAGTGGAATGCGGAGATCATTTGAAAGACAACAGTAGAACCCGCCCCACAACCAAGAGCCGTCAATGGAGCATGGCCAGACTAAATAATACATTTATTTAGTCTGGCTTGCCAGGCTAAAAATGTTCATTAAAGCATTAAAATCTTTATTAAAACATTTAAATCTTCATTTTTAAAAACGTTAAAATCTTCATAAAAACGTTAAAATCTTCATTTTTAAAAATGTTAAAAATGCTCATTAAAATGTTAAAATGTTCATGAAAACGTTAAAATGTTCATTAAATTGTTAAAATGTTCATTAAAGCATTAAAATCTTTATTAAAACGTTTAAATCTTCATTTTTAAAAACGTTAAAATCTTCATTTTTAAAAATGTTGAAAATGCTCATTAAAATGTTAAAATGTTCATGAAAACGTTAAAATGTTCATTAAAACGTTAAAATCATCATTGAAATGTTTAAATGTTCATTGAAACGTTAAATTCTTCATTAAAACGGTTAAATGTTCATTTTTTTAAACGTTAAAATGTTCATTAAAACATTAAAATGTTCATTAAAACGTTAAAATGTTCATTAAAACGTTAAAATCTTCATTAAAATGTTTAAATATTCATTTTTTTTAAACGTTAAAATGTTCATTAAAATGTTTAAGTGTTCATTAAAACGTTAAATTCTTCATTAAAATGTTTAAATATTCATTTTTAAAAACGTTAAAATGTTCATTAAAATGTTTAAATATTCATTAAAATGTTAAATTCTTCATTAAAACGTTTAAATGTTCATTTTTAAAACGGTAAAAGGTTCATTAAAATGTTAAAATTTTCATTAAAACGTTAAAATGTTCATTTTTAAAAACGTTGAAATGTTCATTAAAATGTTTAAATGTTCATTAAAACGTTAAATTCTTCATTAAAACGGTTAAATGTTCATTTTTAAAAACGTTAAAATATTCATTAAAACTTTTAAACGTTCATTAAAACGTTTAAATGTTCATTAAAATGTTAAAATCTTCATAAAAACGTTAAAACCTTCATTTTCAAAAACGTTGAAATGTTCATTAAAATGTTTAAATGTTCATTAAAACGTTGAATTCTTCATTAAAACGGTTAAAAGTTCATTTTTAAAAACGTTAAAATATTCATTAAAACTTTTAAACGTTCATTAAAACGTTTAAATGTTCATTAAAATGTTAAAATCTTCATTAAAACGTTAAAATTTTCATTAAAACGTTAAAATGTTTGTTAAAACGTTAAATTATTCATTAAAACGTTGAAATGTTCATTAAAACGTTAAAATCTTCATTAAAATGTTTAAATATTCATTTTTAAAAACGTTAAAATGTTCATTAAAATGTTTAAATGTTCATTAAAACGTTAAAACCTTCCATTTTAAAAACGTTAAAAGGTTCATTAAAATGTTACAATTTTCACAAAAATGTTAAAATGTTCATTAAAATGTTAAAATCTTCATTAAAACATTAAAATGTTCATTTTTAAAAATGTTTAAAGGTTCATTAAAACGTTAAATTTTTCATGTTTAAATGTTCATTTTTAAAAACGTTTAAAGGTTCATTAAAACGTTAAAATGTCTATTTTTTAAACAAGCAGTCTCCTTCTGATATCATGTAGAAACAAGCAGTCTCTTTCTGATATCATGTCGAAACGAGCAGTATCTTGCTGACATCATAAAGAAACAAGCAGTCTGCCTCTGACATCATAAAGAAACAAGCAGTCTCCTTCTGACATCATAAAGAAACAAGCAGTCTCCTTCTGATATCATGTAACAAGATATATATGTCTGATATATATCAGAATATATTTATGCTTGTTGGATATAAATCTTCATTAAAACTTTTATTTTTAAAAATGTTAAAATCATCATTAAAAAGTTTAAATCTTCAATAAAACGTTTAAATTTTCATTTTTTAAAAACGTTAAAATGTTCATGAAAACGTTCAAATGTCCATTAAAATGTTAAATTCTTTAAAACGTTTAAATGTTCATTTTTAAAAATGTTAAAAGGTTCATTTAAGTGTTAAAATTTTCATTAAAATGTTAAAATGTTTATTAAAATGTTAAAATCTTCATTAAAACATTAAAATGTTCATTAAAACATTCAAATGTTCATTAAAACGTTAAAATCTTCAATAAAACGTTAAAGTATTCATTGAAACATTTAAATGTTCATTAAAACAATAAAATGTTCATTTTTAAAAATGTTAAAATGTTCATTAAAAAGTTTAAAGGTTCATTAAAACGTTGAAATGTTCATTAAAACGTTGAAATGTTCATTAAATTGTTAAAATGTTCATTAAAGCATTAAAATCTTTATTAAAACGTTTAAATCTTCATTTTTAAAAACGTTAAAATCTTCATAAAAACGTTAAAATCTTCATTTTTAAAAATGTTAAAAATGCTCATTAAAATGTTAAAATGTTCATGAAAATGTTAAAATGTTCATTAAAACGTTAAAATCATCATTGAAATGTTTAAATGTTCATTGAAACGTTAAATTCTTCATTAAAACGGTTAAATGTTCATTTTTTTAAACGTTAAAATGTTCATTAAAACATTAAAATGTTCATTAAAACGTTAAAATGTTCATTAAAATGTTAAAATCTTCATTAAAATGTTTAAATATTCATTTTTTAAAACGTTAAAATGTTCATTAAAATGTTTAAGTGTTCATTAAAACGTTAAATTCTTCATTAAAATGTTTAAATATTCATTTTTAAAAACGTTAAAATGTTCATTAAAATGTTTAAATGTTCATTAAAACGTTAAATTCTTCATTAAAACGTTTAAATGTTCATTTTTAAAAATGTTAAAAGGTTCATTAAAATGTTAAAATTTTCATTAAAACGTTAAAATGTTCATTTTTAAAAACGTTGAAATGTTCATTAAAATGTTTAAATGTTCATTAAAATGTTAAATTCTTCATTAAAACGGTTAAATGTTCATTTTTAAAAACGTTAAAATATTCATTAAAACTTTTAAACGTTCATTAAAACGTTTAAATGTTCATTAAAATGTTAAAATCTTCATAAAAACGTTAAAACCTTCATTTTCAAAAACGTTGAAATGTTCATTAAAATGTTTAAATGTTCATTAAAACGTTAAATTCTTCATTAAAACGGTTAAATGTTCATTTTTAAAAACGTTAAAATATTCATTAAAACTTTTAAACGTTCATTAAAACGTTTAAATGTTCATTAAAATGTTAAAATCTTCATTAAAATGATAAAATTTTCATTAAAACGTTAAAATGTTCGTTAAAACGTTAAATTATTCATTAAAACGTTGAAATGTTCGTTAAAACGTTAAATTATTCATTAAAACGTTGAAATGTTCATTAAAACGTTAAAATCTTCATTAAAATGTTTAAATATTAATTTTTAAAAACGTTAAAATGTTCATTAAAATGTTTAAATGTTCATTAAAACGTTAAAACCTTCAATTTTAAAAACGTTAAAAGGTTCATTAAAATGTTACAATTTTCACAAAAATGTTAAAATGTTCATTAAAATGTTAAAATCTTCATTAAAACATTAAAATGATCATTTTTAAAAATGTTTAAAGGTTCATTAAAAAGTTAAAATTTTCATGTTTAAATGTTCATTTTTAAAAACGTTTAAAGGTTCATTAAAACGTTAAAATGTCTATTTTTTTAAACAAGCAGTCTCCTTCTGATATCATGTAGAAACAAGCAGTCTCTTTCTGATATCATGTCGAAACGAGCAGTATCTTGCTGACATCATAAAGAAACAAGCAGTCTGCCTCTGACATCATAAAGAAACAAGCAGTCTCCTTCTGACATCATAAAGAAACAAGCAGTCTCCTGATATCATGTAACAAGATATATATGTCTGATATATATCAGAATATATATATGCTTGTTGGATATAAATCTTCATTAAAACTTTTAAATTTTTATTTTTAAAAACGTTAAAATCATCATTAAAATGTTAAAATCTTCATTAAAACGTTAAAATTTTCATTAAAACGTTAAAATGTTCGTTAAAACGTTAAATTATTCATTAAAATGTTTAAATATTCATTTTTAAAAACGTTAAAATGTTCATTAAAATGTTTAAATGTTCATTAAAACGTTAAAACCTTCAATTTTAAAAACGTTAAAAGGTTCATTAAAATGTTACAATTTTCACAAAAATGTTAAAATGTTCATTAAAATGTTAAAATCTTCATTAAAACATTAAAATGTTCATTTTTAAAAATGTTTAAAGGTTCATTAAAACGTTAAATTTTTCATGTTTAAATGTTCATTTTTAAAAACGTTAAAATGTCTATTTTTTTAAACAAGCAGTCTCCTTCTGATATCATGTAGAAACAAGCAGTCTCTTTCTGATAGCATGTCGAAACGAGCAGTATCTTGCTGACATCATAAAGAAACAAGCAGTCGGCCTGTGACATCATAAAGAAACAAGTAGTCTCCTTCTGACATCATAAAGAAACAAGCAGTATCCTTCTGACATCATAAAGAAACAAGCAGTCTCCTTCTGATATCATGTAACAAGATATATATGTCTGATATATATCAGAATATATATATGCTTGTTGGATATAAATCTTCATTAAAACTTTTAAATTTTTATTTTTAAAAACGTTAAAATCATCATTAAAAAGTTTAAATCTTCAATAAAACGTTTAAATTTTCATTTTTTAAAAACGTTAAAATGTTCATGAAAACGTTCAAATGTCCATTAAAATGTTAAATTCTTTAAAACGTTTAAATGTTCCTTTTTTAAAAATGTTAAAAGGTTCATTAAAGTGTTAAAATTTTCATTAAAATGTTAAAATGTTCATTAAAATGTTAAAATCTTCATTAAAACGTTAAAATGTTCATTAAAACATTCAAATGTTCATTAAAACGTTAAAATCTTCAATAAAACGTTAAAGTATTCATTAAAACATTTAAATGTTCATTAAAACAAAAAAATGTTCATTTTTAAAAATGTTAAAATGTTCATTAAAACGTTTAAAGGTTCATTAAAATGTTGAAATGTTCATTAAAATGTTGAAATGTTCATTAAATTGTTAAAATGTTCTAGCCTAGTGAACTAGACCAAATTCTTGCTTTGCAAAGAATGGTCTAGGCATGCTCCATTGGAACCTCAGCAGCTCCTACCAGGACTCTGGCTAGCCAATCACAGCTCTCTAGAGGGGTTTCAAACACACAAAGAGCTGTGATTGGTCCATAATGGTGGGCCAGTCATAGTGCTCTATCTGCTTAGTGAACAAATCACAGAGCTTTATCCGCTTTTTGGGCCAATCAGGGCACTCTATATGCCTGGTGGGTGGGATGATGCAACAGAGTGAAACAAGAGTATGTCACATTCATTGTCCAGTGGAATGCGGAGATCATTTGAAAGACAACAGTAGAACCCGCCCCACAACCAAGAGCCGTCAATGGAGCATGGCCAGACTAAATAATACATTTATTTAGTCTGGCTTGCCAGGCTAAAAATGTTCATTAAAGCATTAAAATCTTTATTAAAACATTTAAATCTTCATTTTTAAAAACGTTAAAATCTTCATAAAAACGTTAAAATCTTCATTTTTAAAAATGTTAAAAATGCTCATTAAAATGTTAAAATGTTCATGAAAACGTTAAAATGTTCATTAAATTGTTAAAATGTTCATTAAAGCATTAAAATCTTTATTAAAACGTTTAAATCTTCATTTTTAAAAACGTTAAAATCTTCATTTTTAAAAATGTTGAAAATGCTCATTAAAATGTTAAAATGTTCATGAAAACGTTAAAATGTTCATTAAAACGTTAAAATCATCATTGAAATGTTTAAATGTTCATTGAAACGTTAAATTCTTCATTAAAACGGTTAAATGTTCATTTTTTTAAACGTTAAAATGTTCATTAAAACATTAAAATGTTCATTAAAACGTTAAAATGTTCATTAAAACGTTAAAATCTTCATTAAAATGTTTAAATATTCATTTTTTTTAAACGTTAAAATGTTCATTAAAATGTTTAAGTGTTCATTAAAACGTTAAATTCTTCATTAAAATGTTTAAATATTCATTTTTAAAAACGTTAAAATGTTCATTAAAATGTTTAAATATTCATTAAAATGTTAAATTCTTCATTAAAACGTTTAAATGTTCATTTTTAAAACGGTAAAAGGTTCATTAAAATGTTAAAATTTTCATTAAAACGTTAAAATGTTCATTTTTAAAAACGTTGAAATGTTCATTAAAATGTTTAAATGTTCATTAAAACGTTAAATTCTTCATTAAAACGGTTAAATGTTCATTTTTAAAAACGTTAAAATATTCATTAAAACTTTTAAACGTTCATTAAAACGTTTAAATGTTCATTAAAATGTTAAAATCTTCATAAAAACGTTAAAACCTTCATTTTCAAAAACGTTGAAATGTTCATTAAAATGTTTAAATGTTCATTAAAACGTTGAATTCTTCATTAAAACGGTTAAAAGTTCATTTTTAAAAACGTTAAAATATTCATTAAAACTTTTAAACGTTCATTAAAACGTTTAAATGTTCATTAAAATGTTAAAATCTTCATTAAAACGTTAAAATTTTCATTAAAACGTTAAAATGTTTGTTAAAACGTTAAATTATTCATTAAAACGTTGAAATGTTCATTAAAACGTTAAAATCTTCATTAAAATGTTTAAATATTCATTTTTAAAAACGTTAAAATGTTCATTAAAATGTTTAAATGTTCATTAAAACGTTAAAACCTTCCATTTTAAAAACGTTAAAAGGTTCATTAAAATGTTACAATTTTCACAAAAATGTTAAAATGTTCATTAAAATGTTAAAATCTTCATTAAAACATTAAAATGTTCATTTTTAAAAATGTTTAAAGGTTCATTAAAACGTTAAATTTTTCATGTTTAAATGTTCATTTTTAAAAACGTTTAAAGGTTCATTAAAACGTTAAAATGTCTATTTTTTAAACAAGCAGTCTCCTTCTGATATCATGTAGAAACAAGCAGTCTCTTTCTGATATCATGTCGAAACGAGCAGTATCTTGCTGACATCATAAAGAAACAAGCAGTCTGCCTCTGACATCATAAAGAAACAAGCAGTCTCCTTCTGACATCATAAAGAAACAAGCAGTCTCCTTCTGATATCATGTAACAAGATATATATGTCTGATATATATCAGAATATATTTATGCTTGTTGGATATAAATCTTCATTAAAACTTTTATTTTTAAAAATGTTAAAATCATCATTAAAAAGTTTAAATCTTCAATAAAACGTTTAAATTTTCATTTTTTAAAAACGTTAAAATGTTCATGAAAACGTTCAAATGTCCATTAAAATGTTAAATTCTTTAAAACGTTTAAATGTTCATTTTTAAAAATGTTAAAAGGTTCATTTAAGTGTTAAAATTTTCATTAAAATGTTAAAATGTTTATTAAAATGTTAAAATCTTCATTAAAACATTAAAATGTTCATTAAAACATTCAAATGTTCATTAAAACGTTAAAATCTTCAATAAAACGTTAAAGTATTCATTGAAACATTTAAATGTTCATTAAAACAATAAAATGTTCATTTTTAAAAATGTTAAAATGTTCATTAAAAAGTTTAAAGGTTCATTAAAACGTTGAAATGTTCATTAAAACGTTGAAATGTTCATTAAATTGTTAAAATGTTCATTAAAGCATTAAAATCTTTATTAAAACGTTTAAATCTTCATTTTTAAAAACGTTAAAATCTTCATAAAAACGTTAAAATCTTCATTTTTAAAAATGTTAAAAATGCTCATTAAAATGTTAAAATGTTCATGAAAATGTTAAAATGTTCATTAAAACGTTAAAATCATCATTGAAATGTTTAAATGTTCATTGAAACGTTAAATTCTTCATTAAAACGGTTAAATGTTCATTTTTTTAAACGTTAAAATGTTCATTAAAACATTAAAATGTTCATTAAAACGTTAAAATGTTCATTAAAATGTTAAAATCTTCATTAAAATGTTTAAATATTCATTTTTTAAAACGTTAAAATGTTCATTAAAATGTTTAAGTGTTCATTAAAACGTTAAATTCTTCATTAAAATGTTTAAATATTCATTTTTAAAAACGTTAAAATGTTCATTAAAATGTTTAAATGTTCATTAAAACGTTAAATTCTTCATTAAAACGTTTAAATGTTCATTTTTAAAAATGTTAAAAGGTTCATTAAAATGTTAAAATTTTCATTAAAACGTTAAAATGTTCATTTTTAAAAACGTTGAAATGTTCATTAAAATGTTTAAATGTTCATTAAAATGTTAAATTCTTCATTAAAACGGTTAAATGTTCATTTTTAAAAACGTTAAAATATTCATTAAAACTTTTAAACGTTCATTAAAACGTTTAAATGTTCATTAAAATGTTAAAATCTTCATAAAAACGTTAAAACCTTCATTTTCAAAAACGTTGAAATGTTCATTAAAATGTTTAAATGTTCATTAAAACGTTAAATTCTTCATTAAAACGGTTAAATGTTCATTTTTAAAAACGTTAAAATATTCATTAAAACTTTTAAACGTTCATTAAAACGTTTAAATGTTCATTAAAATGTTAAAATCTTCATTAAAATGATAAAATTTTCATTAAAACGTTAAAATGTTCGTTAAAACGTTAAATTATTCATTAAAACGTTGAAATGTTCGTTAAAACGTTAAATTATTCATTAAAACGTTGAAATGTTCATTAAAACGTTAAAATCTTCATTAAAATGTTTAAATATTAATTTTTAAAAACGTTAAAATGTTCATTAAAATGTTTAAATGTTCATTAAAACGTTAAAACCTTCAATTTTAAAAACGTTAAAATGTTCATTAAAATGTTACAATTTTCACAAAAATGTTAAAATGTTCATTAAAATGTTAAAATCTTCATTAAAACATTAAAATGATCATTTTTAAAAATGTTTAAAGGTTCATTAAAAAGTTAAAATTTTCATGTTTAAATGTTCATTTTTAAAAACGTTTAAAGGTTCATTAAAACGTTAAAATGTCTATTTTTTTAAACAAGCAGTCTCCTTCTGATATCATGTAGAAACAAGCAGTCTCTTTCTGATATCATGTCGAAACGAGCAGTATCTTGCTGACATCATAAAGAAACAAGCAGTCTGCCTCTGACATCATAAAGAAACAAGCAGTCTCCTTCTGACATCATAAAGAAACAAGCAGTCTCCTGATATCATGTAACAAGATATATATGTCTGATATATATCAGAATATATATATGCTTGTTGGATATAAATCTTCATTAAAACTTTTAAATTTTTATTTTTAAAAACGTTAAAATCATCATTAAAATGTTAAAATCTTCATTAAAACGTTAAAATTTTCATTAAAACGTTAAAATGTTCGTTAAAACGTTAAATTATTCATTAAAATGTTTAAATATTCATTTTTAAAAACGTTAAAATGTTCATTAAAATGTTTAAATGTTCATTAAAACGTTAAAACCTTCAATTTTAAAAACGTTAAAAGGTTCATTAAAATGTTACAATTTTCACAAAAATGTTAAAATGTTCATTAAAATGTTAAAATCTTCATTAAAACATTAAAATGTTCATTTTTAAAAATGTTTAAAGGTTCATTAAAACGTTAAATTTTTCATGTTTAAATGTTCATTTTTAAAAACGTTAAAATGTCTATTTTTTTAAACAAGCAGTCTCCTTCTGATATCATGTAGAAACAAGCAGTCTCTTTCTGATAGCATGTCGAAACGAGCAGTATCTTGCTGACATCATAAAGAAACAAGCAGTCGGCCTGTGACATCATAAAGAAACAAGTAGTCTCCTTCTGACATCATAAAGAAACAAGCAGTATCCTTCTGACATCATAAAGAAACAAGCAGTCTCCTTCTGATATCATGTAACAAGATATATATGTCTGATATATATCAGAATATATATATGCTTGTTGGATATAAATCTTCATTAAAACTTTTAAATTTTTATTTTTAAAAACGTTAAAATCATCATTAAAAAGTTTAAATCTTCAATAAAACGTTTAAATTTTCATTTTTTAAAAACGTTAAAATGTTCATGAAAACGTTCAAATGTCCATTAAAATGTTAAATTCTTTAAAACGTTTAAATGTTCCTTTTTTAAAAATGTTAAAAGGTTCATTAAAGTGTTAAAATTTTCATTAAAATGTTAAAATGTTCATTAAAATGTTAAAATCTTCATTAAAACGTTAAAATGTTCATTAAAACATTCAAATGTTCATTAAAATGTTAAAATCTTCAATAAACCGTTAAAGTATTCATTAAAACATTTAAATGTTCATTAAAACAATAAAATGTTCATTTTTAAAAATGTTAAAATGTTCATTAAAACGTTTAAAGGTTCATTAAAACGTTGAAATGTTCATTAAAACGTTGAAATGTTCATTAAATTGTTAAAATGTTCATTAAAGCATTAAAATCTTTATTAAAACGTTTAAATCTTCATTTTAAAAACGTTAAAATCTTCATAAAAACGTTAAAATGTTCATTAAAACGTTAAAATCATCATTGAAATGTTTAAATGTTCATTGAAACGTTAAATTCTTCATTAAAACGGTTAAATGTTCATTTTTTTAAACGTTAAAATGTTCATTAAAACATTAAAATGTTCATTAAAACGTTAAAATGTTCATTAAAACGTTAAAATCTTCATTAAAATGTTTAAATATTAATTTTTTAAAACGTTAAAATGTTCATTAAAATGTTTAAGTGTTCATTAAAACGTTAAATTCTTCATTAAAATGTTTAAATGTTCATTTTTAAAAACGTTAAAATGTTCATTAAAATGTTTAAATGTTCATTAAAACATTTAATTCTTCATTAAAACGTTTAAATGTTCATTTTTAAAAACGTTTAAAGGTTCATTAAAACGTTAAATTTTTCATTACAACGTTTAAAGGTTCATTTTTAAAAACGTTAAAATGTTCATTAAAATGTTTAAATGTTCATTAAAACATTTAATTCTTCATTAAAACGTTTAAATGTTCATTTTTAAAAATGTTTAAAGGTTCATTAAAACGTTAAAATTCATTTTTTTAAACAAGCAGTCTCCTGATATCATAAAGAAACAAGCAGTCTCCTTCTGACATCATAAAGAAACAAGCAGTCTGCCTCTGACATCATAAAGAAACAAGCAGTATCTTTCTGACATCATAAAGAAACAAGCAGTTTCCTTCTGATATCATGTAGAAACAAGATATATATGTCTGATAAAAATCAGAATATATATATGCTTGTTGAATATAAATCTTCATTAAAATGTTTAAACGTTCATTTTTAAAAACGTTAAAATCATCATTAAAACGTTTAAATCTTCATTAAAAGGTTTAAATGTTCACTTTTTAAAAACATTAAAATCTTCATTAAAACGTTTAAATCTTCATTAAAAGGTTTAAATGTTCACTTTTTAAAAACATTAAATTCTTCATTTAAACGTTAAATACTTCATTAAAACGGTTAAATGTTCATTTTTAAAAACGTTTAAAGGTTCAATAAAACGTTAAAATCTTCATTTTTAAAATCGTTAAAATGTTCATTAAAACGTTTAAATGTTCATTAAAATGTTAAAATCTTCATTAAAACATTAAAATGTTCATTAAAATGTTAAAATGTTCATTAAAACAATACATTCTTCATTAAAACGTTTAAATGTTCATTTTTAAAAACGCTAAAATGTTCATTTAAACGTTAAAATCTTCATTAAAACGGTTAAATGTTATTTTTTTTAAACTTTAAAAGGTTCATTAAAATGTTAAAATTTTCATTAAAACATTAAAATGTTCATTAAAACGTTGAAATGTTCATTTTTAAAAACGTTTAAAGGTTCAATAAAACTTTAAAATCTTCATTTTTAAAAACGTTAAAATGTTCATTAAAATGTTAAAATCTTCATTAAACCATTAAAATGTTCATTAAAACAATAAATTCTTCATTAAAACGTTTAAATGTTCATTTTTAAAAACGTTAAAATGTTCATTAAAACATTAAAATCTTCATATTTTTTTATTTATATTTGATTAAACAATGTTGATTAAGGTGTGTGTGTCTGAGAGAGATAGAGAGGGTGAGAGGGAGAGAGATGGAGTTAAAAAAAATAAAAAAATTCGACCGGAGCGGAGGTAGTGAGTTAATGCAGCACGTCAACTCTGTCTTGTCAAATGCACCATGTAAGTTAGTTATGAAAAAAGTAACTTTAAATATTCAACTGAAAAAGAAGCGAGCTGAAGAAAACCTAGGGAAAACTGAAGAAACGTGAGCAACAGTGAAGCAAGCACAGCGAGATCCGTTACTGTGTGTGTGTGTGTGTGTGTGTGTGTGTGTGTGTGTGTGTGTGTGTGTGTGTGTGTGTGTGTGTGTGTGTGTGTGTGTGCGCGTGGATGAGACGGACGGACTGTGTTCCCGGCCGGCTAGAGAGTTTTGTGTGTAGGGAGGGGCAGGCGCTCTATGTGACTGGCCAATCACAGAGCGTGAAGACAGTAAGTTACCCAATGAGGATTTTCCTTCAGCACGATTACAGATATTTCCGAGGTTTACTCGTCTCATGCTCGTATTCATCAAAAATGCTTTATCCGTACCGGATACTCGTCTGAAATGAGTATCCGGCTCATCCCTAATAAACATATTATAAATCAGCTGCGTTCGTGATTTAAAACATGCAGGAAATGTGCTGGAAGCAGACTGCAGCTCCAGGTATGTCAGCTCAATATTTTGTTAAAGAGCAAGTCAACCCCTACCTGAGTCTAACTCCACTCCCACTTCATGTTTGAAAAATGCAACACATGCTGTTGCCTGGCAGACCGAGAGGGCGGAGCCGCTAACAAATACACACACACTCAGGCTCACGACAGCATTGTGACATCATAATGTACCAGTTTACATCATAGCATACTTCTTAGCCAATAGCAGTGGCAGATTTAAATTAAAATACAGTGCAGAGTTTTTACCTGACAACAACACAACACTGCCAGTTTTAGGCAGAATAAATAAATTTTAACTAAGATGCACTGAAGTGCCAAATTATTGACGACACGTGTCTGCAGCACGATTAGACACTCGTTTATTTAGTTTATCGGCAAAAAAAGTTTATTTTGGGGTGACTTGCTCTTTAAGTCCCAACAAAGTGAACTGCCAGTCTGAAGTTGCAAGTAGAATATTCTGGCCAAAGGGGTGTGATATGGGCTAGGTGGCTGTTCATTAACCCTCTAAAACAGGAGTATTTGATTCCGGTCCTGGAAGGCCAGTATCCAGCAAGTTTTAGTGGTTTCTCTGCTCCAATATGTTTGATTCAGTGGTTTAATCACCTGTGCAGCAGTTCAGGCTCTGCAGAAGCTTAACCCCGTAAATTTCCAGGTTTAATTAACGCAATGGGGTTTTGTCCCTCGGGAGGGATGCTGGAATGCTAAGGAGTTAATCACCTGCTGGTTGAAATCAGGTGTGTTGAAACAGAGTTAAAACTAAAACGTGCTCGATACCGGCCCTCCAGGCTGGGAACTTCATACCACTGCTGTTAACAGTCATTTTAGCACATACTGGCTCAAGAAAATTAAAAAATATGAAAACATTTCATATCATGGCTTTAAAATGTGTGTAGGACTCCGACATAGGGTTCAGACTTTTTGCTGCAACTGTAAACACAATTTTCTGTAATTATTGAATACGAAGTTGATTAAAATACAGCTAAACACGACATACTAGCGGCATGAGCTGCCCTGTAAGACATCTTTTTAGTGACGTATGACAAACAGCTCTTCACGGTTTAGAGGAATTTAGATTTTTATGATGATTTATGACAAAATTCCTTAAAATGAATAACTGAACCTAGTTTATCTTTATGTAGACGGTAAAGTGTAGTGAAACAGCGCTAGTCTCAGTCGGCATAAGCAGCAGGGCCCTGCAGGGAATCGAACCCCGTCTCATTACTGAGAGTTCCGTTACCAGAGCCTTTTGCTTTGGGCGACCTGAGACGGTAAAGCAAAACCTGCATCAACACAGCATTTAATGTTGGTGGAACATAAATTCTGTCTTGATGCAGGAAAAAAGAAACCGTCAGATTAAAAAATTATTTCCAATTAAATTAATTTTAATATTTTATAAATGTTTTACAGATTTAGAGCCTCCTTTGACTTTTACGCTTTTCGTTAACTTCTCGTTCTTTTATGATGTTTATCCGTTCTTTAGTCGCGGTCAAACGCATCGTAATTTTGTTCTGCGGTGAATCTTAAAGTTATGTTGAATGTAAATAATCTGAGTCTTTATTGCTTCAATTTAACAGCACAGTAACTTGTTAAAATATTCAAGTTAATTTAAATCATTTACATGTTTAATTAGACTATATTTTATTAGCCTTTAATATTTTAGTATTTATTGTTGAACTTTTGTAAAGAGCTATTTTTAAACGCGTGCACATTTAAACACTAAAACCTTTGTTTGCTCCATCTGTGTCAGAGCTCTGCTGTTCAGCTCCTTCCTGGTTCCTGCAGGACCACAAAGCCCAGAGAAGCTCAGTCCAGCAGGACGTGAGGACACGAACAGACACGCAGAGCTCCTCCTAAACCTGGAATCAAACTTTTCTACAGATGATTTAGAACAGTTTCTTGTGACAGAACAGTTAGTGAAACAGAAAGGACATGATGAAGATGATGTTATCGTCCTTGTCTTTCATACAGATCAAATATCACCCCAGTTTATGCTCATGTCACTAAGTAAACGTCCCATTTCTCACTAAGACCTGCTCTATCGGCTCTACCAGATTATCAGAAGCATCACTGTAGTTGTAGTTTTGCCTCCATCTTCCTGCCCTCCTTGGTCTCTTGTTTATCTTCTACTACCTCTCATCATCCATCTCAGGTGGGATCTTGTTTGCTCCGATGGCCTCTTGAGTTCCAGGCTTACATCTTTTAGTGAACGTTAAATCATATACTAATATACATGTATGTATGTGTGTGTGTATGGTATGATGCTAAACCAGACTGCCTGCTCCATCAGATGAAAAGGAAATCCTCTCAGGACCCAAATAAAATAGAAGATTTAGCAACCAGACACAGAAGCCCAGGTGAAACGTCCACATCAGCATCTCCAGTTCTACCAGCTCTAAAAACACACTTCTGAAATAATAAAACACTAAACTCAGCCAACGGATGAAGACGTCCTGGTGCCAGATGCTACCTAAGACATCACCAGTTCAGCTGACTTGATAAAACACTTGGTGACTAAAACAAACATCTGGTGACCTGGTAAAAAACAGTCCTGGTGCAACAAGCTACCTGAGACAAACGTTTCCAGTCAACCTGTTCAAGAAAGAAAGAAAGAAAAAAATCTTCAGTGGCGCTGCACTGGAAAAAAAAGATATCTCTAGTCCGAGTCGGAGTCGTCCGAGTCGTCCCATCTTGGTCTCTTCGGTGGGATGTACGGGAAGCGCTCTCCAGTCCTCTTCTGGCTGGATCCAAGGACCGAGGTAGAAGGAGTGGGTTCTTCTACATCCTGGACCTCTTCAGCGCTCCCGTGGGCAGGCCTGGGATCTTCTGGAAGCTCTTCCGGTGGGGCCGGAGGAGCTACCGCCAGCCAGAAGTCTTCTGGTGGTGGAAGCTGCTGGTCTTCATCGCTATCCAGAATTGAGCTACCATAACCAGAGTCCACACTAGAAGCCAGAAAACCTTCTAAAGCTGACCAATCTGAGCTATTGTCAGTCTCCTCCGACTCCTCATCACTACTCAGACCCTCAACTGCAAACTCTGCCTCTTCTAGAGGAGCCTGACCATGATGACACACAAACACCACATCATCATCAGGAATGTGAAGGGCTGGGTACCCACCTTCATCTTCACCGAGAATCCGGATGACCTCAGGGACCCCTGCAGTCACGGGACGCTCCACGATGAAGATGCCTGTGAGGACAAAACAAGACACATTAAATCTACTTGTCTCATAAAACAGTTATTAAAAAGCTACAGTGACTCGTTTACAATACAAGAGATGTGTGTCTGCATCTGCATGTGTGCACAAGATACACTTTACTAATCTGGTTGTTTTTTAGGGTTTAACAGGTTAAAACCGATTTCTGCTTTTACTGAGAAAGTTTCCATTTTTAATTGATGTGATTGTTTATTATTTATGTTTCATATTTATAGCTGATGTATTTCTAAAAAGATTTATTCTTTTACAGCTTGTAGACACAACACTGCTCAAATAAAGTTGTTTTAGAATGGGCTCTACAAAAATAAACAGAAGACTCAAACTGGTGAAAACTGTTTAAAAAATATTCAAACGGACAGAAATGCATTTATAAACCTGAGAACCAACTCAGAGAACACGTCAAACTTTTTACTTGGATAAAACTGATGAAGTCCTTAAAGATCAAAGGTCTCTAGTTCACTCAGATTTATGAAAACAACTCATGTTCACCGATGCTAACAGGCTGAAGCTAAAGCTAGCTGTATGTTCTAGCATGTTCTACGTCATGACGTTTCATACCTGGTTCACCCGTTTCTATGGTTACGAAAACAACATGTTATTGTTTGAACCATACATTTTTAGAATCGTACATGTCATTTAATTAATTTTAAACATTTCGATGTAAAATTGAACTAAATGGACTTGCTGAAACCAAATTGGTGGTTTTCTTTTAACGGTTCTCTCTAGTCTGATATAGTCATCCCACCGACCTGCTGGCTGGGACCCTCAAGATGTTGAGGCTGTGTGATGAGGTTGAGTCACGGGTCGGTGCTAATGTGAGAAACATTTTGTCTCTATCCCGCTAAAAGAACCACATATTCAGCTTTTATTTTGCGTGCCCAGCTGACAAAAACCAACAGGCACTCCTCGCGCTCATCACCTTGCTGCTGTCCATCCTCTTTTATATCAATAACACAAATGAAACCAATACATGCCAGAACAAAACTAGTAAAAACATTTGATGTGTTCAAACTGGGGATTACAAAAGCACAACAGCGCTTAAAGTCCTCACTGTTCCAGGGGAATTTGAGCCTCACTTGTCCACAGAAAACATGTTTCACCTAAAACACCAAATCTCATCTCGTCTTTTTCCGCCTATCCGTGTCCGGGTCGCGAGGGCAGCATCCCAAATAGGCAGTTGTTCCACACCGTCCTCTCCCCAGCCACCTCCACCAGCTTCTCCGGCAGGACCCCTAGGCGTTCCTGGGCCAGTTCGGATATGTACTTTCTCCAACGTGTCCTGGGTCGTCCTGGGGGCCTCCTGCCAGCAGGACATGCCCAAAACACCTCACCAGGGAGGCGTGCAGGAGGCATCCTAGCTAGATGCCCAAACCACCTTAACTGACTCCTCGATATGGAGGAGCAGCGGCTCTATTCCGAGTCTCTACCGAATGTCCGAGCTCCTCACCCTATCCCTAAGGCTGACCCAGCCACCCCGCGGAGAAAACTCATTTCGGACGCTTGTATCCGCGATCGTGTCCTTTCTGTCATTACACAAAGCTCAATACCATAGGTGAGGAGTGGGCGGTAGTAGATCGACTGCTCTTGCTGGGGAGGTTCGCAGCCGAGTGTGAAGAGGCTGGGATGAGGATCAGCACCTCCAAGTCTGAGACCATGGTTCACGATCGGAAAAGAGCGTTTGTCAACTCCATGTCGGTGGAGAGGTCCTGCCTCAAGTGGGAGAGACAGCTGTAGTGACCTCAGTAATTGCAGCACTTATTGCATCATCGGCATCATCATGCCAACGTTTTTATTTTTTACTTTAAAATCAAAACAAACAAGGCTGTCACCGAAAATATTTGAAATATTTCAAGCGGTTTACAAATGCACTTCCCAGTCACTCCATGCATATACAGTGTAATGCAATCAGAAGCGTTAATGCATTTATTTTTTCCATCATTTTTATTGCTCCCCCAGACGAATCCGTGACGGTACTCTAGTGGAAGATCCACAGACACTTCCGGGTTGAAGACCGGCGGTGGGTCACCGGCCTCCGGTACGGAGTCAGGAAAAGCAGGGGAGCACCAGAGCCAGATGGAGAGCAGTTCTCAATTTCTGAAATAATTTATGACAACTGCTACCAATGTGGATTGTGGAATAAAAAGAGATAAACTGTTAGTTTTCTCAATATTGTCATTGCAATCGGGGCAGATACCGCCATCTGCCGGCTTAACATGGTATTGCAGTACAATTTAAACAACTTGGGAGTGAAAAGGCTGTTTGTCACTACAACAGATTTGGGGATGTATTTTATTGTTAATAGATATTGTGGTTTTACAACAATAAAGTTTTGTACTGTGCATATGGATTTATCACTCTCTGTAATGTGAAGGGACTCCAACAAAGAAGACTTAGAACACAATAAAACTTTATTAAAACCAAGACCTATGCTGTTTAGTCTTGTACCTCAAATCTGGAGAAAACTTTGAGGTTCTTCTCATCTATGATAAAGGAACAGAACTTGTCATAGTCTTTTTTATTTTCAAAAGCAAAAGTCAAATGTTCTGCTGGAGATTCATAATCATGGTCCTCGTTCCAGCTTCGAACTGCCTCAAGGACTTCCTGCTGTTCTTCCTCATCCATGGACAGAACGGATGGCACTTTAACCATTCCCTCGAACAGTGTTCCCTTTACCCACTCAGCTGCTGCCAGCGTGTCTGCCAAAATACTGCTTTCCTGTGAAAATGACAGACACACACACACACATATATATATATACATGCAATGTTTATGCATGTATGCTGAAAACCCCTCTTTGATTTCTAAGTAGAACTTGCAAAATTCCCGGGACATCAAACACCCTCCGCCCTCACTGTAAATATATACATATATACTATATACTATGCTTGTTATGTGTGCTTTACCTTTGGAGTGTCATCATTAATGACCAGTTCTGCTTTTCTGTGAGGTCAGAGAAATCATAGCGTTTCAAAATTACAGCTTATTATACATGCTCCTAACAGGAGTCAGCACCCAAATGTTACTATACCCTTCATTGTCAATGAATGGCTTGGTCTTCATAAGCAAGTCTTCTGCTTGAAAACGGCAGATGACATTTGTAGTCTGCAACCACTGAATCAGAGCCTATAAAACAATTTTACATCAAATTAATTTGGAAAAAGTTAGAATCTACATTATGCAGATGTTTGGCCACATTATTATTGTGAAGGCACTATTTTCTGTTGGTGAGAATGTAATTTTAGCATCCAACTTCTTCCTGCTTGTGTTACAAAACATTACAAATACTAGTAAGTTGTGTTTTTTGCGTATTTATAAGTGTCATATAAACATACCTCGGGCAGAACAACATCTGTTATGAAATGAGGATCCACAGATGTATTTCCTGAACGTGACAGGACTCTTTCCAAACGCTGGATGATTGTTTCAGTCTGGAACAGGAAGTAATAAATATAATAAATGAACAATAAAAATATACAATTAATTGGGAGGTTGGAGACAAAGTCATTAAATTCTTTAGTTCTGTATAACTTCCAATGTACGTTCTTGTCAATAACACATTATTTATAAATTTTACCATGGCCAATTTACACCTTATCCTGAAGAATAAATCTCTGTTTAGTAATTCTTCTTTTAGTAATATTGTAAAAATTTGTATTTGGATTTACTGTACATATTTAGAGAGTAAGAGGGACGGTGTTTTAAAAAATACATTAACCTCAAAGGGAAATATGCATTGTACCGGTTTATAGGTCAAGAACTAATTTCAGCCTGTAGTCCCAGGGAAGGCTGCTTTTATAAGAACATGTTTTGAAATGTCATGTTAAAAAAAGGAACTGCATAAAAAAAAGACCAATTTGATGTTAAATTACATTAAAACTTGCCATACATTCACGCAACAAACATATTATCTACACCCTCTCATCTACATTGGTTATCGGGTGTTGGTGCAAGTTTGCTTTGATGAAAGGTCAGATACAGAAGAACAGAAAGGCTCTGTGTATTTCCTACCCTATACAAAACAGGCTGAAAAGATATAACCAGCAATGCATAGAGATAAACTAACACCATCGGTAAAGTAAATGGTAATAACGTAAATATTTTGCTCATATTCATTTCTTGGAGAACACAATACTTATAGCTGTTGCACTGCTAAACATATTTTGTTAAAACTTGTTTAGCATTGTCATACAGTTAAGGCTATGATGACACAAGAGATGGTGTATTGAAAGAAAAGTAGGTGAAATAACATTCCACATACCGTCATGTCATCAAATACGGTTACATGCTCACTGTAGTGTTTTCTGAGACTTGGGTCAAATCCTTTGTGCTTCCACAGATACATTCTGTTCGAAAGGATGTGGCCGGTCTGCAGGTTTCTTTCCAAGTCCTGTAATGTAGTATGCATATGAAGACATTTACGTTTTGACTTTTTATAAGACTGCTACTTTGGAGCTACTCTAAAGACGATGATAAATATACGTCCTTACCTTAATCTCTGAATCTGTCAGAATGTCATCTGCATAGACTCCTTCCATAATCTTTTTCCTGTGAAGGACAAATTACTTTTAAATACCAATCTTTAGTTTTCTCAGTTTTCCAAATCCACAAATGATTTTGAAGGGCAATGATTTACTCTTTTTCCTCATTGAATAATACAAGGAGCACTGCAATGACTACATAATTTAATGTGTCTTACAATTTGAAGTCATTTCAAATGACCAACAAATTTTGCATTCTTGACAGTGTGATATATTTCTCTTTGATGCTACATATAACAAAGTACGTGGTGTTTTGAAGTAACGGTGTGTAGCTTGAAACTAATTTGAGTATAGACTGAGCTGTTGTTCTAAAAGGGATGCTGCTTGTCTTACACATCAACATGTATACTGCATCCACAGAAGAAGTCCTTGGAAGCCCAGTCTCCGGTCACACCAGCACACTCAAAATGCAACCAGCTTTTACAAGCAGTGCATTGCACCCACTTGTATTTTTTAATGTGCTCATGGAAAACACTGTGGAAAGTACATTTTTATACATGTCAGAATAAAAGTGACACTGTTCAATTTTACATGATTAAAAAAATAACAACCTTTGACATTCAACAATTAAGTAGATATGAGATGGTAACATACCTGTTCTTTCCAGTTGCCCTTTGAAACAGGCATGTCCTAATTCTCCAGGACAGGCAATGGATGCTGGAGTCAGTGTCTTTTATTTCTGTTCCTTGAAGCTTAACTTCCTTTTGTTTTATAGCCAACATTTCTTGCATAGTTGGTGGGAAATCCTGTATTAATAAAAAATATCAAACAATGCAGCACTGAATTCTTATAAAAGTAATCTACATTACCATATTCTACCAGGTGAAGACAGCTAACCTCAGGATTAACGTTTTCTAGCATTTGGGTGGCATGGTGCAGACGAAGAGTCCTGCATTGGTTCACTGTCAATGCTTCTGTCATGGATTCACGATGTTTAACTACATTTTCAACAGCCTTGTTAGAGAAAATATATGGAATATGGTTGAAACATCAAATTAAAGACAAACAGTTGTAAAACCAGTTAGGATCACAGACACTCACTGAGCACACAAGTACGCCACAGTTCACAGAGTCTTGCTGCTTCCACTGTGGAGGATATACCACAGTCCAGCCGTCAAGCCCACCGGAAGACCTGAAGACATTCCTGCAAAAGATAGTTCAAGCCTTATGTATTACTGTAGTATCAAAATTTAAAAGGTGACATATTATTTTTGTTTTGTAAATACCTCAGTAGATTCATGTCTTCATCACTGATAATGCAGTATAGTGAAAGGGAATCATAGATGTGAATTGCTTTTGCTTTGAAGTCAAACACCTAAAAGGAAATGTATATTTTCGTCATTTGAGTAACAGCAAATTTAACACTTTTTTTCTAATTTTACTTTTTGTGGTATTTCTATGGGTCTACAGGTTGGGTAGTTTACATGTTACATATTGGACGATGGGAGATACTTGAATATAGAATTTAAGAATCAATCTTTCAATCAGGGAAAATAAATAATTAAACTGAGGACAAGCAGTCCACCCAGATAAAAAGAAACGAAGCTATATATACTACTGAACAATAAATAAAGAAAACTTTACTGTGCTGGGATTTTGATCACTGACTAGTAGCTGGTTAGAGAACCTCAGAGTGGAGACCAGGCAGACAGAAGGAGAAAAAACAGTTACAGAGCAGTTGTATCAAAGACAGAGTTAGGGAACAGTAAGGTTGATAAAGATAAATAGCAAAAAAAAATATATATATATATATATATATATATATATATATATATATATATATATATATATATATATATATATACCAACATCAGCACAAGATCATGTTAAAACACTTCTAAACATTTCAAAACACGTACCCCCCCCCCCCCCCCACCCCACCCCCCCACACACACACACACACACACACACACACAAAAACACTATAATAACAGTTATGGTAGCTCACCCAAAGAATGAAATGATTCCCTGTCTCTGGAGAGGAATGCCCCACTATCCTAGGGAGGAATACTGTGTCAGCAACCTGAAATGAAAGGATTTATTAATCAGAAATTTTAGTTCCTCTATTAGTTTTTGTAATGCATTTTAACACAGTCCATAGATTTTCAAATATCATTTAAAAAGGACTTGCAGGGATGTTCTTCACAAGCTGGTCACTGACAGACCCATTTTTCTTCCACTCACGGTGCCATAAAATAAAGTCAAAGGTGGCCAATGAGGCACACTGAAAAAGAAAAGTATACAGAAATACATTTATGTATCTATCACCAAGGATTATACTATTTCCAAATTTGAACCTATATACATATATATTACCATGTTCTCTTTTGCCAGTTGTGCTACTCGATAGTTCACAGCCTACAATTAAATGTAACATTTGTGTATTTAAGTTATAACAGAAACTAGATATAGGAAACATATCATGATTCTTTTCCAAAGCAAAAATATAAATATACTTACGTCATCTGTCAACCATGGCATAACCAAGGAGGATTCTTCCAACAGCTGTTGGGGGCACACACTGGCAATGTCTTTTATAGACACTGGAAAACGCCGCGTAGCATGAGCAATCGCTTGTTGCTCATCCCGTTGTCCTGTCAATAACCTTCTCAACTTGTCCTGAAGCATTGGTTTAGGAAAAAAAACTTTGTGAGAGCATAAACCAAATGGGTAGAAAAATCATTTATATTTTTAAAATTTACCTTGTTGTTGTCATCCACAATATATCTCTGGGCAACAAAAGAGGATGTCACATTTTTATCCTTTTTGATGCAGGCAGAGCTCTCCATATTGGATGGGAACGTTTCCATGCCTGAAACAGATAAAAGTTGTACAACTTAGAATGATTTCAAAATCATATTTTCATTAATAGCACTGTGTTGACAACTCAGTATTGTGTTCTATTACTTTGTTGTAACCAAGGTTATAAAAACCAACAACTGACAAATTACACAACTGTTATTATTCCTTCATCATTTCAAATAATCCTTATAAATATAATTTACTTTCACATGTTGATCAAATTACCTGTAGGCTGCAGTCCCAACATGCCACTCAATCCCAAAGACAGTGGGGCATTACACAGGGTCTCCATTTCTGATTTGAACTGGGTGTTTATGTTATTGTTGTGCAATTCTATCAAGACCCTGACAGTCTGCTTGAAATGTGTTTCAGTCATTTGGCACAATGAATACCTCACAGAGGCAAGTTCACGATTAAACTGTTCTGCTACAGCAGAGTTAATTTCTTTTCTGAGGGCAGGGCAAATGTTGAGGCTTCTCAGCTTTTCTTCTTGACGCTTTTGATTTTTTTGATGAAACCTGTCATACAGAGAAAACCTTTCAGACGTTCCTGTGACTGGATGTTTAGCTGACATTCTTTCCACATTTGCCTCTGGTTGTTGTGGCAAAGGACATCTCAGTTGTTTTACCCAATCCATTTCAACTTGTAGTTCTTTGGTCTTTGCTTTATTTATATTGTCCTGGGTAGGTGAACAGAGTCTCCCATCATGCGGCTTGAAAAATAATTGATTTGTGCGGTTGTTAGTGTGACGTGCGACCTGTCCAGCTACATCAGATATGTAACATGTCGGGAATCTTTTGAAACTGAGCAGTCCGTCACAGTGGTCTCTTGCAGACTCCATCCAGAAGAGGAAGTTCACATAATAGACAACTCCATGCATACATGAGAAATGGAGAACACCACCTGCAGATTAAACCAAAAACATGTAAATTCTATTAACGTCTGTGATGGGAACATTTAATGTTTTGTAATTTTATGAAAAAACTTCCATAACAATGCCAGCAACAGAATACTGTTACCAAAAGTTAACTCACCACCAGCTTTTTGTAGTTTAATGAAAAGCTTTGGGTAAACATCTTTGAAATTCAACAGCTCCTGAAGTCTGTTTGTCAAATCTGCTATGGACCCTTCAGAGGAGACACCCAAAGCAAGACAAGCATCCTGGAGATCCTTTTTAGGACACTGAAAATAGAGAATTTACATATTTCAATATGGACAAAAGATTATCTGTAGATATTGAAAGGGCATAAAGCAATAATTATATCAATTAACCTTTTTGGAGTCCAAGATTTGCAGTATGATGTCCTCATTTATTTCCTTTATGGGTTGAGTTCTATGTTCTGTAGTCTTTGTTAACGCTTTTTTGCACTCTGTTTTAGGAAGGATGTTTCCCACTCTGGTGTGTTCCCCCATCCAGGGTGCCAAAGTTGAGTGGTGAGTTGATGTACTGTATGGGTTGCCCAAAGTTGTTCCTTCAACAAAAAATAGTAGGCCATCAAATAGAGAAACCTAACTTTAAACTTTAAATGGTCTTTCTTGTACTTGAATTATGTTCCTTATTTAATTTGTATTTGTATCCATAATATTATAGACTTCAAATTCATACATACCTGATAAGAGGCCCTCTGCTATTAACGACTTGTCCAGATCATTCCATGCCTTAACAATGTCAACCTCTAGGTGTTTGTCGGAAACGCAGTCAGGATCAGGTCTTTTAAAGGTCCCCACTAGAAACAACAGATATTAAAGTATTCAGAACTTTTTCACAAAAATTAATCTTCAAATATGCACAATTTAAAACTTGTAACAAACATATTTTGGAAAAACATTGTAGAGCTACTTAATGGCACGTGTTGTTTAGGTTGTACAGTCGTGGCCAAAAGTTTTTATGACACAAATCCTGGTTTTTCCACAGTTTGCTGCTAAACAGCTTTTACATCTTTGTTACTGATGTTTCTGTGATGTACAGAAATACAACATTCTGGAGTTTATGCAAGTTGCTATTATAAAAAGAACAATAAAAGAAGAAGTTAAAAAATGTATGTCTTACATGGGATATCAAATGCCAATTTCCAGTTGGCATCTGCTATTAACACAGGTGGGTAGTAACCACACTGGTAGCATGAAAACTGAAAGCCAAAGTCTGTAAGTGACAGGAAGTGATGAAAAGCTCTTCTTATAGTTTGATGGTGGTAGCGATTGTCGTTGAAAAAGTTCAAGGTGTCCAGCATGCGTCCACTTGTTGTCTTGTTCTGTCAAAAAACACACTAACAATGTCATAGAAATACATTTCAGCTCAGTTACTTGTGCAAAGAGTCTAAAACTTAAAAGTGTCACAGACATGTTGAGATTTGATTTTTGTTTGAAAATTATCTCTTTTGGAAGTTGCCCTACCGCTAATCCTGACAGTAGAAGCTCACACAATGGCAGAGTAAGGAGCACAGCGTTGTTGAAATTGTGGAATCCTGAAGAATACTCCTGGAATCGCACAATGTTACTGCATCCTGGGCATTCTTTTACAGCAACTGAGACACCTAACGATCAAAAACATTTTCATCAGTTCATGTTGTATAGTAATTGAACAAAGAACCTGCATGAACAAAAAACATGTTGTAATCGACAATATAACAAAACACAAAATGGTAAAGCAATGTTTTCATTCATTTAATACTAAAATAAGGAAAAGAATTGCACAGTTACCTTTTTTTACGTAGTTAATGCCATACACAGTGGCTTGTGTTGTCACCACTTTTGGAAGCCCCAATTCTGGAGGAGTTGGCCCTGGACAGTAGGGACAGTTTTTTTCCAAAGGAACAAGGGTTGTGGATGGAGTCTCTTCCTGAGTTCGAAGGTTTAATGACAATTCTTTTAAGGGTGGGATGCGCTTCTGGGTATGAATATAGTCTGTCATGGCACATATTTTTTGGGTAGTGACACTGCATTGTGTACATGATATGTCATCTTCCATCATGTGACTTTCCAAATCTTGAATGTCCTCTGCCTGCACATCGGAGGTGGGCATTAAAGTGTCTGGTGACTCTTGGAAAATCCACCACATTGCCATCATTCGATGAATACATCGATGTGATCTTTGGCTTCCCTTACACTGACAATTCCACTTTCCTACAACAGCATCAAAGGTGACCCTTGTCCGTCTAAACTGACACCAGTTGTCTGTTTTATTTGTGAAAACTGAAAAAAAAAACCATCGTTGTGAATGTCCTTTCTCTCCAAAATTCACGGGGAAAACACTGTCCACTTTGCAGTTTTTTGCATCTGTATCCAGTTTTTCACACTTTTCACCCCACTCAGTGGACATCAAGCCTTTTTCAAGCATGACTTTGAGTGAAGCAGGTGTGAGTTCTGCTGGTTTAACATATTGCTTAGCATGCTTAGTTCGTTCAAGATGAACGCACTCTTTTCCTGGATTTCCTGAAGACCATGCTATTTGCATAAATTTGCGACAGTTTTCAACTTCGCAGTCTATTTTTGGTGGGTTGGTTGACTTCACAACATGTATAGGAAAATGTGGACTGTGCTCATGCTTTGGGGTGACATACAACCCGTTTCTTATGTCCACACATATCATAGGCATTGTTTCTATTGAATGAACATCCCTAATATGCCGTTGCAGGTTTTTGTGGGAACTAAGGAAAGCTGTGCAATGTGGACAACAGAAATTCTCTGTTTTTGAGTCCGAACTGTCTTTTTCCTCGCCTGTGATGTCTTTTAGTTTTCTTTTTAAGGTGTTCACCTTGGCTGTAAAAATAAACAAAAATTATTAAACACATTACTCATTAGCACATTCAAAAAACACTTAATCAACCAACAATGTAAGGCAAAGCTGTAAAAAAGTATGAATCCTCAAATGGTTAAATACTTACCATGACTTTTATGTGATGATGTATCTGCAGGAGACAAAATTAAAAAAAGATCAGAGGAATAACTAATACCTTAAAGAGTTGTGTTTAATTAGGTCATTAAAAAGTTAGTGCACGGGACACAAACACAAGACAATCTGGCATTTGACAGACAATGTTGCTTATTGTGGCTTTTCAGCTGTAGGCAGCTTGATTGTGTTCATTTAGACATACATGTTACTGCAGAGGAAGCACCTACCATGTTTGTCTTGTAAATGCTTCATGAGAAATGTTGATCGTGTGTACACCAATTTGCAGAAAGGACAATGATAGTGACTTCTTAACGTTTGTGTGCGTTCCTTAAGGTAACAGGATACCACAAATTTCTCTGAAAAAGAGCAGTACATTGGTGAGTAAGTTCAATGAAGAAATGGACTAGGACAAAATATTGGACATCATGTATTGTAGCACAGTGAAACAATACCTTGTTTATCGCATACAAAGTAAATTGCTTCTTTTAGGTGTTTTCTTTGGAGATGAAAAGTGTTTCCAAGTTCCTTCTTTTCACAGAAGATACACTGTGAGGCAGCGCATGCCAACAATGAAGCAACATCAGAAAAGACAAAACGTGAATCTGTAATATACAAACAAAAAAATTCAGAAAAAATTGGTAAAACATCACATTTTGGAATATCAAAAACCTTATTACATGTGTACTATGCACTGTTAAATATCTGACATTCATTTCCATTAAGTCATTTACCCTGTAGGCCCAAGGGTGGCCCAGTGTAGGCCTACAGCAGAGACAGTTGTTCAATAATATGGCAAATTGAAAAATGTAATATAGCTATGCCATACTGGCAGGTTAACTGCAAAGCAAGGGCTGCAACAACTTGTAAAGATATTTGATCGGTTGTACATGCCCTGAACTAGCAAATGAAATCTGGCATGTTATGCAGAAACACTGAAATTGTTATAACAGCGTAAATCTTGTTGTTTCATACATATAGGCTACTTATTTAATTAGGGGGATATCAATTTAAGCAAATCTCTAAACTACAAAGGTTAGCGCTTAAAGGGTTAAAGCAGCGCACACAGAGACCACATCTCACCTTCCATTGTTCAAATGACGACAGCAAGTGGCGAAAACCAGTTGACTCTGTGGGGGGAAGGGTGGGGAAATTAACGCTGTTAGATCCTCTTATTTTCTTGACTATTTTCTTTTTTAAATCCAATACATCTCGGTTATCATGAGGTGTAATTAACATGTAATAGCATGTAGTTGGTTTTAGAGTCGAACATCCAACTCAGTAACATTTTCACCACTCAATTAATGATTAATATTTTAACAGAAAATTGAAAAAGTGTACCTATTATTTTTTTGCAAATCATTGCTGTAATAGTTTTGATAACACATTTACCCCAAAAAGAAATAAAAAAATAAACCAAAAATAAACAACAAGAAACGACTGTCTTGAACTTAGGTAAGCGTGGGTCGGCAATGGTGCAGAAATGAAGTTCCCGCTGTGTTCCGAGCACCGTTAACTCCAAAAGCTATCAAAACAAAACCTACCTCTATACGTAGCTTCTGCGAAATTAACAAATAAAGCAATAACTTACCACGCAGAATAACAAGGTAATTTAACTAAAATAACTAGGAGAAATCTTTACAAATACTTTACAAATAAGGAGAGACGTGAAGAACAATGTGCTAACAGTGTAATGCTTAAGTTATAAGCAATGATTTACTTTTAACAACAAAACATGTCATCTGGGTGAAGACAACAAATAAATTACCTACCGATTTCTCAGGATCCAAATGGTAACTGGCTGAACTAAGTTGAATCACCACGCTAAAAAGAGCGAACTGTGTGGACGTAACACGTGATTACATGACGTGAAGTTAGCTTCATAATCATGTCTCGGTTCCGTCAAGCAACAAAACCCCTCCTCCACTTCATTAAAACATTGTTATGACATGTAGTACCAGATTCAAAAGAGTAGGCCCACAGAAAGGTCGAATTTAAACGGTACGTCTCTACACAAATACGTTCCATCAGTGCCGCAAAACATCAAAATATCATTTGCTTTTAACATAAAAAAAATAACATTGTAAACATTTAAAATTTTAATTAATAAAACAAATACATATATAGCTTGAAACCAAAATGTTGTTCTTAAAAACTACATAAATAAGTGACCAGACAAGGTTTGTGTTATTTTAAAAATAATTAGTAAATCCTGGCAAATAGCCATGTAGTCAGCACTTCTAAAAAATCAAGAACTTGGCTCCACCACACAGATGCACACAAGCAGAAACCAACTGGAAGCCTATACAACACCATAAGAAATTAAGGCCATTAAAGCAAATAAGTAAACATAATAGTCTTGTTACTGCAATAATAATAATAATAATAATAATAATATATTATTATTATTATTATTCACATGACCATCATACACAAGTGAAAGTCAACCCTGTTTGACAGCCTGTGACAATGAAGCCATCATAAAACTATTTAATACACTTTATAAAATCTCCTCTCTTTTGCGTTCTTTGCGGTAGCTGAAAGTGCTGACAACCATTATCAATGTACAATTTAGACACATTGAAAAAACAGGTATGCAGATATTGATACAATGTCAAAAGGGTAAAGATAAATCAGGATTAACATGCAAGCAATGTCAAAAACACATAGGACAAAAAGGGAAATTATATTTAGGCTTATACAGTAGGCTGTCTTTGCAATGCAAAGCCATCACATCCATAAAGCTATTATTTCAGGCAGCAGCCTATGTGCAATTGGGTCAATTTTCTACATTTCAATCAATCAATCAAAGCTTTCTTTATAAAGCGCCTTCCCTGTCGGGAAGCCCAAGGCACTGAACACGGTACATGAGAAAGTGAAATATGGTGAATAAATCGAAAATAAAAACAATTCAAATATTACAAAAAAAAGATAATACATTCTAGTAGACGAGAAATGGGTAAAACAAGGGATAGAGTGAACCAATGAAAACAGGGAAATCAAATCAACATAAAACAGGGAAAAATTCAAACATGTTCTGGAAACGCCAAGCGGAGGAGGTGGGTTTTTAGGCGACTCTTAAAGACTGGCAGAGATGGGGACAGCCTAACTGAGGGTGGCAACTGGTTCCAGAGTGACGGTGCTAGGACTGAGAAAGCCCGGTCCCCACGAGTACGACACCTAGAACGAGGGACAGCGAGCAGGCCTTGGTCAGAGGAGCGCAGAGCGCGTGATGGGGAGTGTCTGTTCAGGAGCGTGGCTAGATAGGGGGGGCCACCACCCTGGAAGAAATGATAAACATAGACAAGGATTTTGAATTGTGAGCGATAGCAAACCGGAAGCCACTGCAGGGAGGCCAGAACCGGACTGATGTGGTCCCGTTTCCTGGTCCCAGTAAGGAACCTTTGCTGCACTGTTCTGCACAACCTGTAGGTGACGCAGTGATGACTGACACAACCCTGCATAGAGAGAGCCAAGCCTAGAAATTACAAAGGCATGCAGTACCCGCTTCAGGTGGGCTCTCGACAGCATATGCTTGATTTTTGCAAGGCGTCTCAGGTGAAAGAAACTGGACCGGATCACAGAATTGATGTGAGCATAAAATTTAAGTCCAGCATCAAGTTTCACCCCCAAACTGGTAACAACTGGTTTTGAGTAAGGAGAAAGAGGGCCAAGATCAGCATAACGACCCACATTCCTGCTGTTGGTGTGAAAAACAATGAGCTCTGTCTTTCCCTCATTCAGATGTAGATAGTTGGCCATTAGCCAAGACTTCATCTCATTAATACATGACACAAAGGACTGAATAGAGTTACCTTTCTCCTGACACAATGGAGAGTAAATCTGGCAATCGTCAGCATAGAGGTGGAATGATAGGCCATGTTTACGAAAGATTGACCCCAGAGGTAGCAGCTCAGAATAAGAAACGGAGGTGGACAGGACTCAGCAGTTCATTTGCATCTAAAGGACAAAGGTCACTCTTTCGAGGATGCCAACGTTCATATTTTGGACAGAGAGGACAGATGGTTTGAAAGAGGAGTAAAGGAAGCCATTTATGTCCACTGTGAGCAACCATCTTTGAACAGAGGCGGTGGTTTACGACACCAACTGTCTGCCATCTATAATCCAGTTTTGAGATCCCTTCCCAGATGCCTCAATGCCCACGCATATCCTGGGCCATCTGACCTCAAGAATTCACATGATAGGGTGGGGCCAGGCTTAACAATGAGTGTGTTTACATGCTGACAGTAACCCTTTTAAAACCCGAATATTCACAATAACCCGGTTCCGCAGGTCCATGTAAACACCGCCAAAAACCCGGATATGCTCATAACCGGGTTTTTAAAAACCCGGTTACTACACCTGGGGTAATCCTTTTCTAACCCAAATGTTTGGTCGTGTAAACCCTGCTGTCCCCAGCGCAAAAGCCCCGAACACATAGGGAACCGACCCAGGGAAGGGAGGGAAAGGCAGCAGAGATCCACTGCAATTCCACCTCCCCCAGGAGAGTACAGCTTCCTACTGCTCCAGGGCCAGCGAGGGGGCAGCAAGAGTCCCACTGGGTTTGAATCTGGGACTCGCCACCATTTGACCTTAGAACTGAAGAAGCCTCTCGGATGAGAGGTGAAACGTCTTCAAGCAACTCAAAGAAGTCCAGACGCTTTTTTTACAAAGCTCCTTAGACTACAATGACCTGGATGACTGAGAACCTTCACAGACACATTCTATATGGTTCCACATACCAAAATATATTTTCCAAAAGGTTGGAGGATTAGAATTCCTGTTAAAATGTGACTTTGAAATATATAAATTACCAATCAAACTATCTGACTTCCATAAACAAATTCTGCTCTACTGGAAAATGATATTCAGCCACAACTTTACACCGCATAGCTCCACCTTGTGGAATAATAGAGCCATGGTAATTAACAGGAAGACTATATTCAAAAAAGAATGGTATGACAAAGATTTTATATGTGACAGATTTGATGGATACAAATGGCAATTTGTTACAATTTGAATGTTTTGTCGAAAAATTTAATTTTAAAGGCTCTGTTAGAGAGTTTAATCAAATCAGTAGAGCTATTCCACTTCCCTTAAAATTCATGATTAAAAATACCTTGCTTAATTCAAATGTGGTGATTAAACTTCCTGAGTTGAAAATTGGCAAATTTAAATTAGGTGAACAAAAATGTAATAACAAAGTACTTGGAAGTATGTTAAAATAGTTATTCTATGATATTGACAAATAAAAGAAAATAAAAATCACAGGAAAGTAAACTACACCCATGCAGCTATCTTAAATAGCCAATTGCACCCAAGTTGAAAGAAATTCAATTCAAAATAATACATAATATCAATACGGCTGCCGAAATATAAAGAAAAAGATTTAATTTTGAAGTGAACCAGTGTGTCTTTTGTATGACAGAATGTGAAACTATTGAGCACCTTTTCTTCTCGTGTTCAGTAACAACTGGTTTAAGGGAGGATGTTTATCGATTATTAAATATTGAGAGAAATGATGTATGGCTTAACAAATCTAAAGTGTTGATCTACATGGATGCTCTTCCAAAAAAGATATCCAAAATGGTGAACATTATTGTCATCATGGGAAAATACCATAAACATAAAACTAAATGGAAAAACAGCAAGCCTAACATTAACCATTTTAAAAATGAAATAAAACAATTTACAACATCTCTAAAAGTATTACCAGAAAATAAACTATGAGTTGTACGAAACAATGTCTGAGTTTATTGTTCTTTAAATTACAGTCCAATGTTTGAAATATAATGCTGAAATATTAACCTCTGAACATTTTTTGTTTGTTGATGATATTTCATTTTTAATTTATTATTATTTTGCATCATGATTTATTTTATGGTGTAGTGTCATGTGGTAATTGTTGCAAGTTCTAAATGTAATTTTTATTTTCCTCAACTGAGGTCATTTTTATTTGCTTTATTCTTCAGTACGTTGAATGTAGGTTACATTGTAAACTGAATGTATGTGAAAACGAAGATTGAAATAGTTAAAAAAAAAAGTTTAAAATGTACTGCAATAACCATGTTAAGCCGGCAGATGGCGGTATCTGCCCCGATTGCAATGACAATATTGAGAAAACTAACAGTTTATCTCTTTTTATTCCACAATCCACATTGGTAGCAGTTGTCATAAATTATTTCAGAAATTGAGAACTGCTCTGGCGCTCTCCATCTGGCTCTGGTGCTCCCCTGCTTTTCCTGACTCTGTACCGGAGGCCGGTGACCCACCGCCGGTCTTCCACCCGGAAGTGTCTGTGGATCTTCCACTAGATCTGTCACGGATTCGTCTGGGGGAGCAACAAAAATGATGGAAAAAATAAATGCATTAACGCTTCTGATTGCATTACACTGTATATGCATGAAGTGACTGGGAAACGCATTTGTAAACCGCTTGAAATATTTCAAATATTTTCGGTGACAGCCTTGTTTGTTTTGATTTTGTTAATAAAGTAAAAAATAAAAACGTTGGCATGATGAGGCCGATGATGCAATAAGTGCTGCAATTACTGAGGTCACTACTACAGCCGCAGGTACCGTGGCAGCAGTGGTAGGAGGCGTGGCTAGTGCCACTAAAAGTCGGAAGTGTAATGGCAGCAGTGGTAGGGGGCGTGACTAGTGCCACTAAAAGCCGTGGTAGGGGGCGTGGCTAGTGCCACTAAAAGTCAAGAGCAGCAGTGGTAGGGGGTCGTGGCTAGTGCCACTAAAAGTCAATAATCCAATAATACCTAGCTGCGGACATTGCCCAGGAAAAACGTTTTTCCTGGGCAATGTCCGCAGCTAGACCTTACTCTTAAAAGTCGTGGCACCACCCGGAAGTGTAATGGCAGCAGTGGTAGGGGGCGTGGCTAGTGCCACTAAAAGCCGCGGGTGCCACTAAAAGCCGTGGCACCACCCGGAAGTATCAGAGCTGCCACTGCAAGTGCCACAAGCGCTGCCGCTGCCACAAATTGCGCTCGGTCCTGCTGTTCTCGGGTCTTCTTCAGCTAGCCACAAACTTCTTCAGCGATTTCTGCTCTGCAGAGGCTCTCCAAGCTCGTCCAAGGGCTATTATTGAAGCAAATCTCCAGAGGCTCTCTCGACCAAGTGCTGCTCTAGCGCAAGTTCGAAAGAAAGACTTTTAACATTCGATGAGCTTTTATAGACGAGCAACGTTCTAATTCTATGACGTATACACGCATATGCGTGCAACGGATTCCTAACCTGCCTCTTTGCAGCAGATACACCCGAGGGGTCTCTCAGCCCTCTGGTGGACACAAGCTATTACTGCAGCTGTTTTAGAACTGTCACTTAGCTAACTATGTAATAACCAGAGGTGGAAAGATTACTAAAATTTCCTACTTAAGTACAAGTTAAAGTACTTGCCTGAATTTTACACAAGTAAAAGTAAAAAGTATTGTAAATAAAATGTACTCAAAGTAAAATTTACTTAGTTACATTTTTGTCAGCGTAAAGATGGTTACATCAGTGCAAAACCACAACGTTCACAACACACTCGTGTATGCACGCACACACACGGACACACACAGTTTGATGGAAGGATTTCTATCCTATCAGTGAGAACAGGACGTGCACATTGATTGGACGAGGTTTTTTTTAGGATTGTACGTTTCAATTGTGATTAAAATTATTCTTTATTTTGAAAAAAAAGTTAATTTTTAGATGCCATCAGCATGTGAAGTATCTCAATGTTCTCATGACAAAACTCTAACATGAGACTGTGCTCTAACCTGTCACACAACAAGCTAAATGAAAGTCAAACATTTCAAATGGACCGTATGACAGCTGTTAACGTTGGCCCTGCCCAACTTTATTCTCTCTTTATTCTGCTCTCCCCACCTATACCACCTTCCTCAGGATCCACTGGTTTCCCTCTTTCCTATTCACTCTCTCTCTCTTTCTTAACATTTTTTCTTTTAAATCGCAATTGCGTATTCTTGCTCATTTTAAATATATTTTTAAACATTTTTGAAATGCTTTTTTATAGTTTTACAATTTTTATATTTTTTGTTTTTGTGAAGCGCCTCGTGATTTTTATCTTGAGAGGCGCTATATAAATGATATTTTCTTCTTCTTCTTCCAACTTTACCTCTACATTCAGTTCCTTTATCCATGTCCATCCTAGAGCTCCTCTCTGACCTTCATGCTTATTTAGAGCAGCTGATTTATAAAGTTAGCAGAGTTCATCCTTGGCAGTGGGTTCACTCACTCATTTAAAGATATCGGCCAGAGGCAAAATTCGTTTGAACAGCATGTGTAAATGTGTATTAAAACCTTAGATGAAAAAGGTTTTTGGATTTTGACGGCTGGAATTGTAAGATAATCTGATGTTTGTGACCGGCGCGGGAAAAACAGAAACTAACTTCCGGTCTAAGCCCTGGGCAGCTGCTGACGTTTCACATGGAGCTCTGCTGAAACAGCTGTAGTACACAACGCCTGACTCCGGTGTTTCTGCGTTAGCGTTATAGCAGAGAACAATGTGTCATCAATCAGATGTAGCTTCTGAAGCCTCTACTAGTCTGTCAGATTTGTGTTTTCTCTGGGATACGGCGACGAGAACGGATATTGGATTACCGGAGAAGTTCAACCGAGTTCCGACCCCGCCAGCTGGATATCACTACCAGAGGTGCAGACATGTTTTAGACCGTTTGACTCAGAAGACCTGCCTATGTCCTATTATTTGGACATAGAGGAGGATTCTGTTCATCTTCAGAACCAAAATTGATACGGTTTGTTTACTTTTCTTAAATATTTCATTTCCTGTGCTCCACTGGGAGCTCTAAGCTGACGAGTTCTCAGCTGGTCTTAGCTCCATCACGTGTCCCAATATAGTTCAGTAATCTACAGTTTTACTGCTGTGTGTATTTATTGATATAACTCTGGAAAATATTTAACCAACAATTTACCAGAATAAATCTTCCTGATGCTGGAGTAACTCCTTAGCTCAACTCGTTGTTTGCACTAATCCAGGATGTCATGGAGGTTCTAATGTTGAAATATAGAGATCATCTTTTAGATTATAACTGTGTGTGTGTGTGTGTGTGTGTGTGTGTGTGTGAGTGTGTGTGTGTAAAAATAGTGAATTTTACCCAAAAACTGAATCTTAAGGATCTTGAGGAGTGGGAGTCAGAGACACACACTTGCTGGTTCACCGGGGACTGGGGCCCTGTCCACACGTAGCCGGGGATCTGCCAAAACGTAGATATTTTTCTACGTTTTGGCCTGTCATCCACACGAAAATGGAGTTTTTTCACACGAAAATGGATCTTTTTGAAAACTCCGGCCAAAGTGAAGATCTGCGTTTTCTCCGTTTTGGGTGTCTACGTGTGGACGGACAAAACCGGAGTTTTAAGGTCCGCAACGTCACTTTCCGCGACAGAAAAATGCTGACATCACGTATGCGACCTGTGTTTACACTAGCCGGCATCATGGAAGCCCTCAGAGCTGCGCTCTGTCACTACCCGATCCATCAATTGTCCAATTGGTGGGCGGCGGGGGAAGTACTGCCGCCTACAGGTCTGGCATGTCCTTAACAACGTATTTATCCGGGTACGTGTGGACAGAGTTTGTTTTTAAAACCCGGTGGTGTGGATGCAAGTTTTTGGAGGGGCGGATATTTGTTTTTAAAAAACCCCAGCTACGTGTGGACTAGGCCTGGGTTTCCAGGTTGCTGGAGGACTGGAGGAGCTGAGCATGGAATAGGGAGCAGGATCCGGTAAGGCAGGGTCAGTATGGAGTGGAGAGCCAGGGACCGGCTGGGAGACAGCGGGACTGGTCCGGTAGGTTGCAGGACGGTGTGAAAGGTGGTGGTGGAAATCTGGAGAAGAGGCAGCTTACAAAAATCAGGCAAGCTTGGAAAAACACACAGGAACTAGCAATCTGGCCAGTGAATAAAGATGTCTCCCAGCAGCTTCTATGTCCCTGGCCAACTGATGAGCAGATGGACTGCAGCTGGTCCACTCATTGACACGCCCACCTGCAGGAGAAGCTCAGAGAAGGTTTAGCAGAGAGAGGAGGACTCACCTCAGACCATGACACCAAGATAACTTAAAGTGATAACTTACAACATTTTCATATTTTGAACTCACTTTCTTGAGCCAGTATGTGCCAAAATGACCCTTTACATGGTGAATGAAATGTCACTCAGACCCTCACCGCTCTGTGGCCAGAATACCACACATGCAACTTCAGATTGCCGGTCAGGTCTGTTGGACTTAGTAGAGCTGATATGCCTGGTTCTGCAGCCTTAACCCCTTCTTTCCACCGGAGCCGTCAGCAGCACTTTACTGCAGCAGCACGTCTTGCTCGCTTATGCTGCTGCTCGGCCCTTCCCACGAGACGCGTAGCAGCATGGGAGCAGCTGTCACCGACAGAGCACAAAGTCACACGAGTGACTTCGTCAGTAAACACAACAACTAGCAGGAGAAAACTACATTATGGCTCCAAAAGGTTTGTGTTTTATGTTCTGTCCGTTTTATAATCGCTAATACGGACCTGAAAAACAAAGGAGGCCACAAGCCAGGTGATAACTTCTCACGGGGCCGCACAGTTAGTAACTTTTTTAAAGTAAAGCAACCGGAAGGCAGTACGTTTCTTTATTCTGAAAATCTCGGGAAGCTTCGCTCTGTTTCCGCGTCCGATTTCCTGTCTTTCCTTCCCCAAAAATGTCGAACTTGACCCGTTTCAGAGGCGTAACGTGTAGAAAATAGAACCGGAGCGTAAGGGCCGCGACATGCTGCCCCTGAGACGCGGCCGACTCGCGCTGCTGACTGCTGCTGGTGGCTCCGGTGGAAAAGGTTCTGTTGACCACAGCAGTTCCTATCAGCAGCTATGACGTGCTGCTGCAGTAACGTGCTGCTGACGGCTCCGGTGGAAAGAAGGGGTAAGGTGCTTTTCCAGGAACACTACTCAGGGCAACTCGGACCGATGCAGTTCAGCCCGACCACGGTTTCCAAGGGCACGATTTGGTATTTTCCCTCTATTTTCTCCCCTATTTTTAGTCCCTGCTCCATTGAGGTACCTGGCAAGGCTGAGTTGGGCCGGTATCGTGATTCTGGCTGCTGATTGGCTGGGGGCTTCATGGAGCTGGCGTGGGAACAAAACTGCTTTCAGATGGGCTGACTCAAACCACGCTGTACAGAGCTGTTTTAGGCTGAGTAGTGCTCCTGGGAAACCACCTTTAGTGTCTGCATGAGCAGCAGCAGCTCCTAGATGTTAGTATTGGGTATGGAATGGAATATGATTTAAAATATAACTCGAGCAAAAGTGTTGTTCTATTCTACAGAACCACCCAGGATAAAAGGCTTAATTTTCCTGTGTTTAAGTTGTCCAGCAACAGTCTTGCAGTCTGTGAAAAGATAAAATATCTTGGACACTTTATCACAGCCTATATGAGTGACGATGATGATATTTACAGGCAGTGCTGCAAGCTATATGTGCAAGCAGACACCATTGCACAGAAATTCAGCTGTTGTTCCACACCTGTTAAAGTGGCATTAGTTAAAGCATACTGCACACCACTATATACTGCACATCTGTGGTCATTCTATAAAAAGTCTAGCTTGCACAGGTTACAAGTGGCATACAATGATGCAATGAGAATCCTCCTCAGAATTCCCAGGGGATAGCCTGGCAAGCCAGACTAAATAAATGTAAATGTATTATTTAGTCTGGCCACGCTCCATTGATGGCTCTCGGTTGTGGGGCGGGTTCTACCGTTGTCTTTCAAATGATCTCTGCATTCCACTGGACAATGAATGTGACATACTCTTGTTTCACTCTGTTGCATCATCCCACCCACCAGGCATATAGAGTGCCCTGATTGGCCCACAAAGTGGATAAAGCTCTGTGATTTGTTCACTAAGCAGATAGAGCACTACGATTGGCCCACCATTATGGACCAATTACAGCTCTTTGTGTGTTTGAAACCCCTCTAGAGAGCTGTGATTGGCTAGCCAGAGTCCTGGTAGGAGCTGTGGAGGTTCCAATGGAGCATGCCTAGACCAAACTTTGCAAAGCAAGAATTTGGTCTAGTTCACTAGAATACCCAGGGGAGGCAGTGCTAGTCAAACGTTTGTTTCTGTGAGAGTGTGTACATTTAAGGCACTTCTAAGACATTTAATGTTCAAGTTTATGAGACGGCTGGAAGAATCTTCCAATAGTATTATAGTTGCTCTCGTTATATGTCTAGGCTGGGAATGCACTGGTTAAAATGTTTGGGTGGATTTATCTCAACTAGTTAGTTTTGTTGTCCCTTACCTCCACTGCAGTTATATCCTGTGATTTTATAGGCTTTTATTGGTATTAATGTTAATTGGTATCCTTTCTTTTCTTGTATCTTTTTCTTTTATCTGTATGTTTCTTTTAAAATGGACTTTAAGTCTGGCAATAAACTATAGGGATGAGCGAGTACACTGCTATCTGTATCTGTATCTAATCAACCAAGCAAATTATCTGCATCTGTATCTGTACTCGGAATGGGCGTGGCATAACCCGGAAGTGGGTGTGGTTTAGCCGGAAGTGGGTGTGGCTTACATAAATACATTATTTTAAGTCTGAAATTAATATGGAATGATCAGAAGTTGATATGTGTATTGTTTATTTGAAAACTATTTACATAGCAGCCTCAGAATTGAGATTAAATATTTTTGATCACAATAGTAAAGGAACTATTTCAGAACAAGTGTTTCAATAAAATCAGAACATTAATATTTAAGTGCATGGATTAATACATTTGAACTCATGCAGTAGGAACTAGGAAATATGAAATGCTACAACTAGACACAACTTTATGTAATGTTCATTAAAACGTTAAAATGTTCATTAAAATCTTCATTAAAACATTAAATTCTTCATTAAAACGTTAAAATGTTCATTAAAACGTTACAATCTTCATTTTTAAAAACGTTAAGATGTTCATGAAAACGTTTAAATGTCCATTAAAATGTTAAATTCTTCATTAAAACGTTTAAATGTTCATTAAAACGTTAAATTCTTCATTAAAACGTTAAAATCTTCATTAAAACGTTTAAATGTTCCTTTTTAAAAACATTAAAATCGTCATTAAAACGTTAAAATCTTCATTAAAATGTTAAAATCATCATTAAAATGTTTAAATGTTCATTAAAACGTTAAAATCTTCATTAAAATGTTTAAATGTTCAGTTTTAAAAACGTTAAAATGTTCATTAAAATGTTAAAATGTTCAATGAAACGTTTAAATGTTCATTAAAACATTAAATTCTTCATTAAAACGTTTAAATGTTCAGTTTTAAAAACGTTTAAAGGTTCAATAAAACGTTAAAATCTTCATTTTTAAAACGTTAAAATCTTCATTAAAATGTTTAAATGTTCAGTTTTAAAAACGTTAAAATGTTCATTAAAATGTTAAAATGTTCAATGAAACGTTTAAATGTTCATTAAAACATTAAATTCTTCATTAAAACGTTTAAATGTTCAGTTTTAAAAACGTTTAAAGGTTCAATAAAACGTTAAAATCTTCATTTTTAAAACGTTAAAATGTTCATTAAAACGTTTAAATGTTCAGTAAAATGTTAAAATCTTCATTCAAACATTAAAATGTTCATTAAAATGTTAAAATGTTCATTAAACAATAAATTCTTCATTAAAACATTTAAATGTTCATTTTTAAAAACGTTAAAAGGTTCATTAAAACGTTTAAATGTTCACTTTTAAAAACGTTAAAATGTTAATTAAAATGTTTAAATGTTCATTATAACGTTAAATTCTTCATTAAAACGTTTAAATTTTCATTTTTAAAAATGTTAAAAGGTTCATTAAAACGTGTAAAGTTTCATTTTTAAAAACGTTAAAATGTTAATTAAAATGTTTAAATGTTCATTAAAATGTTAAATTCTTCATTAAAACGTTTAAATTTTCATTTTTAAAAACGTTTAAAGGTTCATTAAAACGTTAAATTTTTCATTACAATGTTTAAATGTTCGTTTTTAAAAACGTTTAAAGGTTCATTAAAAAGTTAAAATGTTCTTTGTTGAAACAAGCAGTCTCCTTCTGATATCAAAAAGAAACAAGCAGGATCTTGATGATATCATAAAGAAACAAGCAGTCTGCCTCTGACATCATAAAGAAACAAGCAGTCTCCTTCTGATATCATGTAGAAACAAGCAGTCTCCTTCTGATATCATGTAGAAACAAGATATATATGTCTGATATATATCAGAATATATATATGCTTGTTGAATATAAATCTTCATTAAAACGTTTAAATGTTCATTTTTTAAAATCGTTAAAATGTTCATTAAAACATTAAATTCTTCATTAAAACGTTTAAATGTCCATTAAAACATTAAATTCTTCATTAAAACGTTTAAATGTTCATTTTTAAAAACTTTTAAAGGTTCATTAAAACGTTAAAGTTTTCATTACAACGTTTAAATGTCCATTAAAACATTAAATTCTTCATTAAAACGTTTAAATGTTCATTTTTAAAAACGTTTAAAGGTTCATTAAAACGTTAAAGTTTTCATTACAACGTTTAAATATTCGTTTTTAAAAACGTTAAAATCATCATTAAAACATTTAAATCTTCATTAAAACGTTCAAATGTTCATTTTTTTTAAACGTTAAAATGTTCATTAAAACATTAAATTCTTCATTAAAACGTTTAAATGTCCATTAAAACATTAAATTCTTCATTAAAACGTTTAAATGTTCATTTTAAAAAATGTTTGAAGGTTCATTAAAACGTTAAAATGTTCATTTTTTAAACAAGCAGTCTCCTTCTGATATCATGTAGAGACAAGCAGTATCTTGCTGATATCATAAAGAAACAAGCAGTCTGCCTCTGACATCATAAAGAAACAAGCAGTCTCCTTCTGACATCATAAAGAAACAAGGAGTCTGCCTCTGATATCATAAAGAAACAAGATATACATGTCTGATATAAATCAGAATATATATATGCTTGTTGAATATAAATCTTCATTAAAACGTTTAAATGTTCGTTTTTAAAAACATTAAAATTATCATTCAAATGTTTAAATGTTCACTTTTTAAAAACATTAAAATCTTCATTAAAACGTTTAAATGTTCATTAAAACGTTAAATTCTTCATTAAAATGGTTAAATGTTCATTTTTTTAAAACGTTAAAATCAGGGGTGGATTAAGGACTGAAGAACATCTGGGGCTTAACACACACACACACACGCGCGCACATGCACACGTGACACTCACTAGTCAACTACATATATGTCTTGTACCACATAATTTTTAATCTGAAGCTACATTTTAAGCATTTTTAGGGCAGAGTATTGTTCCTGTTAGTGTTTAGTGTGAGATGATAGTAAATATTCCCGTTCTTTCTCCAACAACTTTGCCTGATAGTAAGCTAACTTTAGGCAAACCAGCAGCACAATAAATATTTTCAAATAAGACTCACAAACCTGAGTCATCACCAGTCTCATCAAAGCTGGGGTTCTGTTGCGGTACTTTTGGTCTAAAAAACGTCCTTATGTCCATCTTCACTCATGCGTTTCAGGCAGAGAGTGTAGAAGAAACCGGCTGCTGAGGGGCTTCTTCTTCAGTGGTGGAGGCTCAGGCAGGCTGTATACAAACTACTGCCAGCTGCTCCCTCTCTGTTAGACTTTGGTACTGCATGTTAGTCTAATGAGCTTTGAAAGAAACAGACGTACTGCATGTTACTTCCACGATTTAGATCCGGGGCTTCCTATGAAACATCCGGGGCTTCAGCCCAAGTAGCCGGGCCTAACGCCGCCCCTGGTTAAAATCTTCATTAAAACATTAAAATGTTCATTAAAACGTTAAAATCTTCATTAAAACGTTAAAATCTTCATAAAAACGTTAAAACCTTCATTTTTGAAAACGTTGAAATGTTCATTAAATCGGTAAAATCTTCATAAAAACGTTAAAACCTTCATTTTTGAAAACGTTGAAATGTTCATTAAAACGTTAAAATGTTCATTAAAACATTTAAATGTTCATTAAAACGTTGAAATGTTCATTAAAACGTAAAAATCATCATTAAAATGTTTAAATGTTCATTAAAACGTTAAATTCTTCATTAAAACGGTTAAATGTTCATTTTTTAAAATGCTAAAATGTTCATTAAAATGTTTAAATGTTCATTAAAACGTTAAAATGTTCATTTTTTGAAACAAGCAGTCTCCTTCTGACGCCATAAAGAAACAAGCAGTCTCTTTCTGATATCATGTAGAAACAAGCAGTCTCCTTCTGACGCCATAAAGAAACAAGCAGTCTCTTTCTGATATCATGTAGAAACAAGCAGTCTCCTTCTGACATCATAAATAAACAAGCAGTCTCCTTCTGACATCATAAATAAACAAGCAGTCTCCTTCTGACATCATAAAGAAACAAACAGTATCTTGCTGATATAAAGAAACAAGCAGTCTCCTTCTGACATCATAAAGAAACAAGCAGTCTACTTCTAATATCCTGTAACAAGATATATATGTCTGATATATATCAGAATATATATATGCTTGTTGAATTTAAATCTTCATTAAAACGTTTAAATCTTCTTAAAACATTTAAATTTTCATTTTTTAAAAACATGAAAATGTTCATGAAAACGTTTAAAGGAGACATAACATGAAAAACCCACTTTTTTATCCGTTAACACAGTGTGTTTCACATTTTAAGTGTCTAAGTGAGCAAAAAGGCTTATATTATTCACTGGAGTTGCTATTTAGATATTTAATAATTAAGTTTTGGGCATATTTGTCCACCCGTTCAGTTTTTCAAATTATCTATTACATCAGTAATTTATTTCGTCAGGATAACTACCAAATATGGTAATGGCCCTCGGCTAAACACAGAGCCAATCCGCCATTTTTTCATCTCGCTAAGATTTTTTGTAGTCCTATTGGAAAAATGCAGAATGTCTGGTTATTTTAGCCACACACAGCTCAAAACTGTTCCTCGTTTTAAGGAAGGGTGGTGTGGCAGTATTTAAACCCAGGAGCTGATGACACTACTGCTAAAAAAAAAAAAACAGAAGAAAAACTAGTGTGTGTGTGTGTGTGTGTGTGTGTGTGTGTGTGTGTGTGTGTGTGTGTGTGTGTGTGCGCGTGGTTCGTTCGTGTCTCCTGGCTAGTAAGTACTGAGGGCTTCATCTATCTAAAAGGAGTCATTTCCATCTGAATGTGACAGCACTGGGACACAGCAGCAGAGCGGTAAGCTTCATATAACTCTAAAATGTCGACAAACTTTACTTTAGGTTTACAGGCATTAGCAGCACTAAAGCGTTAGCATCCGGCTTGCTATCGCTAGCACAGTATGCTAGTAAAGTTAGCACCCAGATTAATGTGGATTTGGCTGATTTTCGTGGAATAAAACGTGATTTCTGATCAACGCCTTCTTTTACACCAGACGTACATCCACTGATTGTAGCAGCAGAGAGCCTGTGTGTTATTTTACATGAGTGTGATGTAATCTTAGCATCCAGTAAATAAAGTCCCATATCAGCTAAAATGCAGCGTGACAAAGTCATTAAAGTGCGTCAACACAGTGGATTTAATAGAGTTTTAAAGAACAATCTCTGAGTGAAGTGAGGTTAGTTTTTTGTCTCACTGCAGATATAAAAACGAACTCTGCATCAGTCAGACGCAGCAAAGCTCATGGTCTGTATGAGCGTGAGCATCGGAAAGCTGATCAAATCAGCTGTAAAATAATTAAAACAAAGTAAAAATGTTCCTTTGCTTTTTAGAGTCCACATCCAGAAGACTGGAGCCGTGTTTCACTGACAGGCTGTCAGACTAACGCCCTGATGAGCTCAGCTGGGACAAACTGGTCTGATGTTTAGGTAAGTGAAGATCTGCTTCTCCAAGTCCTTGAGATGCTAGTAAAAATAATTTAGCCAGCTTGCTAATGTTACTTTTCTTCTCCTCTAAGGAACACAGAACGCTCGGATGTGGGAGCTCACGTCACCTACTGAAGAAGGAGACCCACCAGTAAAGAGACGGTCTGGACCAGACCAAAGTGAGTGATGACACACCTCAGCCACCCTCATCATTAAGAACACCTCACCCCCTGAATCACTCCGTCTGATGACAGCAGAGTGATTTATTTGATGTTTTACTTGTTTAGTCTGTTTAGAAATTATTGAATTACATTATTTTCTGTAAACAACCATCTGATCTGGATGTGTGCAGAATAACTTTCCCCAAATTCAGCAGCAGCTGGCCTGTAAAAACAGCTGCAGCATGTAGTAAGTCTGTCTGCACTGCTCTCTACTGAGCTTCCTTTCATAAGGAATCATTTGTATAATTTTAGTGTCACTATTTTATTACATTTGTAAGAATATGAAGTCACTGCAGCAAAGTGAACTTGTGAACAAACACAAACGTGACTATAAACATGAAAGCTAAAGAACCAACTTTCCTAAAGCTGCTTGTAAACAAAATATGTCACTAATGTTATTGTCTATCATTGCAGAATATGGCGATGACATCATGGAACTGGTCTTTGGAAAAGTTTTCCCTGAACCAACTCCGTTTCTAGATGAGGTAGAGAAGATCTGCATCTCACCAACCCTCTGGTCTCAGTATTCAGACAACGGAGGTCTCCCACTGTTATCCAGGACCAGTTTGAAGCCCACATACTGCCCCTCCCTCATCATCAGGAAACAACAATCCGTATCCTGAGGACAACAGAAGACGGCAGGAGGACAGGAACTCTGAGACCTAGATACCACAGCACCGGGACACAAAGCACCTGTGTGCACAACGCCTGTTTAACTACTAAAGCCTGTTTATTATATTGTTCTACTTATTTGCTGTGAGGTTAATACTTAGAAAATTTGTATTTTAATGTAAACAATAAAAAAATCACTGATTGTATGTTTTCTTTTAGATGTAATGGTCCAAACTCCGCCTTGTAGACATTTATTGCATCCTGTAGGTAAATACACAGAACAGGCTCAGGTCCAGGATGACCCAGCATGCTCTTCTTCCATTCTGGCTGTTAGGGATTGTATCAATAACTCAATGCCTACTGATGTTTCCACCTAACGGTATTTATTTAGAATGCAGGTAAGATTTAACTATATTTGTTAGCAAAGCAGACTGATCTTGGGAATTTCACTGCAGCACTGATGTCCACCTCTCTGTACACATTAGAGAGAATTACCACTTTACAGCTAAACACACATTTAATAAAGATATAGGCTACGCATTGCAGACAATAAAAACAAAGTTCTAAGCATTAGAATTATAATCACATTAAAGAACATTTGGAGGAATGTTCTTTATTTTTGACTAGAATCTCAAATCTTTAAATTAAAATGTAACTGCTTTTTATCCATTTTCAGCCATTAAGACACCCAATATTAAATAAGACTACTTATAAAATTATTTATAATTATATGTATGTATATATATATATAGATAGAGATCTTAATAAAATATATTTTTAATGGTGTTTTAATGAGCTGTATCATTTTTTAAAACATTTTTATAGAAATAAATAAGCAAGCAGCATTCCTTGTGTGTGTGCGCGTGCGCGTGCCTGCTCGCTTGTCCCGTCGGCCGTGACGGATGTGTGTGTGTGTGTGCGCGCACGTGCCTGCTCACTTGTCCCTCCGTCAGCCGTGACGGGTGTGTGTGAGTGACTACAGAAAAATGCATGAGAGAGTTAGCAGCCTTGAAACAGCTTGATTAACTACTCTCCCCACATGTTTTAAAAATGCTAATATGCTATGCTAAATCTGCTATGCTAAATAATGATTTCTCTATAGAACTACAAAGTCCGGCTGGGGGAGGAGAGTACAGGTCTGCACTATGGAGGGGGGCGGAGTTTACAGCTCCTCCTCCAGTTTAAAGAGACAGTACCCAAAAACGGCTCGTTCTCAAGACTCTCCTCAGAACAGGGGTAGATGAGGGTCTGTAGAGCAACAATAATGAGGAAATCAGACCAAAGAACTGCAGTTCCACTGTATTTAGACCCCCAACTGAAGGATTTAGATGTAAAAAGGAATAACTTAAAAGCATGTTATGTCTCCTTTAAATGTCCATTAAAACGTTAAATTCTTCATTAAAACATTTAAATGTTCATTTTTAAAAACGTTAAAAGAATCATTAAAATGTTAAAATGTTCATTAAAACGTTAAAATGTTCATTAAAACGTTAAAATCTTCATTAAAACGTTAAATTATTCATTAAAACGTTTAAATGTTCATTAAAACAATAAAATGTTCATTTTTAAAAATGTTAAAATGTTCATTAAAACGTTGAAATGTTCATTAAAACGTAAAAATGTTTATTAAAACGTTTAAATGTTCATTAAAACATTATAATCTTTATTAAAACGTTAAAATCTTCATTTTTAAAAATGTTTAAATGTTCATTAAAACGTTTAAATGTTCATTAAAACGTTTAAATGTTCATTAAAACGTTTAAATGTTCATTAAAACGTTAAAATCGTCATAAAAACGTTAAAATCTTCATTTTTAAAAATGTTAAAAAGGTTCATTAAAACGTTAAAATGTTCATTAAAACGTTTAAATGTTCATTAAAACGTTAAAATGTTCATTAAAACGTTAAAATCATCATTAAAATGTTTAAATGTTCATTGAAACGTTAAATTCTTCATTAAAACGGTTAAATGTTCATTTTTAAAAACGTTAAAATGTTCATTAAAACTTTAAAATGTTCATTAAAACGTTAACATGTTCATTAAAATGTTAAAATCTTCATTAAAATGTTTAAATATTCATTTTTAAAAACGTTAAAATGTTCATTAAAATGTTTAAATGTTCATTAAAACGTTAAATTCTTCATTACAACGTTTAAATGTTCATTTTTAAAAACGTTAAAATGTTCAATAAAATGTTTGTGTTCATTAAAACATCAAATTCTTCATTAAAACGTTTAAAGGTTCATTAAAACGTTAAATTTTTCATTACAATGTTTAAATATTCATTTTTTAAAAATGTTTAAAGGTTCATTAAAACGTTAAAATGTTCATTTTTTAAACAAGCAGTCTCCTTCTGAAATCATGTAGAGACAAGCAGTATCTTGCTGATATCATAAAGAAACAAGCAGTGCCTTGATGATATCATAAAGAAACAAGCAGTCTCCTTCTGACATCATAAAGAAACAAGCAGTCTGCCTCTGACATCATAAAAAAACAAGCCGTATCTTTCTGACATCATAAAGAAACAAGCAGTCTCCTTCTGACATCATAAAGAAACAAGCAGTCTGCCTCTGAAATCATAAAGAAACAAGCAGTCTTCTTCTTATATCATGTAGAAACAAGCAGTCTCCTTCTGACATCATAAAGAAACAAACAGTATCTTGCTGATATAAAGAAACAAGCAGTCTCTTTCTGATATCATGTAGAAACAAGCAGTCTCTTTCTGATATCATGTAGAAACAAGCAGTCTCCATCTAATATCATGTAGAAACAAGCAGTCTCCTTCTTATATCATGTAGAAACAAGCAGTCTCCTTCTGATATCATGTAGAAACAAGCAGTCTCCTTCTGACATCATAAAGAAACAAGCAGTCTCCTTCTGATATCATGTAACAAGACATATATGTCTGATATATATCAGAATATATATATGCTTGTTGAATTTAAATCTTCATTAAAACATTTAAATTTTCATTTTTAAAAACGTTAAAATCATCATTAAAACGTTTAAATCTTCATTAAAACGTTTAAATTTTCATTTTTTTAAAACGTTAAAATGTTCATGAAAACGTTTAAATGTCCATTAAAACGTTAAATTCTTCATTAAAACGTTTAAATGTTCATTTTTAAAAATATTAAAAGGTTAATTAAAATGTTAAAATTTTCATTAAAATGTTAAAATGTTCATTAAAATGTTAAAATCTTCATTAAAACGTTAAAATGTTCATTAAAACGTTAAAATGTTCATTAAAACGTTAAAATCTTCATTAAAACGTTAAATTATTCATTAAAATGTTTAAATGTTCATTAAAACAATTAAATGTTCATTTTTAAAAACGTTAAAATGTTCATTAAAACATTTAAATGTTCATTAAACGTTTAAATGTTCATCAAAATGTTTAAATGTCCATTAAAACGTTAAATTCTTCATTAAAACGTTTAAATGTTCATTTTTAAAAATATTAAAAGGTTAATTAAAATGTTAAAATTTTCATTAAAATGTTAAAATGTTCATTAAAATGTTAAAATCTTCATTAAAACGTTAAAATGTTCATTAAAACGTTAAAATGTTCATTAAAACGTTAAAATCTTCATTAAAACGTTAAATTATTCATTAAAATGTTTAAATGTTCATTAAAACAATTAAATGTTCATTTTTAAAAACGTTAAAATGTTCATTAAAACATTTAAATGTTCATTAAACGTTTAAATGTTCATCAAAATGTTTAAATGTTCATTAAAACGTTAAAGTCGTCATAAAAACGTTAAAATCTTCATTTTTAAAAATGTTAAAAAGGTTCATTAAAATGTTAAAATGTTCGTTAAAACGTTAAAATCATCATTAAAATGTTTAAATGTTCATTGAAACGTTAAATTCTTCATTAAAATGTTTAAATGTTCATTGAAACGTTAAATTCTTCATTAAAACGGTTAAATGTTCATTTTTTTAAACATTAAAATGTTCATTAAAACGTTAACATGTTCATTAAAATGTTAAAATCTTCATTAAAATGTTTAAATATTCATTTTTAAAAACGTTAAAATGTTCATTAAAATGTTTAAATGTTCTTTAAAACGTTAAATTCTTCATTAAAACGTTTAAATGTTCATTTTTAAAAACGTTAAAATGTTCATTAAAATGTTTGTGTTCATTAAAACATCAAATTCTTCATTAAAACGTTTAAATGTTCATTTTTAAAAACGTTTAAAGGTTCATTAAAATGTTAAATTTTTCATTACAATGTTTAAATATTCATTTTTAAAAATGTTTAAAGGTTCATTAAAACGTTTAAATGTTCATTTTTTTAAACAAGCAGTCTCCTGATATCATGTAGAGACAAGCAGTATCTTGCTGATATCATAAAGAAACAAGCAGTCTCCTTCTGACATCATAAAGAAACAAGCAGTCTCCTTCTGACATCATAAAGAAACAAGCAGTATCTTTCTGACATCATAAAGAAACAAGCAGTCTCCTTCTGATATCATGTAGAAACAAGATATACATGTCTGATATATATCAGAATATATATGCTTGTTGAATATAAATCTTCATTAAAGCGTTTAAATGTTCGTGTTTAAAAACGTTAAAATCATCAATAAAACGTTTAAATGTTAACTTTTTAAAAACATTAAAATCTTCATTAAAACGTTTAAATGTCCATTAAAACATTAAATTCTTCATTAAAACGTTTAAATGTTCATTTTTTAAAACATTACAATGTTCATTAAAATGTTTAAATGTTCATTAAAATGTTAAAATCTTCATTAAAACATTTAAATGTTCATTAAAACGTTAAAATGTTCTTTTTTTTAAACAAGCAGTCTCCTTCTGATATAAAGAAACAAGCAGTGCCTTGATGATATCATAAAGAAACAAGCAGTCTCCTTCTGACATCATAAAGAAACAAGCAGTCTGCCTCTGAAATCATAAAGAAACAAGCAGTCTCCTTCTTATATCATGTAGAAACAAGCAGTCTCCTTCTGATATCATGTAGAAACAAGCAGTCTCCTTCTGATATCATGTAGAAACAAGCAGTCTCCTTCTTATATCATGTAGAAACAAGCAGTCTCCTTCTTATATCATGTAGAAACAAGCAGTCTCCTTCTGATATCATGTAGAAACAAGCAGTCTCATTCTGACATCATAAAGAAACAAGCAGTCTCCTTCTGATATCATGTAACAAGACATATATGTCTGATATATATCAGAATATATATATGCTTGTTGAATTTAAATCTTCATTAAAACGTTTAAATTTTCATTTTTAAAAACGTTAAAATCATCATTAAAACGTTTAAATCTTCATTAAAACGTTTAAATTTTCCTTTTTTAAAAACATTAAAATGTTCATGAAAACGTTTAAATGTCCATTAAAACGTTAAGTTCTTCATTAAAACGTTTAAATGTTCATTTTTAAAAACATTAAAATGTTCATTAAAATGTTAAAATTTTCATTAAAATGTTAAAATGTTCATTAAAATGTTAAAATCTTCATTAAAACATTAAAATGTTCATTAAAACGTTAAAATGTTCATTAAAATGTTAAAATCTTCATTAAATTGTTTAAATGTTCATTAAAACAATAAAATGTTCATTTTTAAAAATGTTAAAATGTTCATTAAAATGTTTAAAGGTTCATGAAAACGTTGAAATGTTCATTAAAACGTAAAAATGTTTATTAAAACGTTTAAATGTTTATTAAAACATTATAATCTTTATTAAAACGTTAAAATCTTCATTTTTAAAAACGTTAAAATGTTCATTAAAACGTTTAAATGTTAATTAAAACATTTAAATGTTCATAAAAACGTTTAAATGTTCATTAAAACGTTTAAATGTTCATTAAAATGTTTAAATGTTCATTAAAACGTTAAAATCATCATTAAAATGTTTAAATGTTCATTGAAACGTTAAATTCTTCATTAAAACGGTTAAATGTTCATTTTTTTAAATGTTAAAATGTTCATTAAAAAGTTAACATGTTCATTAAAATGTTAAAATCTTCATTAAAATGTTTAAATATTCATTTTTAAAAATGTTTAAAGGTTCATTAAAACGTTTAAATGTTCATTTTTTTAAACAAGCAGTCTCCTGATATCATGTAGAGACAAGCAGTATCTTGCTGATATCATAAAGAAACAAGCAGTGCCTTGATGATATCATAAAGAAACAAGCAGTCTCCTTCTGACATCATAAAGAAACAAGCAGTCGCCTTCTGACATCATAAAGAAACAAGCAGTATCTTTCTGACATCATAAAGAAACAAGCAGTATCATTCTGACATCATAAAGAAACAAGCAGTCTCCTTCTGATATCATGTAGAAACAAGATATATATGTCTGATATATATCAGAATATATATATGCTTGTTGAATATAAATCTTCATTAAAGCGTTTAAATGTTCGTGTTTAAAAACGTTAAAATCATCATTAAAACGTTTAAATGTTAACTTTTTAAAAACATTAAAATCTTCATTAAAACGTTTAAATGTCCATTAAAACATTAAATTCTTCATTAAAACGTTTAAATGTTCATTTTTTAAAACGTTACAATGTTCATTAAAATGTTTAAATGTTCATTAAAATGTTAAAATCTTCATTAAAACATTTAAATGTTCATTAAAACGTTAAAATGTTCTTTTTTTTAAACAAGCAGTCTCCTTCTGATATAAAGAAACAAGCAGTGCCTTGATGATATCATAAAGAAACAAGCAGTCTGCCTCTGAAATCATAAAGAAACAAGCAGTCTCCTTCTTATATCATGTAGAAACAAGCAGTCTCCTTCTGATATCATGTAGAAACAAGCAGTCTCCTTCTGATATCATGTAGAAACAAGCAGTCTCCTTATATCATGTAGAAACAAGCAGTGCCTTGATGATATCATAAAGAAACAAGCAGTCTGCCTCTGAAATCATAAAGAAACAAGCAGTCTCCTTCTGATATCATGTAGAAACAAGCAGTCTCCTTCTTATATCATGTAGAAACAAGCAGTCTCCTTATATCATGTAGAAACAAGCAGTGCCTTGATGATATCATAAAGAAACAAGCAGTCTGCCTCTGAAATCATAAAGAAACAAGCAGTCTCCTTCTGATATCATGTAGAAACAAGCAGTCTCCTTATATCATGTAGAAACAAGCAGTGCCTTGATGATATCATAAAGAAACAAGCAGTCTGCCTCTGAAATCATAAAGAAACAAGCAGTCTCCTTCTGATATCATGTAGAAACAAGCAGTCTCCTTCTTATATCATGTAGAAACAAGCAGTCTCCTTCTGATATCATGTAGAAACAAGCAGTCTCCTGATATCATGTAGAAACAAGCAGTCTCCTTCTTATATCATGTAGAAACAAGCAGTCTCCTTCTTATATCATGTAGAAACAAGCAGTCTCATTCTGACATCATAAAGAAACAAGCAGTCTCCTTCTGATATCATGTAACAAGACATATATGTCTGATATATATCAGAATATATATATGCTTGTTGAATTTAAATCTTCATTAAAACGTTTAAATTTTCATTTTTAAAAACGTTAAAATCATCATTAAAACGTTTAAATCTTCATTAAAACGTTTAAATTTTCATTTTTTAAAAACATTAAAATGTTCATGAAAACGTTTAAATGTCCATTAAAACGTTAAGTTCTTCATTAAAACGTTTAAATGTTCATTTTTAAAAACGTTAAAAGGTTCATTAAAATGTTAAAATTTTCATTAAAATGTTAAAATGTTCATTAAAATGTTAAAATCTTCATTAAAACATTAAAATGTTCATTAAAACGTTAAAATGTTCATTAAAACGTTAAAATCTTTATTAAAATGTTAAATTATTCATTAAAACAATAAAATGTTCATTTTTAAAAATGTTAAAATGTTCATTAAAACGTTTAAAGGTTCATGAAAACGTTGAAATGTTCATTAAAACGTAAAAATGTTTATTAAAACGTTTAAATGTTTATTAAAACATTATAATCTTTATTAAAACGTTTAAAGGTTCATGAAAACGTTGAAATGTTCATTAAAACGTAAAAATGTTCATTAAAACGTTTAAATGTTAATTAAAACGTTTAAATGTTCATTAAAACGTTTAAATGTTCATTAAAACGTTTAAATGTTCATTAAAATGTTTAAATGTTCATTAAAACGTTAAAATCGTCATAAAAACGTTAAAATCTTCATTTTTAAAAATGTTAAAAAGGTTCATTAAAATGTTAAAATCTTCATTAAAACGTTTAAATGTTCATTAAAACGTTAAAATCATCATTAAAATGTTTAAATGTTCATTGAAACGTTAAATTCTTCATTAAAACGGTTAAATGCTCATTTTTTTAACGTTAAAATGTTCATTAAAAAGTTAACATGTTCATTAAAATGTTAAAATCTTCATTAAAATGTTTAAATATTCATTTTTAAAAACGTTAAAATGTTCATTAAAATGTTTAAATGTTCATTAAAACGTTAAATTCTTCATTAAAACGTTTAAATGTTCATTTTTAAAAACGTTAAAATGTTCATTAAAATGTTTAAGTGTTCATTAAAACATCAAATTCTTCATTAAAACGTTTAAATGTTCATTTTTAAAAACGTTTAAAGGTTCATTAAAACGTTAAATTTTTCATTACAACGTTCAAATATTCATTTTTAAAAATGTTTAAAGGTTCATTAAAACGTTTAAATGTTCATTTTTTTAAACAAGCAGTCTCCTGATATCATGTAGAGACAAGCAGTATCTTGCTGACATCATAAAGAAACAAGCAGTATCTTTCTGACATCATAAAGAAACAAGCAGTATCTTTCTGACATAAAGAAACAAGCAGTCTCCTTCTGATATCATGTAGAAACAAGATATATATGTCTGATATATATCAGAATATATATATGCTTGTTGAATATAAATCTTCATTAAAGCGTTTAAATGTTTGTGTTTAAAAACGTTAAAATCATCATTAAAACGTTTAAATGTTAACTTTTTAAAAACATTAAAATCTTCATTAAAACGTTTAAATATCCATTAAAACATTAAATTCTTCATTAAAACGTTTAAATGTTCATTTTGAAAAAACGTTAAAATGTTCATTAAAATGTTTAAATGTTCATTAAAATGTTAAAATCTTCATGAAAACATTAAAATGTTCATTAAAACGTTAAAATGTTCATTTTTTTAAACAAGCAGTCTCCTTCTGATATCATGTAGAAACAAGCAGTACCTTGATGATCTCATAAAGAAACAAGCAGTCTCCTTCTGACATCATAAAGAAACAAGCAGTCTGCCTCTGACATCATAAAGAAACAAGCAGTATCTTTCTGACATCATAAAGAAACAAGCAGTCTCCTTCTGATATCATGTAGAAACAAGATATATATGTCTGATACTCTCAGAAATAGAGGTACGAGAGAAGGACATTTTTGTACCTATAGGTACATTTTTAAAAAATGTTCCCTTAAAAGTACAATACTGGTCTTTAAAAGTCCAGAAATGCCCCTTTATAGGTTCAATTTGAAATAAAGTACAAATCTGTACCATTTTGACCTGTACTGCAGTGACAGTAGCAGAATGTGGTAATGGGTCAGCATGGGAAAATCGGGATGGGCCTGGTTAATTGTAAAATTCATATGAGATGTGAGTGTGCTCATAAAAGCTACATGTTATAATCAAATCTGTTGGTCCTCTCCTCTGTATGTAAATTATCCTATGATGCAAATGTGACAGTGTGAGCATCCTGTCACAGTGTCCCGATTGATCATGAGCCCTGGCTACTTGGCCAAGTAGATGCCCCTTTGGCTGACTGGTTAGAGAGTATGACTCTCATCCGGGAGTCTGGGAATCGAATCCCACCCGGGCCCTTGTTTCTCCACCTTGCCACACAAAGAATATCTGTAACCTCCCTTTGTGTAAGTTATGTTAAATTATATTAAACACACACACACACACACACACACACACACACACAATGGCATGCAGGCACAACCAAATGATGTTAAAAGAAATTGGTCCATTTCCAATTTATTAAGTTCCAGTTATAATTTTTAATGTTTTACATCTTGGTTGTTGCCTTCAAAAACGTGAAATCATTTTACTGTTATGTTTAGCCATTTACTTTTTTGCTTTTACTACATCCTAGAATTGTTCATTAATTGTGAGGTTTTTTTGGAATTTGTAACATCAAGTTAAACCGAAGTTCTTTGGAAGTTAAAATGTCAAGCAGATTTTTATGTTACGGTGACTACATTTTGTAAATTACAAATATAGTTCGCCAAGACAGCATAACGGTTTCTAAACAACTGCGCATTGATACCACAAAGTTGTATTTTCATGTGTCAAGTTCGCAACGCGCATTAATCCCAAAGGCTGAAAAGCCAGCAGCGATGAGTGCTCCGCCCCTGCACTGACTAGCATTGACGCAGAAAATGACTCTCACCCCGGGTTTCCACGGGAGCCGTCAGCAGCACGTTACTGCAGCAGCACGTCTTGCTCGCGTAAGCTGCTGCTTGGCCCTTCTCACGAGAGGCGAAGCAGCAGGGGAGCAGCTGTCACCGACAGGGCACGAAGTCACACGAGTGACTTCGTCAGTAAACACAACAACAAGCAGGAGAAAACTAAAACATTGTTTGTGTTTTATGTTCTGTCCGTTTTATAATTGCCAATACGGACCTGAAAAACAAAGGAGACCGCTAGCTAGGTGATAACTTCTCACGGGGACGCACAGTTAGTAACATTTTTTAAAAGTAAAGCAACCGGAAGGCAGTACGTTCTTTATTCTGAAAATCTCTGTAGCTTCTCTCCATTTCCGCGTCCGATTTCCTGTCTTTCCTTCCCCAAAAATGTCGAACTTGACCCGTTTCAGAGGCGTCGCGCGTAGAAAATAGATCCGGCGCGTAAAGGCCGCGACATGCTGCTCCTGAGACGCGGCCGACTCGCGCTGCTGACGGCTGCCGACAGCTCCGGTGGAAAAGGTTCTGTTGACCTCAGCGGTTCCTATCAGCAGCTATGACGTGCTGCTGACGGCTCCCGTGGAAAGCCGGGGTCAGGGGGTTATCAACGGAGGAGCTCCTTAAAAAGTTGATGGAAGAAGGCATTGATGTGTCAGACGACGAGGCGCAAAGATTTAAGAGGTAAGTCGGGTGTGATTTTGTGTTTTTATAAAAATTACAACGTGTAATTTTACAGTAGTTAGCAAAAGTCCGAAGAGCTACATTTCACATGGGTGAAAGCTAGCAGTTAGCTAAATTTTATACAAAGAAAGGTACAAATGTGGACTATTTAGACTGTTGGTGGAATGTTCAACGTCTGTCTGCCTGCCGTATTCGAGTGTTTTATCAATAAATAGTGACTAACCCTGTACAACAATGTAAAAAAAAAATCAATAATTTCTCAAAACATGCTAGTATGTAAATATAGCTATTAACAAAATCGTTTTCTAAGCAAATTTATCGCATCCAACTTGTTTCCCGCTCAAAGGGATTTTAAACAATGGAAGGTACACATTTGTACCATCCCACCTACTTAGTGAGATTTTTGAATATGATGAGAGCTGTAAGCTCTGCGCAGGGACACTGTCTGCAAAAACCTGTGATGCCAGCTAGCTGCTGATCAGGGATCGATTTATCATTTCAAATAAACCAAAATCAAGGAGGCAAATTGTGGGCAGCAAAAACAGACAAGATAGTCTAGGGTTCTATTCTATCCACAACTTGGATTATTGTTTTGGTTGCAATGAATAATGCCTACAGCCAACAGGCAATCGGTGCAAGGATTTCCCCACAAAAGAAAAAAATGTTGTGTACTACAACATTTTATTGATGATTTAAAATTCACTTCAGCAATGTATCCGGCTTGCAACGTGATTAAACAATGTCACGATATTGTTGCAGTCAGGTCAGGTCACAATGTTACCAGTTAATTTATATTAACAATTAATCAAGATAATTTATTGTGACTTCCTTTTGGGGAATATAGACAGATTCACAATGATAGCTTATTGTTGTTGTTGTTGTTGTTATTATGATGTATTGACCATAATGTCACTTTAAAACTAAATTTGAAAATTATTTCATACTGTACTTTATATTTCAGATAACGATGTAGATGGAGAGACGGTAGACTGTGGACTCACTGAGACCATGGTTGCATATCTTTTTGACAAGTCTTTCAAAAAGCAGCTGAAGTTCAGAGACTTCACAAATCGCTACAAGGAAGTCATCATCACTTTACAACCGGTCGACCCATTTGAAGGTACAGTTGAAGGTCCAGTGTCCCAAGCAAACCAGAGGTAGGTTGTGATAAATGTCTAAATTTGCATATGCATTTAAGTGCTTGTAAAATGGCTAGTTAATGCTATTTTCCTACTGTATTGCAGTTCTATACCTTCTTGCCGTAGACTGCCTGCAGTTATTTCCATTCCAAAATTCCCACAAGATGTCCAGAGTCGCCTGGATCTCAAAGAACCAGTCCAGAAAGAACAGAAGTACTGAAACAAAATAATTGGGACTCTTTATTAAATGCTGTCACAGTACACAATGTAAGGGTTCCTTTCCGAATAATTATATTAATTTCTTAATATTAATATTGCTGTTGTACGAGAGGCAGAGAACAAATGGTTAGCCCATCTGCCTCTCAATCTGGAGACCAGCGTTTGAGTGTGGTGTGACACACGGTTCCAGTGAACTGGCAATAGTGGTAAAACCATACATCCTGTGTCTCCAGACCTTATCTGGACTATGATATCCAAAGTGTTTATTTTCGAATTTGCTCAAGAGTAAATTTAATAATTCAGGACTGCATTCGATTAATGAAGTTTGGGAGAGGTGTGACTGTTTGTCCACGCCCATTAAAAAAAATTTTAAATCAACTTTAGCTACATTGATTTGACATTGGTCTACAACATACTATTTATGGTAATAACAATATGATTAGAAGAATTGAAGAAAAGAAAACCCCCCAGGAAAGGATAAGAGTAATCAGTGTATTGTGGGTTGTTTTTCTTATGTTTGAAACAGGTACCCAACCCACTCAGACTACATCCAGGTCATCAAAGCCCTGATTGTGAAGTATCCTTTCTTAAGAGATGTACACGGAAATGGTTATGTGAGTACCTCTCCTTTTTTGCTTCTTTTATAGATTATATTAATATAAGGTAAGCATAATTAACATCTTATATACATTTGAAACAACTATGACACCTGGCACAGCCAACTCAAGAGAAAGTTCAAAGCAGAACGGGCTCCCCTAATCAGCAACGAAGAAGTGAACCGGGTTAAAGAAAAGTTTGGACGCACGCAGAAACATCGGACCACAGAGGAATCCAGCAGCTCCTGTCTGAAGAGACTGAAGCCCTCTCTCGTAAGTCCTCACACCCTGAGCCTTTAAGAGCTAAGGTAACATATGTAGTCTTATTATGTTCTCTGTAAAGCTAAAAGTAAACATTAATTGAAAGAAACATTTTAACATTAACATAGAAAAAGGAACTTCACAGTTGATTTAACAAAAGTCAGCTCAACTTGCAATTTCTATTCAACATTTTTGCATTTTTTTTTCAAAGCATTTGGTGTACAAATTACCGCATTTCGAGTAACATTAACTTATCAGATTTTACTTATGATATTACTGATATCTGCTTTGACAAAGGATTCGTGCTTTGTGGGGGAAGATGCAGCCTCCGTTGATGCTCATATCAAGGTACTAAATGATCAGCACAAGAAGCTACATCCTGAAACAGCACTGGTGAAAGACCGCATGACAAAAACCTTTGCATGGAGACGTCGAGAGGTAGCTGAAGGAATGTGTACTGTGGACCTATTAAAGAGATATCCATTCCTGGGGACACCTACAGGGGTAAGGACTGTTAAGATGATTGGGGAATAAGCTAATGATTTTTTTTTGTCTCTAAATCTGATTATTATTTTCTGTACTAACAGATTAATCAATCTGTTTTTTTATCTTTAGAATGTTTGTTCAAGGGTTAAAGCACTTTACATTTATCTCCAGTCTGTGTCTTTAACCCTCCCACTGTCTTTATGGGTGACCCCACGAGGAAAGTTGGCCATTGAGCAGGATTGATGGTTTATCCCTTGAGGTCCATGTGGCAGGGGTGAGGTGGTGCTCACTCCTCACCCCTGCCACATGGACCTAAGGGATAAACCATCAACCCTGCTCAATGGTCAACTTTCCTCGTGGGGTCACACCCATTAGGACAGTGGGAGGGTTAAACATGTCAAAAGTTTAAATCCTCAATGTAAAATGTAATTCTTTAGTCTATTCTGCTCTTTTCATTTCCAGTTCTGTGATGAGGTTGATTTAATGCATCCTTGCCAAGACAACATCTGTCGCCGCTTTAGCGAAAACTTCACAGCTGTTCTTCAAATGACCAAGGATTTGCCATTCAAGAAGGTCTACATGGAGGCAAAAGAGAGAATGCACTGGCTGAAGACATTACAGGTGCTAATTTGACCTCATACAAATAGTAAATTTTGTGACAATTCATTTGCTGTCTCTTCCAGAGATAATTGATGTACCATAGTGCCATGTCAAGAGCATGTTAATGGGAATTTGCATGCTATCAGAATCTAATGAAGTGCTTTTGCATCTGTATGACCTAGGAATTGACTTCAAGGGGGCACTTCTCCTCTTGCCATCCATCTTCAAGGAGAAGATAGAAGATTTCATCATCCTTGGAGAGGTAAATGCATGATGCCATGCATAGCGTTTGGCCACAAGTTTCATTCTTGGTGTTTTGTTGGTGTAACAGCCTCTAAGGGTTACTTGTGGCTCAACTATCAGATTTACCTCGTTTAACAGTCAAAGTAAATATAGTCGAAGTTTTGGACCAGTAGGTTCGGCTACACACAGAAGAGGTGAAAAGGAATGAGACTCAAGACAATGTTTAAAGTATTTTAGAACTACCAGCTGGATGAATTTAATAAAGAAAATTTGAAAAAGAGAAAACAAAATTATTTCATACCGAAATATCCTTCTTTTTGGTACCAACAGTTTGGGTAACAATACTGTTCCGCAATCACAATTATTCTTGTTTCTTTCCCTGGGTGCACCCTTTTTAGTAAATCAATTAATCTTTCAGCTCAGATCAGCAAAATTTCAGTACACAATATCTGCTTGACACGTGTATATCCTTCAACTTCCTGCAACAAAAAAATAAACCTCCACTTTTGTCGGAGTGGCTCCGACTTGAAACACACCAAATCGCCTCTCGTATGCGTTGTGTAGAGTCCAAAATAAAAAAAAAGAGTCCTAAATAATAAAGCGTGATGTCCAAAGGTCCAAGAGAATGTGTGAGTGTATGTGAAAGGGAAACGAGAGCAGATTGGTGTAATGGGGTCCTTTCGATGCGCTCCTACCACACTCCACTGTGCAGCGAGGTGAGAAGAAGAAGGCGCTGTTGATCTGACTTATCCACGGGCTTGGCTTGCCATCAACATCAGAATGTTCATGCGTCACACAAAAAACCTGACCTGTCAATGACAGCGTCAATGAACAAAATGAATTGTTGAATTGAATTCAATTTCACAGTCTATTCGCACATACCAGTGTTTTCTTTGGAACATTAACCATGTTTACAATAAAACAAATAGGTGAAATGTGCATTTTTCTTGCATTTCTTGTAATGTTTTTTTTTTCAGTTTTCCCTTACAACAACCATTCACATTTTTTATCAATTTCTTAATAAAATATACAAATATACAAACAAGTTTCAGAATTATAAAATACAATTTCTTTTCATACAGAACTTTAACACTTGCTTTTAGTAAACATTTTACTCTTAGTAACCTATAAAAAGTGCAAATAACCATTCAACAGGTGGAATGAGTTGCTCACCGATCTCACGAGGGGGCAGCACAGCAGCACAAAATGGCGCCGCCTCTAAACTCTGACTTTCTACAACCAGAAGTGCAAAAAGAAACAAACTAGTATATAAAAAGTGCAAATAAACATTTAACAGGTGGAATGAGTTGCTCACCGATCTCACGAGGGGGCAGCACAGCAGCACAAAATGGCGCCGCCTCTAAACTCTGGCTTTCTACAACCAGAAGTGCAAAAAGAACCAAACTAGTAAATATCGTTTTACTCAACGACTCCTTTATGAGTAAACATGTATAAACTATTTTTTATGGTCGCAAAGACACCTAACTCTTCATTTTGTACCTTTTTTTTTTCCCGAAACTCCGTGTCTGCTTGCTCGGCTGATGCGTTCTGATCAGGTGCTCCAGCTGTCATGAATCCACTGACTCATGGAAGTAGCTTCGGAACCTTTTTATTAATGCACTCCGAACCGAGCTCCGCTTTACAACATGCTATCAGTCTCTCTCATTCTGCAACACCCCCCTGCCGTGCCCCCTGCAGGTCAGGAGTGGAACCGCAGATAGCTCACATCACATCTCCCCCCTTTTAGCTCTTTCCCAACTGTACTCACATATTTTACTTCTCAACAAATAACATGTTAATCAAACTTCAACAACCATAAGGCAAAGAAACATTAAACAATTCTTCCTCATTGTGCCTTTAACATAAACATTATTTTACATCCCTGTCACATCATTATTGTTACCATTTTTCCATCTCTTTTTTTTTTTTTTTTTTTTTTACTCACAGGGGAACCTTTTCATATACCAACCAAAGAACTAAATTGTAACATAGTCTTTGAACCTGATAGGAGGCTTAACAACTCTCCCAGCCAAGGTCCGCTGAGTCATAAACCCTGGACACCCCGGTGGCGAGCCTGTAGCCACCGGCTGTGTGCTGCTCTGCACCGGGATAGCATCTGGATCACCTGCAGCATCAGGGGTAGCTATCACAGGCACTTCTGATTGGGCAGTCAATGTCTGTTCAGGAACCTGCTGAATGTGTCTCCTGTTTCTGCGAGCGATGAACCCGTCTTCAGTTTTGACGTAGTATGATCGAGGCTCAGGAGCATGAACAACAACCTTCCCTGACGTTTTCCATCCTTTTACCCCATCTAGCTTAACCCTCACCTTCTGACCTGACTGCAAAGGTGACAGCTGGCGAGCAGAATGGCGTCTGTTATAGAAGTAGGAATAGGAAGCTTTAGCTTTCCTATCTGCATTTCTAACAGCAGTGTAATCTTTCTGACTTGGAACCAGATGTCTGGATAAGACTGGAACTGTTGTTCTAACTTGTCTCCCCATCATAAGCTGAGCCGGGCTCGACCCAGTCGCCGTGTGTGGAGTAGCTCTGTAGCTTAAAAGTGCTAAATGTGGATCTGGCTGGCACAGGATGCGCTTGGCAATAGCAACGCTCCTCTCAGCCGCACCATTAGACTGTGGGAAATGTGGACTAGATGTCGTGTGCTTGAAATTATAAGCAACACTAAACTGCTTGAAATCCGCAGATGTAAACTGAGTCCCATTATCAGTAATCAGCTCAAAAGGAATCCCCCATCTGGCAAAGATCGTTTTCAGGTGTGCAATAACATGTAAACTGGTCATAGTGCGTAAATGAACAATCTCAATATCACGTGAAAAGTAATCAACTACCACTAAGTAGTGTTTCCCGTCGTGATCACAAATGTCCGCAGCAAGCTTCTGTCCTGGTCCATCTGGCAGAGGAGTTGGCATCAAAGGCTCCTTCCTTTGCGATGACTTGTTTTCTTGACAGAATCTACATGACTTGACCACCTCTGTGATGTGTCGTCCGATCCCAGGCCACCACACGGACAAGTTGGCCCTGAGTCTGCATTTTGTGAGACCCTGATGACCCTCGTGTATCTGGGACAGTACTTGTTTCCTTAACAGCTCAGGAACAACAATCCTGTCATCATACAGTAGAAGTCCATCCGCCGCTGACAGGTGAGCTCTGGCTGCATGAAAGCTCTGCAAAGTGTGCGACAGGTGTGACGATTCCTCCGGCCAACCATCAACAACATACTTTGTGATCGTCTGTAAATCTCCATCCTGCATTGTAGCTTGTCGGAGGGCATCGAGTCGGTCTCGAGTTATTGGTCTTGATTCCACCACAGCTTGGACATATGCTGTGACAACTTCCTCCGTGCTGGATCCACCACCATCCGGCAGAGGTTTCCGTGACAACGTGTCAGCAACAATGAGTTGTTTCCCTGGGACGTGGCACGCTTCAGCGTTAAATCTCATCAGTCTCATTAAGAGTCTTTGGCACCTGACTGGAGCTTTGTCCAGGTCATATGAATTTATTAATGGAACAAGTGGCTTGTGATCTGTCTGAAGACGAAACTTCTCCATTCCTTGGAGGTATCTGGAGAACCTCTCACAGGCCCACACGCTGGCAAGGCATTCCTTTTCTATTTGCGAATACCGTCGCTCAGTTTCAGTCAGCGTCCTGGAGCAATAAGCCACTGGTCTGAGTCCTTCCTCATACTCCTGATACAGTGCGGCTCCCAGACCAAAACTGCTGGCGTCAGCGCTAACAACAGTCGGTTTGTTAGCATCGTAATATGCTAGCACAGGAGTTGATGTTAACATCACCTTTACTTCTTTGAACGCCACTTCTTGTGGAACTCCCCAGGTCCATGCAGTGTCTCTTTTCAGCAAGCTGTTGATCGGATACATGACAGATGAGAGATCTGGCAGAAACTTTCCTAGGTAGTTGATCATGCCAACTGCTTGACGCAGTTCGGCGATGTTCGAAGGCGGCAGCATCTCTGTGATGGCTCTGACCTTTTCAGGGTTAGGCTTGATGCCTTCTTTCCCTATAATGTGTCCAAAATACTTGATCTCTGATTTTCCAAACTGACACTTTGCTCTATTGAGCTTCAAGCCTGAAACTCTGATGGTCTGCATGACAACTTCAAGGTTTCGGTCATGTTCCTCCTGGTCTCTTCCAAAGACTAGGATGTCATCCATCACTACTACCGTTCCATCCAAATCCTTTAACAATGAGCTCATCTTTTCTTGAAATATTTCAGGGGCTGAAGTGATGCCGAATGGCAGCCTCTTGAAACAGAATCGGCCCACTGGTGTTATGAATGTGGTCAACTTTCTGCTGGCGCCCTCTAGTGGTATTTGCCAAAATCCACTTGAAGCATCCATTGTGGAAAACACTGTGGCTCCAGAGAGCTTGGGTGCAATGTCTTCCAGTGTCGGCAGCATAAACCTTTCGCGCTTCACTGCTTTGTTGAGCTTGGTCAAATCGACACATATTCTCACCCTTTTGTCCTTCTTTAGGACCGGCACCATAGGGGCACACCAGTCCGTCGCCTCCTGCACTTCCTCGATGATGCCTAACAGCTGCATCCGTTTTAGCTCCTCTTCCACCTGGGGCAGAAGTGGGAAGGGAATGCGCCGAGGAGTGGAAATACTGTAGGGTGTCGCATCTGGTCGAAGCTCTATTTTCACTGGAGGACAGTTTAACAGTCCAATGTCCCCAAAAACATCATGAAATGATTCGAGCCCATTCACTCTCCGAACGAGCCCCATTTTAACTGCTGTGTCTCGCCCGAGAAGGTTAGTCGAGAATGAACCCTTCATCACATAAATCCACAGTGAGCATGTAACTCCATTTTTCTCACATTCAGCCAGGAACTTGCCTTTGCATGTAAGCTGGCCTCCTGGACTCATGAAAACAGCTTCCGTCTCTCTCAGATCTGGACGGTCGGGCAGACCACAATATGTGTTCTCAGATATAACAGTTATATCTGCTCCAGTATCAATCCTGAATGGTATGTTAGTTCCATTCACATCCAAATTGGTGAGCCACGGATCATCCATGGACGTATTGTGTCCTGTTATATTCCCAAGGAACCACACGTCTCCCTCGTCCATTTTCTTATGTTCATTTGTAACTGCTCTGACGAATTTTGTTTTGCAGGCAATCTCAAAATGTCCAGTTTTATTGCACTTACGGCAACGTTTTCCCCTTGCAGGGCATAGACCGGGCTCATGTGTCCTCCCACACCTCGAACACGTGTCTCCAGCAGGCTTGGACACGCCACCAAAACGTCGGGTGCTCCCCGGGTTATGCCGTTTTGTTTTATCAAAGGGCTGGCAGTGCTTTAGCTTCTGGCTCACAGCATTCACCTCGCACACAGTCGTCCTGGCATCAGCATTTTGCATTTTTACTAGCTCAGACTGGCGGGCAATACTAATTGCTTTCTCCAGCGTCAGGCCCGCTTCCAGTTGCAGTTTTTGGGAAACGTCATTGTCTATTAATCCTATAACTATGCGGTCCCGGATGTGTTCATCTTTTGAGGCCCCGAAGTCACAATGCTCCGCTAGTTCATACAGGCGTCTGACGAAAGACTCCACGCTCTCCCCCTGCTGCTGGGAGCGTCTATGGAAGCAGGCACGCTCATGAATAGTGTTCCTTCTTGGCACAAAGTGCTCGTCGAACCGCTGCACAACTTCCTCAAAATAGTCATCCTCATCGCCCGTACACGTGAAAGTGCTAAAAATTGGCTCCGCATCCTTCCCCATAGCGTACAATAGCGTGTTTACTTGTACATCACCGTCTTCCAGGTTTAGCTTCGTGGCTATCCGGTAGCGGGAAAACCGCAGCTTCCAGGCCGGCCACGCTGTCGGCTGGGCGAAGTCAAACGGCTCTGGCGCATGGAACTTGGCCATTCTGTCGCTTGTTCTCACGCAGGTAAAGTCGCCACTTCTGACACCATGTCATGAATCCACTGACTCATGGAAGTAGCTTCGGAACCTTTTTATTAATGCACTCCGAACCGAGCTCCGCTTTACAACATGCTATCAGTCTCTCTCATTCTGCAACACCCCCCTGCCGTGGCCCCTGCAGGTCAGGAGTGGAACCGCAGATAGCTCACATCACACCAGCCAAAAGAATTAACGGAAGGTCTGCAACCCAACACCGAGAAGATGGGCGGGACATGCGGGATTTAGCCGCAGCTCATTGGCTAAGAGCGATGCCTTCATTTCTCCTGGGAGTTAACCCTTTTTTATGCTGGATCCGTAGGCTATTTAGATACAACTAAACGTAGCTCTTAAACTAATAGCTTATTTATATTTTATTATTATTATTAATTTATTTTCATAGAGATTGACCTCTAATATTTAAAGTACATTTATATGTGGGTTACACCCTCCTCACTTTGAAGGTATGCACGTCCCTGTGCATCTGAATGGCTAAACTGCATAGAACTTGAGATAGCTTCATTTAGGCTGGTAAATACTACGTTGAGAACATACAGTAATGGGTTACCTAATGTTGAATACTGTAACCTTTCTGGTCTCTGATGTGACCTTTGGGATGGACGAGGGAGCTCTTGACCCTCTTGAAGGCTACTTTGTACACTAGGTGAACTAGGCTGCTCAGTCACGATGGCTTCTTGATTATTTTGACATTCTGATGACATCACCTTTTCACTAGGCACTATCGGTTCCCTAGTTTGATGACTTGTTTCCACTGGATCATCTAGGTGAATGTCGGCCTCCAACAGACTGGGTTCAGGTAAGTCTACACAATCAGGTAGGTTTTTTCTTTCCTTGGTTTCCTGTTTTTCTTTTTTGTCTCCGTTGGTGAGATTGTCACATTCTGTTGGATCTGAACATTCAGCAAGACTGTCTTGTTCGGTTTTTTGGACTTGTTCGGGTTTTTGACTTTGTTCGGTTTTTCTGACTTGTTCGGGTTTTTGGCTTTGTTCGGTTTGGTTGAAACATTCTAATCCATCACTGGCAGAAACCTGTCTTTGGACACTTTCTGTACTTGGGACAGCAAAGGCCGATGACATTTCAGGCGGTTTGGAAGAGGTGGAAAATGACCAGGGGTGGACATTAACTTCAAAACCAACCGGCCAGCCGGGCCGGTAACTCTGAATATTTACCGGCCCCGCCAAGAATCTACCGGCCCCACTGGTCAGCTGCCAAAACAAGTCAAAATAACAACTGAACCGTTTTAAATGTAATAAACCTTTATTTTGTACACATTCACAAACATAATAACGTATTCAAGTTTGAATTTGTTTGTTCCCTCAACAAAACATGATTTTGTCGTCGCATACTTCCGGCATACAACGCAGTACATCACCAACTCCGCTTTGCTGTATTCAAGCCTTTGACTGTGTTCGAGATGAGCCAGTTCTGTGCAGATTAGACCAGCGGTGATCGGCGAGCAGTGCATGCCGGTTAGATTTGTGTCCGAATTGACGCCGACTTGCTCTGACGTAGGCAACGATAACCTCGTGAGATCAAGGCGGCCGCAGATTTTGGAGCAAGGCGCTGCAGTTGCTCTCCACCATTTGCAAAACCTAGATGATGACGGGAAACGCCTGGCTCTCACCTGATCTAAGATCTGATTGGTTCATATTTTGATCCAAACATCCAGTGGTAGAACATGAAATGTTAGTTGGTCACATGTATTCTGTAAATCATGTTATGTTGATGATGACAACTATATAGGCCATAAAGAGAAATGTGTTTTGTTTTCTTTTGTCACGTTTCCTATGAGCACACTGAAGCTACAGCTGATAACCTTTACTTATTATTACAGTCAGGTCTACATATACAATATATGATATCCACAAGCACGTGAGGATGTGTTTCAGCTGCTAACAGGCACCAGAATTAAAATTGAACAAGTGTGAATGCTAACGCGATTACTTCATCCATCGTCACCCCCGAGCTACATATGCAGGAAAATCCAAGAGATTCAACTGGCAGAAACAACTGGTTCACACCATAGTCTCTCTCTCTCTCTCTCTCTCTCTCTCCCTCCCTCTCTCTCTCCCTCTCTCCCTCCCTCTCTCCCTCTCTCTCTCCCTCTCTCTCCACACACACACACACACACACACACGTAGAGGAAAAGAGCTGAGGAAATTGAGGACACCAGGTAGTTAAAAGAAAAACCACAGCGGAGCCGAGGCGCGCCTCGAATGGGGCGCGTCTGAACTGAGCAGCGGCCGGACTTCGTGAGCGATTCTCTTCTGGCGCTTCCGCGGCCGGTGTGTCCCCGGCGTAAACGCTGGCTTTCAGCCACTCCCCCTGCTGCTTCCGTCTGCTCTCGTCTGTTTTCCAGGCGAGGCGCTGCTCAACTCGAACACGGCCATTCTCTGCGCCTCCCGTCTTCTTTAAACCGCCAAGAATCATTCCACCTACGCACACGCTTCTCCGCTTCATACCGTTTCGAACTGTCTCGCTTCTCCTCACCAGTTTTAAAGCGTTTTGCCGGAGATTTCATCAAGAAATCCCATCCCTGTGGTGGCGCGATCTTCCTGCATGCTTGTGTGTTTCTAGCGTGGTTCCACTTGTCTTTAATAGTGAACTCATAGTTCACGTGACTATAACTAATCGTGCAGTACGTGCACGAATCGTACAAGTGCAGTAGGTGGCTAGAGGCGCACAGGTTCATGCGCGCGAAACGAAAACGGCAGCTTCCTACAGGGCGGGGCCATGATGTAGGCGAAAGCCGGTGTGTAAATGACAAATAAGGCTTGGGCGCCACCTGGGCGGTAAGTCGTCAAGTATTTACCGCCCGACGAGAAAATTTAGCGCCATTGGCGCTCGGGCGCTTTAACGGTCCACCCCTGATGACGCGGGAACAGGTAGGTACCAGGTAGGTATTGAGTCATATTCTGTCTCTGAGCTACAGTCCTCATCCTCCTGCACCACGGTTTGCCTGGTCTTCCGGCGAGTCTGGGGCTTTTGAACACTGCTTTCAGTTGAATCCGAGGTAGGTATAAAATTACAGGGAAGAAGTAAGTCTCTGTGGAGTGTTCGGACTGGTCTCTCTTTCCCTTCTGGCTTAACTGTATAAACCGGCAGATCACCTGCTTTCTTCAGAACCACATAAACATCATCCTCCCATCTGTTGGCCAACTTATGCTTTCCTCTGAGTTGAACATTTTGCACGAGAACCTTATCGCCTACGTCGAGAGTTGAGTCAACCACTCTTTTGTCAAAGCGTGCCTTATTACGCTCAGCATTCTTTTGTGCGTTTGAAGTTGCGATTTTAAAACTTTCCTCCAATCTGTGTTTCAGATCCTTGACATACTGCGAGTGTGACTTTTTTTCAGCATTGACAGACAACCCGAATGTTAAATCGATAGGGAGTCTCGGCTGCCTTCCAAACATCAATTCATAGGGCGAATAGCTCGTCACGTCATTCTTAGTACAATTATACGCATGTACTAAAGGTTTTACATGTTCTTTCCAATGCGACTTTTCCCCATCACTCAGAGTACCAAGCATTTGGAGGAGCGTCCTGTTAAACCTCTCAACTGGATTGGCTCTAGGGTGATATGGTGTTGTTCGTATCTTCTTCATGCCAGTAATTTCACACAGTTCACGTATGGTTTTTGATTCAAAATCGGCACCCTGGTCACTTAAAAGTCTCTCTGGGATACCATAAGGAACTATAAAGTTCTCCCAAAGGGCTTTTGCGACGGTTCGAGCTCTCTGATTGGGTGTAGGGATGGCCACCGCAAACTTTGTAAAGTGATCAGTAATGACTAACACATCTTTTGTGTTAGACTGGTCTGGTTCAATAGATAAATAGTCTATACAGACTAACTCAAGGGGCCTACTTGTCTGTATGTTCATAAGAGGGGCTGCCCTCTCAGGCTTACTCTTCCGACGTACACAGCGTTCACATGTGCTGATCAATTTTTCAACTGACACATACATTTTTGGCCAATAAAACCTGGTTCGGACCAAATCAATGGTACGGTCAACTCCTAGATGTCCCATGTTATTGTGGAGATGTTGGAAAACCATTGGCCTTAACCCCTCTGGTAACACGAGTTGAAAGGAGATGTCTGGACCGGTTTGTCTCTTACGATAAAGAACTCCATTTTGAAGTTCAAATCGATTGAGTTCACGTAGTAACAGCGGAAGCTCTGGTAGTTCTGCTCTAAGTCTGGGGGATGGAGTCTGACCAGTCTCTAACTGAGTAATGACAGTATTAAGAGCAGGATCTAATCTCTGTTTCTGTCTCAGTTCTTCCTCTGTTATAGGTGGAACAAGAGGAAAACCACTTAACTGTTCTTCCTCGAAGCTGTCGGGAACAGCTGTGGGATGTAAGGCTAGAGACTCAACTAAGGCTAAGCTTGGACAATTAATGGACTCTGAATCCACGTCCGCAGTAGTAACTGTGTGCCTGTCACAGATGGCCTGTATGACTTCTCTAGGGACTGTTTCTGTGTCGTCACTGCTAAGGTGAGTAAGAGCAAACTTTGTGATTCTTTCACTTTCTTTCTGCAATATAGGATCATCACCTGGATGAACATGTGGACGACGGGATAATGCATCCGCATCTATGTTTTGTTTACCTGCCCTGTACTGGAGTTGGAATGAAAAGGTGGACAAGGATGACAGCCAACGGTAACTTGTCGCATCTAATTTTGCAGTTGTTAGAATGTAGGTTAGCGGATTACTGTCTGTCACTACTGTAAAGTGAGTCCCATACAGATAATCTGAGAACTTCTCGGTAACAGCCCACTTGAGGGCCAAGAATTCCAATTTGTGGGCTGGATACCTCGTTTCACTTTTTGAAAGTCCTCTGCTGGCAAACGCTATGGCCCGCAATTGTCCGTCCTGAAGTTGGTACAATGCTGCACCAAGACCAAAAGTACTAGCGTCTGTGTTGAGAATGTACGGTAGTTTGGGGTCTGCAAAACCCAACACTGGAGCCGAGGTAAGCTTACCAATGATTTGTTCAAATGCTTCCTGACACGTTTGAGTCCATCTCTGGCCAAATGGCTCTTTTGGGTTGTGGTATAATGAGCTTTGCTGCTTTGTTGGTCCTTTCTTGGTGTTTTTTAGTGGTGGGTAACCGGCAGTTAACTCATTTAATGGCTTCACGATGTTAGAGAAGCCCTGAATGAATCGGCGGTAATACCCTGCAAAGCCCAAAAACGACCGTAATTCCTTAAGGTTGGTTGGGACGGGCCAAGATGTTAGGGCTTTGATTTTCTCAGTATCTGTTTCAACACCACGCTCTGATACCACGTGGCCGAGATATTTAACTGTGTTCTGAAAAAATTTGCATTTCTCAGGTGCCAACTTCAACCCAAACTCTTTCAACCGCAACAGGACTTTGTTCAGACGCTGCTCATGTTCTTCGAGGGATGATGAAAAAATAATGAGATCGTCAATGAAGACAAGGACCTCTTTCAGATTCATGGAACCCATACACCGCTCCATAAGCCTCTGAAATGTGGAGGGTGCGTTGGTGATTCCCTGGGGCATTCTATTAAATTCCCAGAATCCCAACGGGCAAACGAAGGCTGTTTTCTGTTTGTCTGCTTCTGACATTTCTATTTGGTAATATCCCGACTTGAGGTCAAGGACTGAAAACCATTTTGACCCTGCGAGAGCTGAAAACGCTTCTTCTAGATTTGGAAGTGCATACGCATCTTTAATGGTTTGGAGGTTGAGCTTCCTGTAATCAATGCACAACCGAACTGAACCATCTTTCTTCCTGACAACCACGATCGGAGAAGCGAACGGCGATTCAGATTCCCGTATTACTCCTGCGTCAAGAAGCTCTTGGAGATGTTTTCTCACAGCCTCGACATCAAGAGGGTGTATTGGTCGGGGTCTGGATTTGAACGGGGTTTCATCGCTGAGCTTGATGTTGTGTTGCACTTTGTCTGTGTGCCCAAAATCTAACTCATGCTGTGAAAACACCTCTGGCATAGACCTAAGCATTTTTGTGATACGTTCTTTCTATTCCTCAGGTAAAGTACTTCCAAAGTCAAAACAAATGGTTTTCGACTGAGTAGACTCTTTAGACTGACTTGAGGGAGTTGAGACTTTCTCTGTCTGTTCTTTGTGTAGAACTCGGGTTATAGCATTAATGTCGGCTATTACACGGCCTGAAGGAACAATAATGTCATGCTCGGTTTCATTTTTTACGACAACTGGCAGTTTACAGGGTTGCTTTGCTGGCAGGCTAACAAGACCAGTTAACACGAGCAGACCACTGGGCAAAGGAGAGGCTGATGACGGCTCGATTATTGCACATTTATCAGCACACTTAGGAATGTACCCTGACGCTTCCAAAACTGTTGTCTGTCCTGCTCCCACCACTATTTGATGTTTGCCTATGAGCTTTGCATAACCAAGACTGCAACCACTAGATGATTTCTGGCGCATTCCAAGGATTTTGAGGAGCGCTCGATAACCATAAGGTACTGGCTGAAAGTCTGCACAGGAGTCATCAAAGTCAGCATAAAGAGCATCTAAGGTGTTTGTGCCTATCAAAATCTGCTCTTGCGTTTCAGATCGCAGACGAGGAATAACTAATGCCAAAGTGTTGACATTAATATCTGATCCTACAAACTCTTTTGGGAAAATGATAAAGAGCTCCACATAACCTAGATAAGGGACGGATTGGCCATTAGCGCCCTCTACATCAAGAAGATCACCCAATGGATTTATAGACAAGTCTGACAGGTGCTGCTCATAAAAACTCTGAGGCACAGTTGTCACTTGCGACCCTGTGTCCAAAAGATAGTTTGTTTCTTTCCCAGCAATGATGACAGTAGCAGAAGTTCTAGTTCGAACCAAACCTTTTGGCAGATTTAGAGAGCGTGTTTTTGACTGAGTCTTCTTTAAAGAGACACTACGTGTTTTGGGACGAGAATCATAACCTGAAGCCCCCACCTGTCCCACACTGGAGGCTGGGATCATTTTAAACAGGGCTCGTCATTGGCTCTGGCTGAAGCTTCCCAACTGGTTTGTCGCTCTTTAAGTTGTTTTTTCTTTGTCGCAACTAAGGATGGATTTGGTTCATTTTCACATGCGGCGGCAATATGGCCGTCCTCACCGCAGTAAAAGCAATACCATGGGCGGGGTTTTGCATCGGTTCTGGGTTGACTCTGCGTGGTCAAAGGCTTCTTTCTCATGGGATGAGCTTCAACTCTAGCATTAACTGCTTTAGACTTTGACTGACTGGGCTGGTTTTGTTTTTTAGTTTCTGTCTTCCAACTGTTAAGTTGCGCACGCAAATCAGCTACTTGTCTTTTTAACACATCAACGTCAGATTCACTGCTGCTTACCGTTTGCACGTTTGATGTGGCTCGTTGCTTTGGATTATTTGGAGCAAGTTTGTTCTGACCAAAATGTTGTCTCATCCGGCTTACTTTGGATGCTTGTTTGTCTTCCTCAGTTCTTAAAAGCAAGAGTAGCTCTGGAAAAGAAGGCGGACTCTCTTTTTTTTTGTCCTAACTGGAGGCCGGTGATAAGACTGTCCTCCCAACAACCTCGAAGGAACTGCCTTAACAACTGCTTGTCAAACTCTGACGCCCTAACACCACCACGCCACGTAGCTTTTGTCAGGCAAACGTGTAATCTTTGCAAATAAGCTGATGGATTTTCTCCTTCATTCTGAAGCGTGTTCATAAACCGTGCAAAGAGCTCGTCGCCATCTTCAACAGCACCGTAAGCAGAGTCTAGCACTTTCAGGTATTCAGAAGGTTTGGCATCTGAGCCCAAATGCTTTGAGATATCCGTAGCTGGTGGTAAAAGACTGTCAAGTATTCTTTGTGTGCAGCTCAAGTCAGAAACGGCTGGGTCGTTTATGAGCACTTCAATGCTTGTGCGCCATGTATCATAATCGGCTTCATTGTTTGGACGGGGAACGCGCCCAGAGAATACCCTAAATCTACTTGGCATGAGTGAGTGTGAAGGTGTTTCACCACTGCGCACCACATGTTCAACTACTACTCGCTGGACACTTGGTGGATTAAGATTGAGCGAGGGATAGAGTTGTGTCGGTACATTTGGATCGATCAGGTTTTCATTTAGGATCGGGTTCCGATCATTAAGCTGTGAAGAATCTACATGAGGCTGATCAGGGGAATTTCCACCCTGCGCATGTGAGCCTGTTTCACCACTAGTATCTGGGGCAGAGACTGAAAGCTGAGACACAGTTAAATTTGCTAGCTCCTCTTTTAGCATATCCTCTAATGAGTATCCACTCATGTTCGCCAGTTCAGAAAGCTGTTTCATGTATGTTCTGGTGACATGGCGCGCATTTGCTGCATACACCTCAGCTAAACTCTTAATTTCGAATATTACCACGGGCAGAGCAGAGCTTTGGATGGTTAGCGGCAAAAGGGGATTTAGAGTTTGCATTGCACTAGCATGACTGAACTCCACTTTCATCTGTCTGTGAAACTCCGAAGGAGGGTCATCTATGCAGACATGGCGGTTTACTGAACCATGTTTCCCAAGGTAAGTTACTACTTCTTCATCAAGATCGCTGTTGGTGAGTCCTTTTATAATTACTGAATTGGGGATGATAACCGATTCTTTAATGACAATATCCATTTTGTTGAAATTTGACTTTACACTCTATTTTTGTAGTGTTAAATAAAATGAGTCTCATGCAATTTCACAGTATCTCCTGGCTGGTGGCTTGCCACCTGTAACAGCCTCTAAGGGTTACTTGTGGCTCAACTATCAGATTTACCTCGTTTAACAGTCAAAGTAAATATAGTCGAAGTTTTGGACCAGTAGGTTCGGCTACACACAGAAGAGGTGAAAAGGAATGAGACTCAAGACAATGTTTAAAGTATTTTAGAACTACCAGCTGGATGAATTTAATAAAGAAAATTTGAAAAAGAGAAAACAAAATTATTTCATACCGAAATATCTTTCTTTTTGGTACCAACAGTTTGGGTAACAATACTGTTCCGCAATCACAATTATTCTTGTTTCTTTCCCTGGGTGCACCCTTTTTAGTAAATCAATTAATCTTTCAGCTCAGATCAGCAAAATTTCAGTACACGATATCTGCTTGACACGTGTATATCCTTCAACTTCCTGCAACAAAAAATAAACCTCCACTTTTGTCGGAGTGGCTCCGACTTGAAACACACCAAATCGCCTCTCGTATGGCGTTGTGTAGAGTCCAAAAAAAAAAAAAAAAGTCCTAAATAATAAAGCGTGATGTCCAAAGGTCCAAGAGAATGTGTGCGTGTATGTGAAAGGGAAACGAGAGCAGATTGGTGTAATGGGGTCCTTTCGATGCGCTCCTACCACACTCCACTGTGCAGCGAGGTGAGAAGAAGAAGGCGCTGTTGATCTGACTTATCCACGGGCTTGGCTCACCATCAACATCAGAATGTTCATGCGTCACACAAAAAACCTGACCTGTCAATGACAGCGTCAATGAACAAAATGAATTGTTGAATTGAATTCAATTTCACAGTCTATTCGCACATACCAGTGTTTTCTTTGGAACATTAACCATGTTTACAATAAAACAAATAGGTGAAATGTGCATTTTTCTTGCATTTCTTGTAATGTTTTTTTTCAGTTTTCCCTTACAACAACCATTCACATTTTTTATCAATTTCTTAATAAAATATACAAATATACAAACACGTTTCAGAATTATAAAATACAATTTCTTTTCATACAGAACTTTAACACTTGCTTTTAGTAAACATTTTACTCTTAGTAACCTATAAAAAGTGCAAATAACCATTTAACAGGTGGAATGAGTTGCTCACCGATCTCACGAGGGGGCAGCACAGCAGCACAAAATGGCGCCGCCTCTAAACTCTGGCTTTCTACAACCAGAAGTGCAAAAAGAACCAAACTAGTATATAAAAAGTGCAAATAAACATTTAACAGGTGGAATGAGTTGCTCACCGTTCTATTTCGTCTAGTCTTAGCCCTTAAGCTAGCTGCTATTGGAAGGATGATCTCCGCATCAGCCAATCATGAAGAGCTTAAATGTACGCCCACCAATAGTGGGCCCCCTCGTGGTATATAACCGCAGTGACCCCACTGCTCACCTCCCTTTTTCTCTTCATGCCAAGCTTGAGAGCTTTATTAAAGAGCAAATATTATCTCAAAAGAGCAAATTATCCGAAGACGACTTACCAGCCATGTCCAGCGACACCAGACCCTGCCCGACCTGCCAGACGGGCTCCATTTCCAGCGGCGACCTGCACGCTAAGTGTGAGGTCTGTCTCGGGGCTCACCACACTGGCCTGGCCTTGACCCCGCAGGCCTCGTGCCCGTTCTGTGCCGCTCTGCCCGTGGCGGAGAAGATTCGCCTGGTCGAGTACTTCACTCCCGCCGCCGACGAAGAATTTCCGGTGGCTGACTCCTACCCGCTGGACAAGGCTTTGGTTTTCTTCGACGCCGGTCAGGAGCCGGCTGGCTTCAACCGGCTGGATGACGTCACTGACAGCGAAAACTACGATGAGGCGGCGTCCCTCCTAGACATAACGGAGGTCGACGAGCTTCGCTCAGCGGGTCCTTCTGCCCCAGTGGCTTCTCGCTCCTCCCTGCCAGCAGTAAGAGCACTGCTCCAGGAGCTGCCCGCCATCATTTCTGCGGCAGCAGCCCACAAGGGGCTAGCTGTGCCAGAACCGGCCCTGCCTGAAGCGGATGATTTTGCGGGAATTTTCGGGGCAACTCAGACACGCTGTCCAGACCCTGTCTGGCCGCGCTTCCCCGCTGCTATGAGCTGCTGGTCTGCCGCCTTCTCCGAGCCTGCCAAGCTCAAGGCGCCAGTCTCCACATATGCGCCCATCACCAAGGTCGAGGGGTTTTCCGACCAAGGCTGGCCGTCCGTTCCTCCACTGGAGCCGGATTTGGCCTCGCTGTTCGGCGCCAAGAACCACCTCGCTGGCCCGCGAGCTGTTCCCGCTTCAAAACATGACCAGCTGCTGACGCGGCTCACCGACCGCGCACATCAGTGTGCCTTTCAGACCGGCGCTGCAGGGAATAACATCGCCCTTCTTGCCTTCGGTGTCTCCAAGATGATGGAGGAGCTGGAAGCTAAAGAGGAGTCGAAAGCCGTCATAACTAAGACTGCTGATGCCATCCTCAATCTGTGTGCTGCTGTGCTCACCGGTTCTGCTCGCATCGCTGCCTGGCAGACCCTCATCCAGCGAGCGATCTGGCTGAAGGCCCTGCCCTCCATTCCGGAACATCTGCAAAGGGAGATGCTGGATGGCCCCATCACCACCGATGTTCTGTTTGGTCCCCATCTTAGGGGCGTCATTGAGAGGGCTCAGAAGACGGCCGAACTATCGGCTACGGTGCGAGACCTGGTCCACCCTCGGTCAGCCTCGCACTCCGGCCGTTCAGCCAGAGGATGGGACGAACGGCGCGGAAGCTTCAGACGTCCAGCTGCACCGCCCGCTCCACGGAGCCGGCCTCCCGCTTCGTCTCCACATCAGCGGGACCAGCGAGATGGCGGACAACGGTTCCGGCGGGGCCAGCAGACGCCGTCTTGGCAGTCCCAGGTGCAGGAGCCTCGCCGAAAGCAGCCACGGAAGTGACTCTTTGGGGGGAATGTGTGTGTTACTGATTGTTCTGATGTTGTTGGTTTTGAAATAAAACCCAAAAAACGTCACTCAAAGAGCTCAATCCTACAGTCCTCCGCAGAATCCTCTGCCGAGTTTTCACACATGTTCCCCACACCAAGCACTGCTGCACGCACACATGTTCCTGCAGGTAGTCATAATACACGGCCAGCCGTAAGGGTGCGCTCCATTTGCGCTCTGGCCCCAGCATCCGGCCAGGCCCAACTCGTCCCGCTCTCCCCACGCCGTTGGGTGGGGCGGGATGTCATGTCGCTGTCTCGACCACGCGCGGCGGCACAGTGCGCGGCTCCATCCGCTTGCACTCTGTCGCCCCCGTGCACAGGCCCGGCTCCCACTCGTCCTTCACTCTCGGACTCCACGCTGCGCGGTGTGGACCAGCCTGTTCCAGCTGTTTCGCACTTGCCCTTTCGAGCGCAGCCCTCCATGGGTCGCCCCCAGTTCTCTGGTACGGGCGACGGCGGTAAGGGCGCATGCACAACCCTCAGACGTTGTTCACGTGACCGCGCACATGCGTCCATTGTCGGAACGCGCGCACGAGTGGCGCCGCCTTTGCATCATGAGCAAATGGATTTCGGACACCATTCATTGCGGTCACACACTTCATTTTCAGGCCACTCCACCTCCCTTCAACGGGATCGTGGAGACGACGTTCACATCGCAAGTACAGTCTCAGACGCTAGAGCTGGAGCTGCGGGAACTTCTGTCCAAAGACGCTATTTCCCGAGTCCCTCGCGGACAAGAACTCTCGGGTTTCTACTCCCGCTACTTCGTAGTACCGAAGAAGTCGGGAGGAATGAGGCCGATTCTCGACCTGTCCCTGTTCAACTGCTCCATAGCAGTAATGCATTTCTGCATGTTAACGATGAGACAAGTCCTGGAATATGTGCGCCCCGGGGATTGGTTCACGTCAATCGACCTGAAAGACGCATACTTCCACATACCAGTAGTTCCAAACCACCGGAAGTTTCTGCGTTTTTCGTTCAAGGGAGTTCAATATCAGTTCAATCGCCTCCCTTTCGGCTACTCGCTAGCCCTGCGCACTTTCTCCAAATGTCTGGAGACCGCACTGCAGCCACTGCGCACGGAGGGAATGAGGGTCTTATTTTACCTGGACGATCTTCTCCTGTGCGCTCGGTCCGAGGACGAGGCGTCACAGCAAACCAGGAGGTTGACAGAGCATCTGTCAACCCTAGGGTTTTCTATAAACTGGGAAAAGAGCTCCATCCTTCCATCCCAGTCGATTGTGTATCTCGGGGTGGAGTTGGACGCCTCCCTAATGAGAGCACGTTTGTCGCCTGCAAGAGCGGCAGATCTCTCCACGGTGATCTCCCGTGTTCAACCCCGCAAGATCGTGAGAGCCCGGTTAGTCATGAAACTCCTGGGCATGATGTCCGCAGCCCATTCAGTAGTGCCGCTAGGTTTGCTGCGCACGAGGTGCTTGCAACGCTGGTTCGTCCGCCTCCGGGTACACCCAATACGTCAGAAGAGACGTATGTTGAGGATTCCCCCTTCAGTGGGTGGGGACCTCGCTCACTGGGGGAACCCCTGCATCCTCTCACGCGGGGTTCCCATCGGACGTCCTGCGTCACACGTATCTGTGTTTACGGATGCGTCACTGTCGGGGTGGGGGGGCACGTGCTTGTCCCACACGGTGGCAGATCGCTGGCCCTCCCACACGCACGAGCACATAAATGTGTTGGAGCTTATGACAGTGAGGAATGTGATCAGACACTTCGCTGCCCTTCTCGAGGGCCGTCATGTCGAAGTTCACACAGACAACCGGGTAGCGGCAGCCTACATAAATCGCCAAGGGGGAGTTCGATCCCTCCCACTGTTGCGTGTCGCCACAGATTTACTGTGTTGGACACATGTCCACCTGCTGTCCATCAGAGCCATCTACATTCCGGGGGTACTGAATGTAGCGGCAGACATCCTGTCGAGAGGGGGACCCCGCGACTCCGACTGGCGTCTACATCCTGCACTGATATCACAGATCTGGATCAGGTTCGGGGAACCGTCTGTGGATCTGTTCGCGGCTCGCGAAAACGCTCAGTGTCGCCTGTGGTTTTCCCTGAGTCCCCGGGACGGACCCCCGCTCGGGGCGGACGCCTTTTCACACCAGCCCTGGCCTCGAACGCTCCTTTACGCGTTTCCACCAGTCCCTCTGATTCCCCGTCTCCTGGACCGAATTCGGTCGGAACAGCTCTCGGTGATTCTGGTGGCTCCCAGGCGCATGTCCGCGTCATGGTTTCCGGACCTGCAAGCGCTAGTGTCCGGCTCCCCGTGGAGGCTCCCGTGGAGGGCGGACGCCCTTCTTCAGGCGGATGGGATAATCAAACATCCTCCGGAAATAGGCCAACGGCTGTGGGTCTGGCCTCTGAGCGGTCACGCTTAGAGGCTTCTGGGCTGCCGCATGATGTGGTGGCCACGATTCAGAGTGCGCGGGCGCCCTCTACCATTGCCTCTTACGCTGCTAAATGGGCAGCTTTCCAGAACTGGTGCGCAGAACGGAATGTTCAAGCGCTCTCCTGCCAGCTGGCGGATGTCCTATCATTTCTGCAGATACTGATGGACAGGGGCCTCGCATTCAGCACTGTTAAGACATATGCTGCAGCTATCTCATCATGTCATCAGGGTTTTGGAGATAGATCTGTTTTCAATCATCCCCTCACAAAACGTTTTCTAAAAGGTGTCAGAAGGAACAGACCTGTGTCCCGCCCGCTTTTTCCCCAATGGGATCTAACGGTGGTTCTGCACGGCTTATCTGAAGCTCCATTTGAACCCTTGGACCAGGTCTCACTCAAGTTCCTGTCGCTTAAAACTGCATTGCTGCTGGCGTTAGCATCAGTTAAGAGAGTGAGTGACCTAACCGCCCTCTCAGTGGCTCCCGCATGCCTCAGGATCCGGGAGGATGGCGGGTCTGCTATTTTATGCCCCAACCCAGCCTTTGTGCCCAAAAGCATTAATGCTTCCTTCAAATCCAGGTCAATTTCATTGGCTGGACTTTTTCCTCCTCCCCATAATTCTGAGGAGGAGGCGGCTTCTCACCTTCTCTGCCCGGTGCGCGCGCTTGCACGATATGTGTCACGCACTTCAGGGATTCGTCGCTCACAAAACCTGTTTGTGCACTACAGGGAGTCTTCCCTTGGTCAGGCGCTGTCGGCCCAGCGCCTTTCACGCTGGCTGTGTGACGCCATTTCCCTCGCTTACACATCATCAGGGCGGGATCCCCCTGAGGCACACAGGGCTCACTCGGCCAGAGGGATTTCCTCTTCGATGGCGCTCCTCAGTGGTGTGTCAATGGAAGACATTTGTCAGGCTGCTTCATGGGCTTCACCCTGTTCCTTTACTCGTTATTATTTACGAGATGTGTCTTCAGGTTCCATCACTCGTTCAGTGCTTGGACCCCAGCAGGCTAAATGAATGCTTATGGCACCTCATTGGCCTTGCTGAGATGGATTTTATCCTCTTGTGGATGATGTTTTTTAGTGGGGGCCCCTCTCTTATCGTGCCTGCCTCAGTCTTTAGGCCTGGTCTGAGGCTGAACGTCCCCCACTAGAGGAGATTTGATTGGGTGTGTCCATTGGTTGTGTTAACCAGTGGGGCGTAAAACCATCCAGCTGCGCTTTATTCCAATAGCAGCTAGCTTAAGGGCTAAGACTAGACGAAATAGAACGTTGGTTACGTATTGTAACCCCAGATTCTATGAGTCTAGTCGCAGCCCTTAAGCCACTGGCCCCACTGGTTATGATGGGAATAAGAGCCATTGGAGGTGAGCAGTGGGGTCACTGCGGTTATATACCACGAGGGGGCCCACTATTGGTGGGCGTACATTTAAGCTCTTCATGATTGGCTGATGCGGAGATCATCCTTCCAATAGCAGCTAGCTTAAGGGCTACGACTAGACTCATAGAATCTGGGGTTACAATACGTAACCAACGATCTCACAAGGGGGCAGCACAGCAGCACAAAATGGCGCCGCCTCTAAACTCTGGCTTTCTACAACCAGAAGTGCAAAAAGAACCAAACTAGTAAATATCGTTTTACTCAACGACTCCTTTATGAGTAAACATGTATAAACTATTTTTTATGGTCGCAAAGACACCTAACTCTTCATTTTGTACCTTTTTTTCCCCCCGAAACTCCGTGTCTGCTTGCTCGGTTGATGCGTTCTGATCAGGTGCTCCAGCCAAAAGAATTAACGGAAGGTCTGCAACCCAACACGGAGAAGATGGGCGGGACATGCGGGGTTTAGCCGCAGCTCATTGGCTAAGAGCGATGCCTTCATTTCTCCTGGGAGTTAACCCTTTTTATGCTGGATCCGTAGGCTATTTAGATACAACTAAACGTAGCTCTTAAACTAATAGCTTATTTATATTTTATTATTATTATTAATTTATTTTCATAGAGATTGACCTCTAATATTTAAAGTACATTTATATGTGGGTTACATTGGCATGGAGCTGAATTCAGCTGCGATTCAGCATCACAGCTAAGCTAATGTAGGGGAAACACTGCTGTTAATCCACGGTGCTGCTGTGCTCTTGGGTTTTGTCTGGTGTTTAGACCGCCCGCCCGCCCGCCTGCCTACCTACCTACCTACCTTTATTGTCCCCTTAGGGAAATTCTTTTTCACAGGCACTGTCACTGTCAGGGGTGATTGCATTTGCCCCTGAATATTATGTAAAACTTTAGCAGGTATCAAACACTACCACAGCAGTCATTGGTTAAGAAGTTTGTTTGGAGTAGGGGCCATGTTTACAGGTTATCAGAATAGACAGTTTTGTTTTGCAGCAAAAAAAGAAGGTAATTTGAGGAATCTGTTGAAAATCCACTTGGCACATATTGCTCAAACATACTGTATACTAATGTTTTTCTTCCTCTTCTGCAGAATACTCCCACGAGTCCATACCCAACCATTCGAATGAAGGATAAGAATTGGACAGCTGCCCTCTCAAGACAGTGTTGCGGTGTTGTGACAGTTAAAGGAGTGGATGTTTGCTCGTGCCGCTCGCTGGATGAGGCCTACATCTCAGCATTCTCCAGCTTCTTCGTGTTCAGCATGACCTACCCTGCATACTTCAAGAAAACACTTGTCTTTCTTCAGAACTGCATTGTCAACATAGGAGACCAGGGAGACAAACCCCTTCCAGTAAGTGTCACCAGGGTACTTAACCAACTCTATTAAAAATGCCCCCACTCTACAAATGTTCAAAATGTTCAAAAAGGGCATTTACTCTGAGGAAGTTGATTACACATGTTGGGTTAGTACACACACATGAGGCTCATTTCAGCATCACTTGTGGAATAAATGACTGCCAGGCAGCTTTTTGCACGTATCACTCTTTTCGACGCCATGTGTATCGCAAACACAAACCCTCTGTTTTGAATAGCCTTGAGGTAGTTGAAGATGGATTTGAAAACCATGCACACAAAGAGGTTGAAGACACACACACACACACACACACACACAGTTCAGACGAGACACACACATTTCAGCAGCCCACACCACCTAGTATGGACAGTTTGCTTGATAATTTAGGAGATCATTTATTTAGCTTTATTCTCAAATGTGTGACGTGATTGCAAGCACATTTCCCACTTTGTCTATATTTATTACATATATATATATATATATATATATATATATATATATATATATATATATATTCTGGCTTGTTGAAGTAGAGCAAAACATTTGTGTGGACAGTTTTTTTAAATACATGCCATCTCTGTGATCCGTCAAAACATTGTGTTCAGGTGTTTAATGTGATTGTTTACTTTTTTTAAAATGAATGTATTTTTCCTGACATGTTCTATGGCAATATACAAATGTAATGAAGGATGTATTCCTGTGGTTGTTTAAATGCCTCGATGTAATTGTATTATCGAAAATAAATGGTTAAATAACCAAATATTTTGGAGTATTGGGGGTACATTTTTGTCTCTTTATGTACGAAATAGGTTGTCGCTGGGGGGTACCCTCATAGGTACCTTATTGTACCCTTTTCAAGGGAACATTTCTGTACTATAGTTTGAAGGTACATTTATGTCTTAGGAAAGTACATGACTGTACTTCAGATGGTACAACTTCATAAGGTACAAAAATGTACCAAGCCTAAAGGGTACAGAAATGTCCCTCAAAAAGGAACACCCCCAGCGACAAGCGTTTGTACCCTTTTTGGTACACTTTGGTACCCCTATTTCTGAGAGTATATCAGAATATATATATGCATGTTGAATATAAATCTTCATTAAAACGTTTACATTTTCATTTTTAAAAACGTTAAAATCATCATTAAAACGTTAAATTCTTCATTAAAATGTTTAAATGTTCATTTTTTAAAACGTTAAAAGGTTCATTAAAATGTTAAAATTTTAATTAAACGTTAAATTATTCATTAACACGTTTAAATGTTCATTAAAGCAATAAAATGTTCATATTTAAAAATGTTAAAATGTTCATTAAAAAATTATAATCTTTATTAAAACGTTAAAATCTTCATTTTTAAAAACGTTAAAATGTTCATTAAAACGTTTAAATGTTCATTAAAACGTTTAAATGTTCATTAAAATGTTTAAATGCTCATTAAAACGTTAAAATCTTCACAAAACGTCAAAATCTTCATTTTCAAAAATGTTAAAAGATTCATTAAAACGTTAAAATGTTCATCAAAACGTTTAAATGTTCATTAAAACGTTAAAATGTTCATTAAAATGTTAAAATCATCATTAAAATGTTTAAATGTTCATTGAAACGTTAAATTCTTCATTAAAACAGTTAAATGTTCATTTTTTTAAATGTTAAAATTTTCATTAAAACACTAAAATGTTCATTAAAACGTTAAAATGTTCATTAAAATGTTAAAATCTTCATTAAAATGTTTAAATATTCATTTTTAAAAATGTTAAAATGTTCATTAAAATGTTTAAATGTTCATCAAAACATTAAATTCTTCATTAAAACGTTTAAATGTTCATTTTTAAAAATGTTTAAAGGTTCATTAAAACGTTAAAATTTTCATTACAACGTTTAAATGTTCATTTTTAAAAATGTTTGAAGGTTCATTAAAACGTTAAAATGTTTTTAAACAAGCAGTCTCCTTCTGATATCATAAAGAAACAAGCAGTCTAACTCTGACATCATAAAGAAACAAGCAGTCTGCCTCTGACATCATAAAGAAACAAGCAGTATCTTTCTGACATCATAAAGAAACAAGCAGTCTCCTTCTGACATCATAAAGAAACAAGCAGTCTGCCTCTGATATCATAAAGAACAAGCAGTATCTTTCTGACATCATAAAGAAACAAGCAGGCTCCTTCTGATATCATGTAGAAACAAGATATATATGTCTGATATATATCAGAATATATATATGCTTGTTGAATATAAATCTTCATTAAAACGTTTAAATGTTCATTTTTAAAAAACGTAAAAATGTTCATTAAAATGTTTAAATGTTCATTAAAATGTTAAAATCTTCATTAAAACATTAAAATGTTCATTAAAACGTTAAAATGTTCATTTTTTTTAAACAAGCAGTCTCCTTCTGATATCATGTAGAAACAAGCAGTACCTTGATGATATCATAAAGAAACAAGCAGTGCCTTGATGATCTCATAAAGAAACAAGCAGTCTCCTTCTGACATCATAAAGAAACAAGCAGTCTTCCTCTGACATCATAAAGAAACAAGCAGTCTCCTTCTGACATCATAAACAAACAAGCAGTCTCCTTCTGATATCATGTAGAAACAAGATATATATGTCTGATATATATCAGAATATATATATACTTGTTGAATATAAATCTTCATTAAAACGTTTAAATTTTCATTTTTAAAAACGTTAAAATCATCATTAAAACGTTTAAATCTTCATTAAAACGTTTAAATTTTCATTTTTTAAAAACGTTAAAATGTTCATGAAAACGTTTAAATGTCCATTAAAACGTTAAATTCTTCATTAAAATGTTTAAATGTTCATTTTTTAAAACAATAAAAGGTTCATTAAAATGTTAAATTTTTCATTAAAACGTTAAATTATTCATTAAAACGTTTAAATGTTTATTAAAAAATTATAATCTTTATTAAAACGTTAAAATCTTCATTTTTAAAAACGTTAAAATGTTCATTAAAACGTTTTAATGTTCATTAAAACGTTTAAATGTTCATTAAAACGTTAAAATGTTCATTAAAATGTTAAAATCATCATTAAAATGTTTAAATGTTCATTGAAACATTAAATTCTTCATTAAAACGGTTAAATGTTCATTTTTTTAAACGTTAAAATGTTCATTAAAACATTAAAATGTTCATTAAAACGTTAAAATGTTCATTAAAATGTTAAAATCTTCATTAAAATGTTTAAATATTCATTTTTAAAAACGTTAAAATGTTCATTAAAATGTTTAAATGTTCATCAAAACATTAAATTCTTCATTAAAACGTTTAAATGTTCATTTTTAAAAATGTTTAAAGGTTCATTAAAACGTTAAAATTTTCATTACAACGTTTAAATGTTCATTTTTAAAAATGTTTGAAGGTTCATTAAAACGTTAAAATGTTCATTAAAATGTTAAAATCTTCATTAAAATGTTTAAATATTCATTTTTAAAAAACGTAAAAATGTTCATTAAAATGTTTAAATGTTCATTAAAATGTTAAAATCTTCATTAAAACATTAAAATGTTCATTAAAACGTTAAAATGTTCATTTTTTTTAAACAAGCAGTCTCCTTCTGATATCATAAAGAAACAAGCAGTATCTTGCTGATATAAAGAAACAAGCAGTCTCCTTCTGATATCATGTAGAAACAAATAACCTCCTTCTGATATCATGTAGAAACAAGCAGTCTCCTTCTGATATCATGTAGAAACAAGCAGTCTCCTTCTGACATCATGTAACAAGATATATCTGATATATATCAGAATATATATATGCTTGTTGAATTTAAATCTTCATTAAAACGTTTAAATTTTCATTTTTTAAAAACGTTAAAATGTTCATGAAAACGTTTAAATGTCCATTAAAACGTTAAATTCTTCATTAAAACGTTTAAATGTTCATTTTTAAAAACGTTAAAAGGTTCATTAAAATGTTAAAATTTTCATTAAAACGTTAAAATTTTCATTAAAATGTTAAAATCTTCATTAAAACGTTAAAATGTTCATTAAAACGTTAAAACCTTCATTAAAACGTTAAATTATTCATTGAAACGTTTAAATGTTCATTAAAACAATAAAATGTTCATTTTTAAAAATGTTAAAATGTTCATTAAAACGTTTAAAGGTTCATTAAAACGTTGAAATGTTCATTAAATTGTAAAAATGTTTATTAAAACGTTTAAATGTTCATTAAAACATTATAATCTTTATTAAAACATTAAAATCTTCATTTTTAAAAACGTTAAAATGTTCATTAAAACGTTTCAATGTTCATTAAAACGTTTAAATGTTCATTAAAACGTTTAAGGGTTCATTAAAATGTTTAAACATTCATTAAAACATTAAAATCGTCATAAAAACATTAAAATCTTCATTTTTAAAAATGTTAAAAAGGTTCATTAAAACGTTAAAATGTTCATTAAAACGTTTAAATGTTCATTAAAACGTTAAAATGTTCATTAAAATGTTAAAATCATCAGTAAAATGTTTAAATGTTCATTGAAACGTTAAATTCTTCATTAAAACTGTTAAATGTTCATTTTTTTTAACGTTAAAATGTTCATTAAAACATTAAAATGTTCATTAAAGCGTTAACATGTTCATTGAAACGTTAAATTCTTCATTAAAACGTTTAAATGTTCATTTTTAAAAACGTTAAAATGTTCATTAAAATGTTTAAGTGTTCATTAAAACATCAAATTCTTCATTAAAACGTTTAAATGTTCATTTTTAAAAATGTTTAAAGGTTCATTAAAACGTTAAAATGTTCATTTTTTTAAACAAGCTGTCTCCTTCTGATATCATAAAGAAACAAGCAGTCTGCCTCTGACATCATAAAGAAACAAGCAGTATCTTTCTGACATCATAAAGAAACAAGCAGTCTCCTTCTGATATCATGTAGAAACAAGATATATATGTCTGATATATATCAGAATATATATATGCTTGTTGAATATAAATCTTCATTAAAACGTTTAAATGTTCGTGTTTAAAAACGTTAAAATCATCATTAAAATGTTTAAATGTTCACTTTTTAAAAACATTAAAATCTTCATTAAAACATTTAAATGTCCATTAAAACATTAAATTCTTCATTAAAACGTTTAAATGTTCATTTTTAAAAACATTTAAAGGTTCAATAAAATGTTTAAATGTTCATTAAAATGTTAAAATCTTCATAAAAACATTAAAATGTTCATTAAAATGTTAAAATGTTCATTAAAACAATAAATTCTTCATTAAAACGTTAAATACTTCATTAAAACGGTTAAATGTTAATTTTGTAAAAACGTTAAAATGTTCATTAAAACGTTAAAATCTTCATTAAAACGTTAAATACTTCATTAAAACGGTTAAATGTTAATTTTTTAAAAACGTTAAAAGGTTCATTAAAATGTTAAATTTTTCATTAAAACGTTAAAATGTTCATTAAAACGTTTAAATGTTCATTAAAATGTTAAAATCTTCATTAAAACATTAAAATGTTCATTAAAACATTAAAATGTTCATTAAAATGTTAAAATGTTCATTAAAACAATAAATTCTTCATTAAAACGTTTAAATGTTCATTTTTAAAAACGTTAAAATGTTCATTAAAACGTTAAAATCTTCATTTTTTTTTATTTTAATTTGATTAAACTGATTTTTTTCTTAACGTTCTTGGCATTTTGCTCCACACAGTTAAACAAAACAATGTTTATTAAGGTGTGTGTGTCTGAGAGAGATAGAGAGGGCGAGAGGGAGAGAGATGGAGTTAAAAAAAATAAAAAACTCGACCGAAGCGGAGGTAGTGAGTTAATGCAGCACGTCAACTCTGTCTTGTCAAATGCACCATGTAAGTTAGTTACGAAAAAAGTAACTTTAAATATTCAACTGAAAAAGAGGCGAGCTGAAGAAAACCTAGGGAAAACTGAAGTAACGTGAGCAACAGTGAAGCAAGCACAGCGAGATCCGTTACTGTCTGTGTGTGTGTGTGTGTGTGTGTGTGTGTGTGTGTGTGTGTGTGTGTGTGTGTGTGTGTGTGTGTGTGTGTGTGTGTGTGTGTGTGTGTGTGTGTGTGAGTGGATGAGACGGACGGACTGCGCTCCCGGCCGGCTAGAGAGTTTTGTGTGTAGGGAGGGGCAGGCGCTCTATGTGACTGGCCAATCACAGAGCGTGAAGACAGTAAGTTACCCAATGAGGATTTTCCTTCAGCACGATTACAGATATTTCCGAGGTTTACTCGTCTCATGCTCGTATTCATCAAAAATGCTTTATCCGTACCGGATACTCGTCTGAAATGAGTATCCGGCTCATCAGTAATAAACATATTATAAATCAGCTGCGTTCGTGATTTAAAACATGCAGGAAATGTGCTGGAAGCAGACTGCAGCTCCAGGTATGTCAGCTCAATATTTTGTTAAAGAGCAAGTCAACCCCTACCTGAGTCTAACTCCACTCCCACTTCATGTTTGAAAAATGCAACACATACTGTTGCCTGGCAGACCGAGAGGGCGGAGCCTCTAACAAATACACACACACTCAGGCTCACGACCTCATTGTGACATCATAATGTACCAGTTTACATCATAGCATACTTCTTAGCCAATAGCGGTGGCAGATTTAAATTAAAATTCAGTGCAGAGTTTTTACCTGACAACAACACAACACTGCCAGTTTTAGGCAGAATAAATAAATTTTAACTAAGATGCACTGAAGTGCCAAATTATTGACGACACGTGTCTGCAGCACGATTAGACACTCGTTTATTTAGTTTATCGGCAAAAAAAGTTTATTTTGGGGTGACTTGCCCTTTAAGTCCCAACAAAGTGAACTGCCAGCCTGAAGTTGCAAGTAGAATATTCTGGCCAAAGGAGTGTGATATGGGCTAGGTGGCTGTTCATTAACCCTCTAAAACAGGAGTATTTGATTCCGGTCCTGGAAGGCCAGTGTCCAGCAAGTTTTAGTGGTTTCTCTGCTCCAATATGCTTGATTCAGTGGTTTAATCACCTGTGCAGCAGTTCAGGCTCTGCAGAAGCTTAACCCCGTAAATTTCCAGGTTTAATTAACGCAATGGGGTTTTGTCCCTCGGGCGGGATGCTGGAATGATAAGGAGTTAATCACCTGCTGGTTGAAATCAGGTGTGTTGAAACAGAGTTAAAACTAAAACGTGCTTGATACCGGCCCTCCAGGCTGGGAACTTCATACCACTGCTGTTAACGGTCATTTTAGCACATACTGGCTCAAGAAAATTAAAAAATATGAAAACATTTCATATCATGGCTTTAAAATGTGTGTAGGACTCCGACATAGGGTTCAGACTTTTTGCTGCAACTGTAAACACAATTTTCTGTAATTATTGAATACGAAGTTGATTAAAATACAGCTAAACACGACATACTAGCGGCATGAGCTGCCCTGTAAGACATCTTTTTAGTGACGTATGACAAACAGCTCTTCACGGTTTAGAGGAATTTAGATTTTTATGATGATTTATGACAAAATTCCTTAAAATGAATAACCGAACCTAGTTTATCTTTATGTAGACGGTAAAGTGTAGTGAAACAGCGCTAGTCTCAGTCGGCATAAGCAGCAGGGCCCTGCAGGGAATCGAACCCCGTCTCATTACTGAGAGTTCCGTTACCAGAGCCTTTTGCTTTGGGCGACCTGAGACGGTAAAGCAAAACCTGCATCAACACAGCATTTAATGTTGGTGGAACATAAATTCTGTCTTGATGCAGGAAAAAAGAAACCGTCAGATTAAAAAATTATTTCCAATTAAATTAATTTTAATATTTTATAAATGTTTTACAGATTTAGAGCCTCCTTTGACTTTTACGCTTTTCGTTAACTTCTCGTTCTTTTATGATGTTTATCCGTTCTTTAGTCGCGGTCAAACGCATCGTAATTTTGTTCTGCGGTGAATCTTAAAGTTATGTTGAATGTAAATAATCTGAGTCTTTATTGCTTCAATTTAACAGCACAGTAACTTGTTAAAATATTCAAGTTAATTTAAATAATTTACATGTTTAATTAGACTATATTTTATTAGCCTTTAATATTTTAGTATTTATTGTTGAACTTTTGTAAAGAGCTATTTTTAAACGCGTGCACATTTAAACACTAAAACCTTTGTTTGCTCCATCTGTGTCAGAGCTCTGCTGTTCAGCTCCTTCCTGGTTCCTGCAGGACCACAAAGCCCAGAGAAGCTCAGTCCAGCAGGACGTGAGGACACGAACAGACACGCAGAGCTCCTCCTAAACCTGGAATCAAACTTTTCTACAGATGATTTAGAACAGTTTCTTGTGACAGAACAGTTAGTGAAACAGAAAGGACATGATGAAGATGATGTTATCGTCCTTGTCTTTCATACAGATCAAATATCACCCCAGCTTATGCTCATGTCACTAAGTAAACGTCCCATTTCTCACTAAGACCTGCTCTATCTGCTCTACCAGATTATCAGAAGCATCACTGTAGTTGTAGTTTTGCCTCCATCTTCCTGCCCTCCTTGGTCTCATGTTTGTCTTCTACTACCTCTCATCATCCATCTCAGGTGGGATCTTGTTTGCTCCGATGGCCTCTTGAGTTCCAGGCTTACATCTTTTAGTGAACGTTAAATCATATACTAATATATATGTATGTATGTGTGTGTATGGTATGATGCTAAACCAGACTGCCTGCTCCATCAGATGAAAAGGAAATCCTCTCAGGACCCAAATAAAATAGATTTAGCAACCAGACACAGAAGCCCAGGTGAAACGTCCACATCAGCATCTCCAGTTCTACCAGCTCTAAAAACACACTTCTGAAATAATAAAACACTAAACTCAGCCAACGGATGAAGACGTCCTGGTGCCAGATGCTACCTAAGACATCACCAGTTCAGCTGACTTGATAAAACACTTGGTGACTAAAACAAACATCTGGTGACCTGGTAACAAACAGTCCTGGTGCAACAAGCTACCTGAGACAAACGTTTCCAGTCAACCAGTTCAAGAAAGAAAGAAAGAAAAAATCTTCAGTGGCGCTGCACTGGAAAAAAAAAGATATCTCTAGTCCGAGTCGGAGTCGTCCGAGTCGTCCCATCTTGGTCTCTTCGGTGGGATGTACGGGAAGCGCTCTCCAGTCCTCTTCTGGCTGGATCCAAGGACCGAGGTAGAAGGAGTGGGTTCTTCTACATCCTGGACCTCTTCAGCGCTCCCGTGGGCAGGCCTGGGATCTTCTGGAAGCTCTTCCGGTGGGGCTGGAGGAGCTACCGCCAGCCAGAAGTCTTCTGGTGGTGGAAGCTGCTGGTCTTCATCGCTATCCAGAATTGAGCTACCATAACCAGAGTCCACACTAGAAGCCAGAAAACCTTCTAAAGCTGACCAATCTGAGCTATTGTCAGTCTCCTCCGACTCCTCATCACTACTCATACCCTCAACTGCAAACTCTGCCTCTTCTAGAGGAGCCTGACCATGATGACACACAAACACCACATCATCATCAGGAATGTGAAGGGCTGGGTACCCACCTTCATCTTCATCGAGAATCCGGATGACCTCAGGGACCCCTGCAGTCACGGGACGCTCCACGATGAAGATGCCTGTGAGGACAAAACAAGACACATTAAATCTACTTGTCTCATAAAACAGTTATTAAAAAGCTACAGTGACTCGTTTACAATACAAGAGATGTGTGTCTGCATCTGCATGTGTGCACAAGATACACTTTACTAATCTGGTTGTTTTTTAGGGTTTAACAGGTTAAAACCGATTTCTGCTTTTACTGAAAAAGTTTCCATTTTTAATTGATGTGATTGTTTATTATTTATGTTTCATATTTATAGCTGATGTATTTCTAAAAAGATTTATTCTTTTACAGCTTGTAGACACAACACTGCTCAAATAAAGTTGTTTTAGAATGGGCTCTATAAAAATAAACAGAAGACTCATTAAACTGGTGAAAACTGTTTAAAAAATATTCAAACGGACAGAAATGCATTTATAAACCTGAGAACCAACTCAGAGAACACGTCAAACTTTTTACTTGGATAAAACTGATGAAGTCCTTAAAGATCAAAGGTCTCTAGTTCACTCAGATTTATGAAAACAACTCATGTTCACCGATGCTAACAGGCTGAAGCTAAAGCTAGCTGTATGTTCTAGCATGTTCTACGTCATGACGTTTCATACCTGGTTCACCCGTTTCTATGGTTACGAAAACAACATGTTATTGTTTGAACCATACATTTTTAGAATCGTACATGTCATTTAATTAGTTTTAAACATTTCGATGTAAAATTGAACTAAATGGATTTGCTGAAACCAAATTGGTGGTTTTCTTTTAACGGTTCTCTCTAGTCTGATATAGTCATCCCACCGACCTGCTGGCTGGGACCCTCAAGATGTTGAGGCTGTGTGATGAGGTTGAGTCACAGATCAGTGCTAATGTGAGAAACCTTTTGTCTCTATCCCGCTAAAAGAACCACATATTCAGCTTTTATTTTGCGTGCCCAGCTGACAAAAACCAACAGGCACTCCTTGCGCTCATCACCTCGCTGCTGTCCATCCTCTTTTATATCAATAACACAAATGAAACCAATACATGCCAGAACAAAACTAGTAAAAACATTTGATGTGTTCAAACTGGGGATTACAAAATTACAACAGCGCTTAAAGTCCTCACTGTTCCAGGGGAATTTGAGCCTCACTTGTCCACAGAAAACATGTTTCACCTAAAACACCAAATCTCATCTCGTCTTTTTCCGCCTATCCGTGTCCGGGTCGCGAGGGCAGCATCCCAACTAGGCAGTTGTTCCACACCGTCCTCTCCCCAGCCACCTCCACCAACTTCTCCGGCAGGACCCCTAGGCGTTCCTGGGCCAGTTCGGATATGTACTTTCTCCAACGTGTCCTGGGTCGTCCTGGGGGCCTCCTGCCAGCAGGACATGCCCAAAACACCTCACCAGGGAGGCGTGCAGGAGGCATCCTAGCTAGATGCCCAAACCACCTTAACTGACTCCTCGATATGGAGGAGCAGCGGCTCTATTCCGAGTCTCTACCGAATGTCCGAGCTCCTCACCCTATCCCTAAGGCTGACCCAGCCACCCCGCGGAGAAAACTCATTTCGGACGCTTGTATCCGCGATCGTGTCCTTTCTGTCATTACACAAAGCTCAATACCATAGGTGAGGAGTGGGCGGTAGTAGATCGACTGCTCTTGCTGGGGAGGTTCGCAGCCGAGTGTGAAGAGGCTGGGATGAGGATCAGCACCTCCAAGTCTGAGACCATGGTTCACGATCGGACGTTCGGTCTCTCAAATACACGAATTTAACATTATAATAATGTTTCAGTAGTTTGTCCTTTAGAAAACATGAAATAAGTCAGATGGAGAATTTAACTGATGTTAGCTTACCGTGCTCCTCCCGGAAGGCCAACATCTCTCTGGTAGGTTGGTTCTCGGGTCTTCTTCAGCTAGCCACAAACTTATTCAGCGATTTCTGCTCTGCAGAGGCTCTCCAAGCTCGTCCAAGGGCTATTATTGAAGCAAATCTCCAGAGGCTCTCTCGACCAAGTGCTGCTCTAGCGCAAGTTCGAAAGAAAGACTTTTAACATTCGATGAGCTTTTATAGACGAGCAACGTTCTAATTCTATGACGTATACACGCATGTGCGTGCAACGGATTCCTAACCTGCCTCTTTGCAGCATGTACACCCGAGGGGTCTCTCAGCCCTCTGGTGGACACAAGCTATTACTGCAGCTGTTTTAGAACTGTCACTTAGCTAACTATGTAATAACCAGAGGTGGAAAGATTACTAAAATTTCCTACTTAAGTACAAGTTAAAGTACTTGCCTGAATTTTACTAAAGTAAAAGTAAAAAGTATTGTAAATAAAATGTACTCAAAGTAAAATTTACTTAGTTACATTTTTGTCAGCGTAAAGATGGTTACATCAGTGCAAAACCACAACGTTCACAACACACTCGTGTATGCACGCACACACACGGACACACACACAGTTTGATGGAAGGATTTCTATCCTATCAGTGAGAACAGGACGTGCAGATTGATTGGACGAGGTTTTTTTTAGGATTGTACGTTTCAATTGTGATTAAAATTATTCTTTATTTTGAAAAAAAAAGTTAATTTTTAGATGCCATCAGCATGTGAGGTATCTCAATGTTCTCATGACAAAACTCTAACATGAGACTGTGCTCTAACCTGTCACACAACAAGCTAAATGAAAGTCAAACATTTCAAATGGACCGTATGACAGCTGTTAACGTTGGCCCTGCCCAACTTTATTCTCTCTTTATTCTGCTCTCCCCACCTATTCCACCTTCCTCAGGATCCACTGGTTTCCCTCTTTCCTATTCACTCTCTCTCTTTCTTAACATTTTTTCTTTTAAATCGCAATTGCGTATTCTTGCTCATTTTAAATATATTTTTAAACATTTTTGAAATGCTTTTTTATAGTTTTACAATTTTTATATTTTTTGTTTTTGTGAAGCGCCTCGTGATTTTTTTCTTGAGAGGCGCTATATAAATGATATTTTCTTCTTCTTCTTCCAACTTTACCTCTACATTCAGTTCCTTTATCCATGTCCATCCTAGAGCTCCTCTCTGACCTTCATGCTTATTTAGAGCAGCTGATTTATAAAGTTAGCAGAGTTCATCCTTGGCAGTGGGTTCACTCACTCATTTAACGATATCGGCCAGAGGCAAAATTCGTTTGAACAGCATGTGTAAATGTGTATTAAAACCTTAGATGAAAAAGGTTTTTGAATTTTGACGGCTGGAATTGTAAGATAATCTGATGTTTGTGACCGGCGCGGGAAAAACAGAAACTAACTTCCGGTCTAAGCCCTGGGCAGCTGCTGATGTTTCACATGGAGCTCTGCTGAAACAGCTGTAGTACACAACGCCTGACTCCGGTGTTTCTGCGTTAGCGTTATAGCAGAGAACAATGTGTCATCAATCAGATGTAGCTTCTGAAGCCTCTACTAGTCTGTCAGATTTATGTTTTCTCTGGGATACGGCGACGAGAACGGATATTGGATTACCGGAGAAGTTCAACCGAGTTCCGACCCCGCCAGCTGGATATCACTACCAGAGGTGCAGACATGTTTTAGACCGTTTGACTCAGAAGACCTGCCTATGTCCTATTATTTGGACATAGAGGAGGATTCTGTTCATCTTCAGAACCAAAATTGATACGGTTTGTTTACTTTTCTTAAATATTTCATTTCATGTGCTCCACTGGGAGCTCTAAGCTGACGAGTTCTCAGCTGGTCTTAGCTCCATCACGTGTCCCAATATAGTTCAGTAATCTACAGTTTTACTGCTGTGTGTATTTATTGATATAACTCTGGAAAATATTTAACCAACAATTTACCAGAATAAATCTTCCTGATGCTGGAGTAACTCCTTAGCTCAACTCGTTGTTTGCACTAATCCAGGATGTCATGGAGGTTCTAATGTTGAAATATAGAGATCATCTTTTAGATTATAACTGTGTGTGTGTGTGTGTGTGTGTGTGTGTGTGTGTGTGTGTGTGTGTGTGTGTGTGTGTGTGTGTGTGTGTAAAAATAGTGAATTTTACCCAAAAACTGAATCTTAAGGATCTTGAGGAGTGGGAGTCAGAGACACACACTTGCTGGTTCTCCGGGGACTGGGGCCCTGTCCACACGTAGCCGGGGATCTGCCAAAACGTAGATATTTTTCTACGTTTTGGCCTGTCATCCACACGAAAATGGAGTTTTTTCACACGAAAATGGATCTTTTTGAAAACTCCGGCCAAAGTGAAGATCTGCGTTTTCTCCGTTTTGGGTGTCTGCGTGTGGACGGACAAAACCGGAGTTTTAAGGTCCGCAACGTCACTTTCCGCGACAGAAAAATGCTGACATCACGTATGCGACCTGTGTTTACACTAGCCGGCATCATGGAAGCCCTCAGAGCTGCGCTCTGTCACTACCCGATCCATCAATTGTCCAATTGGTGGGCGGCGGGGGAAGTACTGCCGCCTACAGGTCTGGCATGTCCTTAACAACGTATTTATCTGGGTACGTGTGGACAGAGTTTGTTTTTAAAACCCGGTGGTGTGGATGCAAGTTTTTGGAGGGGCGGATATTCGTTTTTAAAAAACCCCAGCTACGTGTGGACTAGGCCTGGGTTTCCAGGTTGCTGGAGGACTGGAGGAGCTGAGCACGGAATAGGGAGCAGGATCCGGTAAGGTAGGGTCAGTATGGAGTGGAGAGCCAGGGACCGGCTGGGAGACAGCGGGACTGGTCCGGTAGGTTGCAGGACGGTGTGAAAGGTGGTGGTGGAAATCTGGAGAAGAGGCAGCTTACAAAAATCAGGCAAGCTTGGAAAAACACACAGGAACTAGCAATCTGGCCAGTGAATAAAGATGTCTCCCAGCAGCTTCTATGTCCCTGGCCAACTGATGAGCAGATGGACTGCAGCTGGTCCACTCATTGACACGCCCACCTGCAGGAGAAGCTCAGAGAAGGTTTAGCAGAGAGAGGAGGACTCACCCCAGACCATGACACCAAGATAACTTAAAGTGATAATTTACAACATTTTCATATTTTGAACTCATTTTCTTGAGCCAGTATGTGCCAAAATGACCCTTTACATGGTGAATGAAATGTCACTCAGACCCTCACCGCTCTGTGGCCAGAATACCACACTTGCAACTTCAGATTGCCGGTCAGGTCTGTTGGACTTAGTAGAGCTGATATGCCTGGTTCTGCAGCCTTAACCCCTTCTTTCCACCGGAGCCGTCAGCAGCACTTTACTGCAGCAGCACGTCTTGCTCGCTTATGCTGCTGCTCGGCCCTTCCCACGAGACGCGTAGCAGCATGGGAGCAGCTGTCACCGACAGAGCACAAAGTCACACGAGTGACTTCGTCAGTAAACACAACAACTAGCAGGAGAAAACAACATTATGGCTCCAAAAGGTTTGTGTTTTATGTTCTGTCCATTTTATAATCGCTAATACGGACCTGAAAAACAAAGGAGGCCACAAGCCAGGTGGTAACTTCTCACGGGGCCGCACAGTTAGTAACTTTTTTAAAGTAAAGCAACCGGAAGGCAGTACGTTTCTTTATTCTGAAAATCTCGGGAAGCTTCGCTCCGTTTCCGCGTCCGATTTCCTGTCTTTCCTTCCCCAAAAATGTCGAACTTGACCCGTTTCAGAGGCGTAACGTGTAGAAAATAGAACCGGAGCGTAAGGGCCGCGACATGCTGCCCCTGAGACGCGGCCGACTCGCGCTGCTGACTGCTGCTGACGGCTCCGGTGGAAAAGGTTCTGTTGACCACAGCGGTTCCTATCAGCAGCTATGACGTGCTGCTGCAGTAACGTGCTGCTGACGGCTCCGGTGGAAAGAAGGGGTAAGGTGCTTTTCCAGGAACACTACTCAGGGCAACTCGGACCGATGCAGTTCAGCCCGACCACAGTTTCCAAGGGCACGGTTTGGTATTTTCCCTCTATTTTTCTCCCCTATTTTTAGTCCCTGCTCCATTGAGGTACCTGGCAAGGCTGAGTTGGGCCGGTATCGTGATTCTGGCTGCTGATTGGCTGGGGGCTTCATGGAGCTGGCGTGGGAACAAAACTGCTTTCAGATGGGCTGACTCAAACCACGCTGTACAGAGCTGTTTTAGGCTGAGTAGTGCTCCTGGGAAACCACCTTTAGTGTCTGCATGAGCAGCAGCAGCTCCTAGATGTTAGTATTGGGTATGGAATGGAATATGATTTAAAATATAACTCGAGCAAAAGTGTTGTTCTATTCTACAGAACCACCCAGGATAAAAGGCTTAATTATCCTGTGTTTAAGTTGTCCAGCAACAGTCTTGCAGTCTGTGAAAAGATAAAATATCTTGGACACTTTATCACAGCCTAGATGAGTGATGATGATGATATTTACAGGCAGTGCTGCAAGCTATATGTGCAAGCAGACACCATTGCACAGAAATTCAGCTGTTGTTCCACACCTGTTAAAGTGGCATTATTTAAAGCATACTGCACACCACTATATACTGCACATCTGTGGTCATTCTATAAAAAGTCTAGCTTGCACAGGTTACAAGTGGCATACAATGATGCAATGAGAATCCTCCTCAAAATTCCCAGGGGAGGCAGTGCTAGTCAAACGTTTGTTTCTGTGAGAGTGTGCACATTTAAGGCACTTCTAAGACATTTAATGTTCAAGTTTATGAGACGGCTGGAAGAATCTTCCAATAGTATTATAGTTGCACTCTCAAGTCCCACTGTGAGCTGCTCTCGTTATATGTCTAGGCTGAGAATGCACCGGTTAAAATGTTTGGGTGGGTTTATCTCAACTAGTTAGTTTTGTTGTCCCTCACCTCCACTGCAGTTATATCCTGTGATTTTATATAGGCTTTTATTGGTATTAATGTTAATTGGTATCCTTTCTTTTCTTGTATCTTTTTCTTTTATCTGTATGTTTATTTTAAAATGGACTTTAAGTCTGGCAATAAACTATAGGGATGAGCGAGTACACCGCTATCTGTATCTGTATCTGTATCTGTTCAACCAAGTAAATTGTCTGCATCTACCGTAAATCCTCTAATACAGGCCGGTAGTAAATCCTCTAATACAGGCCGGTATGGTCTCCAATTCTGGCCGGTGTCGGAGTCAGCAGAGGCCAATAATTGCCGGGATGGAATGTGGTAACAAGCAAGTACGAGCGTCCCAGCGGCAGGGTTGTAGTCCCCAAATCAACCAGCAAGAGGCAGTAGAAGTTCACGCAGACCTTTTTTAGGCTTTTTCTTCAATGCTTTGTAACGCTACAGACACGATCCTCTATCACGCTCCTACCACACAGAGTCACGGTGTCAGTTAACCATGCTAATTCAACCCGCTCCACAGAACACACATCACCTTCCCTGTGGCTTACATAACACTCACACAACACGCAAATCAGCACATAGGAACTAGCAGAACGATAGGAAACACATATAACACAATACCCAGAATGCACCTGGCTTACAACCCCAGCCAGGTCATTACACTATCAAGTTCAAAGAGAACGTGCTGATTATGCTGCAGAACACTCTGGGGAGCAGCAGTAGGGGGTGTATGAACTACAGTAATCCCTCGTTTATCGCGGTAGATGCGTTCCAGACCTGGCCGCGATAGGTGAAAATCCGCGAAGTAGGGACTCCCAGCATGCCCCTCGCGGGGATTCCCTTCACGTCGCACCTACGTCACAAACCGCGGCTATAAACGGAAGTCGCCTTTCCAGCTCACCACTCAGTCATCGTTTCTTCAGATCACGATCAGAGTTTCCAACCTACCGATCAATCCAACGAACTATCAGCTCATAGTAAGTTATCTTACTTACTTCTGGAAAGCCCGGCATTTCCGTGTCACTTCGTTGACGCTCGAACGCTCGGGGGTTTCCTAGAGCACCGACACTATCACTTCCGCGTCTGTGAAACCACGCTCCCTATTGAATTATCGTATGATCACATTCTCTGTGATCAGCAACCAGCTGTGCCGGACCGTAGGTACTGACATGCGATCGTTCATGTCGGTTCATTTCCTTTAATGTTTTCTGTCTTTTAGTTGCGCCTGATGTGTATCGCTGCTGTGGAGCGGGGCGCTTCACCTTGTCCTCCGACGCACAGATCACAGCAGGGAGTGCTCAGCTGTTTTCGCGGTCGGTAGATCTGCCTCCTGAGCACGGCCACAGTAACAATCAGGTGTCGCCACCTCAAAAACTAATTTAACACGCGATCGTTCATGTCAGTTCATTTCCTTTAATGTTTTCTGTCTTTTATTTGCGCCTGATGTGTTTCGCTGCATGCTGTGGAGCGGGGCGCTGCGCGCATCACCTTGTCCTCCGACGCACTGATCACTGATACAGCCGCCAAACAGCAAGCGCTCCGCTGTTTTAGCGGTCGGTAGATCTTTTAGAACTGCAGTTCAAAGGTAACTCATGAGGTGAATATATATGAACCCAGGTAGCAGTTTTTCTTTAGGATTGAGAGGAGATGCAGGAAGATAATAAACAGGCAGGACAGAAAAATAGTCAAATAAAAACAAGTTAGTTTTTGTACCTGCTGTTGCAACAAACAGACACCATTGAAGGTAATCAGAAGTGAGGAACAGAAAATGAAATAATTATTTTAATGTTTAGAGCAGCAGGAACTCCGAGAGGCTGCAGGCGCATCAGTGAGTTTGCAGCCGCTGCGCAGGGGGAGGGGGGAGAGGGCTGAAGCAGGAACTACCGTTGTTAAATGAATTGTGTTTAACTTTGAAAATGTGGGCGCAATTTTAATTGTCAAAAACTCCAGCGAACCATTAGTTCATTTTGCTCAAATAGAAATAGAGGCCTGCCTCTAATACTGGCCCTCCTTCCAATAAAGGCCTGGAGCTTGATGAGCTTGAGTCAAATACAGGCCCGGGCCTGTATTAGAGGATTTACGGTATATCTGTACTCGGAATGGGCGTGGCATTACCCGGAAGTGGGTGTGGTTTAACCGGAAGTGGGTGTGGTTTACATCAATACATTATTTTAAGTCTGAAATTAATATGGAATGATCAGAAGTTGATATGTGTATTGTTTCTTCAAAAACTATTTACAGAGCAGCCTCAGAATTGAGATTAAATATTTTTGATCACAATAGTAAAGGAACTATTTCAGAACAAGTGTTTCAATAAAATCAGAACATTAATATTTAAGTGCATGGATTAGTACATCTGAACTCATGCAGTAGGAACTAGGAAATATGAAATGCTACAACCAGACACAACTTTATGTAATGTTCATTAAAACGTTAAAATGTTTATTAAAACATTAAAATCTTCATTAAAACATTAAATTCTTCATTAAAACGTTAAAATGTTCATTAAAATGTTAAAATGTTCATTTTTAAAAACGTTAAAATGTTCATTAAAACATTTAAAGTTTCATTAAAACGTTAAAATGTTCATTAAAATGTTAAAATGTTCATTAAAACGTTAAAATCTTCATTAAAACGTTAAAATGTTCATGAAAACGTTTAAATGTCCATTAAAACATTAAATTCTTCATTAAAACGTTTAAATGTTCATTTTTAAAAACGTTAAAAGGTTTATTAAAACGTTAAAATTTTCATTAAAATGTTAAAATGTTCATTACAATGTTAAAATCTTCATTAAAACGTTAAAATGTTCATTAAAACGTTAAATTCTTCATTAAAACGTTACAATCTTCATTAAAACGTTTAAATGTTCGTTTTTAAAAACGTTAAAATCGTCATTAAAACGTTAAAATCTTCATTAAAACGTTAAAATCATCATTAAAATGTTTAAATGTTCATTAAAATGTTAAATTCTTCATTAAAATTGTTAAATGTTCATTTTTTAAAAACGTTAAAATCTTCATTAAAAATTTAAAATGTTCATTTAAATGTTTAAATGTTCATTAAAACGTTAAAATCTTCATTAAAATGTTTAAATGTTCAGTTTTAAAAACGTTAAAATGTTCATTAAAATGTTAAAATGTTCAATGAAACGTTTAAATGTTCGTTAAAACATTAAATTCTTCATTAAAACGTTTAAATGTTCAGTTTTAAAAACGTTTAAAGGTTCAATAAAACGTTAAAATCTTCATTTTTTTAAACGTTAAAATGTTCATTAAAACGTTTAAATGTTCAGTATAATGTTAAAATCTTCATTCAAACATTAAAATATTCATTAAAATGTTAAAATGTTCATTAAAACAACAAATTCTTCATTAAAACATTTAAATGTTCATTTTTAAAAACGTTAAAAGGTTCATTAAAATGTTTAAATGTTCATTTTTAAAAACGTTAACATGTTAATTAAAATGTTTAAATGTTCATTAAAATGTTAAATTCTTTATTAAAACTTTTAAATTTTCATTTTTAAAAACGTTTAAAGGTTCATTAAAACGTTAAATTTTTCATTACAACGTTTAAATGTTCATTTTTAAAAACGTTTAAAGGTTCATTAAAAAGTTAAAATGTTCATTTTTTGAAACAAGCAGTCTCTTTCTGACATAAAGAAACAAGCAGTCTCCTTTTGACATCATAAATAAACAAGCAGTCTCCTTCTTATATCATGTAGAAACAAGCAGTCTCCTTCTGACATCATAAAGAAACAAGCAGTCTGCCTCTGACATCATAAACAAACAAGCAGTCTGCCTCTGACATCATAAAGAAACAAGCAGTATCTTTCTGACATCATAAAGAAACAAGCAGTCTCCTTCTGATATCATGTAGAAACAAGATATATATGTCTGATACATATATGCTTGTTGAATATAAATCTTCATTAAAACGTTTAAATGTTCGTTTTTAAAACATTAAAATCATCATTAAAACGTTTAAATCTTCATTAAAACTTTAAAATTTTCATTTTTAAAAACATTAAAATCATCATTAAAACGTGAAAATCTTCATTAAAACGTTAAAATCATCATTAAAATGTTTAAATGTTCATTAAAATGTTAAATTCTTCATTAAAATGTTTAAATGATCATTTTTAAAAACGTTAAAAGGTTCATTAACATGTTAAAATCTTCATTAAAACGTTAAAATGTTCATTAAAACGTTAAAATCTTCATTTAAACGTTAAATTATTCATTAAAACGTTAAAATGTTCATTTAAACAATAAAATGTCCATTTTTAAAAATGTTAAAATGTTCATTAAAACGTTTAAAGGTTCATTAAAACGTTTAAAGGTTCATTAAAACGTTAAAATGTTCATTAAAACGTTAAATTATTCATTAAAACGTTGAAGTGTTAATTGAAACGTTAAAATCTTCATTAAAATGTTTAAATATTCATTTTTAAAAACATTAAAATGTTTATTAAAATGTTTAAATGTTCATTAAAACGTTAAATTCTTCATTCAAACGTTTAAATGTTCATTTTTGAAAACGTTTAAAGGTTCAATAAAACGTTAAATTTTTCATTACGTTTAAATGTTCATTTTTAAAAATGTTTAAAGGTTCATTAAAACGTTAAAATGTCTATTTTTTTTAAACAAGCAGTCTCCTTCTGATATCATGTAGAAACCAGCAGTCTCCTTCTGATATCAACAAGCAGTCTCCTTCTGACATCATAAAGAAACAAGCAGTCTCCTTCTGATATCATGTAACAAGATATATTTGTCTGACATATATCAGAATATATATATATATGCTTGTTGAATAAAAATCTTCATTAAAACGTTTAAATTTTCATTTTTAAAAACATTAAAATCATCATTAAAATGTTTAAAGCTTCATTAAAATGTTTAAATGTTCATTAAAACATTTAAATGTTCCTTAAAACGTTAAAATGTTCATTAAAATGTTTAAATGTTCATTAAAATGTTAAAATCTTCATTAAAACATTAAAATTTTCATTAAAACATTAAAATGTTCATTAAAACGTTAAATTATTCATTAAAACGTTGAAATGTTCATTAAAACGTTAAAATCTTCATTAAAATGTTTAAATATTCATTTTTAAAAACGTTAAAATGTTCATTAAATGTTTAAATGTTCATTAAAAAGTTAAATTCTTAATTAAAACGTTTAAATGTTTATTTTTAAAAACGTTAAAATGTTCATTAAAATGTTTAAATGTTCATTAAAACATTAAATTCTTCATGAAAACGTTTAAATGTTCATTTTTAAAAACGTTTAAAGGTTCATTAAAACGTTAAAATGTCTATTTTTTTAAACAAGCAGTCTCTTTCTGATATCATGTAGAAACAAGCAGTATCTTTCTGACATCAAAAAGAAACAAGCAGTCTCCTTCTGATATCATGTAGAAACAAGATATATATGTCTGATATATATCAGAATATATATATATGCTTGTTGAATAAAACTCTTCATTAAAACGTTTACATTTTCATTTTTAAAAACATTAAAATCATCATTAAAACGTTTAAATCTTCATTAAAACGTTTAAATTTTCATTTTTTAAAAACGTTAAAATGTTCATGAAAACGTTTAATTGTCCATTAAAACGTTAAATTCTTCATTAAAACGTTTAAATATTCATTTTTAAAAATGTTAAAATGTTCATTAAAATGTTAAAATTTTCATTAAAACGTTAAAATGTTCATTAAAATGTTAAAATCTTCATTAAAACGTTAAAATGTTCATTAAAATGTTAAATTCTTCATTAAAACGTTAAAATATACATTTTTTAAATGTTAAAGGAGACATAACATGCTTTTAAGTTATTCCTTTTTACATCTAAATCCTTCAGTTGGGGTCTAAATACAGTGGAACTGCAGTTCTTTGTTCTGATTCCCTCATTATTGTTGCTCTACAGACCCTCATCTACCCCTGTTCTGAGAAGAGTCTTGAGAACGAGCCGTTTTTGGGTACTGTCTCTTTAAACTGGAGGAGGAGCTGTAAACTCCGCCCCCCTCCATAGTGCAGATCTGTACTCTCCTCCCCCAGTCGGACTTTGTAGTTCTATAGAGAAATCATTATTTAGCATAGCAGATTTAGCATAGCATATTAGCATTTTTAAAACGTGGGGAGAGTAGTTCATCAAGCTGTTTCAAGGCTGCTAACTCTCTCATGCATTTGTCTGTAGTCACACACACACCCGTCACGGCCGACGGAAGGACAAGCGAGCAGGCACGCGCGTGCGCGCGCGCGCACACACACACACACACACACAAGGAATGCTGCTTGCTAATTTATTTCTATAAAAAATGTTTTAAAAAATGATACAGCATTAAAATAATATATTTTATTAAGATCTCTATCTATCTCTCTCTATATATATACATATATTTATAAATAATTTTATAAGTAGTCTTATTTTATATTGGGTGTCTTAATGGCTGAAAATGGATAAAAAGCAGTTACATTTTAATTTAAAGATTTGAGATTCTAGTCAAAAATAAAGCACATTCCTCCAAATGTTCTTTAATGTGATCTTTATAATTCTAATGCTTACAACTTTGTTTTTATTGTCTGCAATGCGTAGCCTATATCTTTATTAAATGTGTGTTTAGCTGTAACGTGGTAATTCTCTAATGTGTACACAGAGGTGGACATCAGTGCTGCAGTGAAATTCCCAAGATCAGTCTGCTTTGCTAACAAATATGGTTAAATCTTACCTGCATTCTAAATAAATACTGTTAGGTGGAAACATCAGTAGGCATTGAGTTATTGATAAAATCCCTAACAGCCAGAATGGAAGAAGATGCATGCTGGGTCATCCTGGATCTGAGCCTGTTCTGTGTATTTACCTACAGGATGCAATAAATGTCTACAAGGCTGAGTTTGGACCATTACATCTAAAAGAAAGCATACAATCAGTGATTTTTTTATTGTTTACATTAATATACAAATTTTCTAAGTATTAACCTCACAGCAAATAAGTAGAACAATATAATAAACAGGCTTTAGTAGTTAAACAGGCGTTGTGCACACAGGTGCTTTGTGTCTCTGTGCTGGTGGTATCTAGGTCTCAGAGTTCCTATCCTCCTGCCATCTTCTGTTGTCCTCAGGATACGGATTGATGTTTCCTGATGAGGAGGGAGGGGCAGTATGTGGGCTTCAAACTGGTCCTGGATAACAGTGGGAGACCTCCGTTGTCTGAATACTGAGACCAGAGGATTGGTGAGATGCAGCTCTTCTCTACCTCATCTAGAAACGGAGTTGGTTCAGGGAAAACTTTTCCAAAGACCAGTTCCATGATGTCATCGCCATATTCTGCAATGATAGACAATAACTTTAGTGACATATTTTGTTTACAAGCAGCTTTAGGAAAGTTGGTTCTTTAGCTTTCATGTTTATAGTCACGTTTGTGTTGTTTTGGTTTACTTTGTTCACAAGTTCACTTTGCTGCAGTGACTTCATATTCTTACAAATGTAATAAAATAGTGACATTAAAATTATACAAATGATTCCTTATGAAAGGAAGCTCATTAGAGAGCAGTGCAGACAGACTTACTACATGCTGCAGCTGTTTTTGTAGGCCAGCTGCTGCTGAATTTGGGGAAAGTTATTCTGCACACATCCAGATCAGATGGTTGTTTACAGAAAATAATGTAATTCAATAATTTCTAAACAGACTAAACAAGTAAAACATCAAATAAATCACTCTGCTGTCATCAGACGGAGTGATTCAGGTGGTGAGGTGTTCTTAATGATGAGGGTGGCTGAGGTGTGTCATCACTCACTTTGGTCTGGTCCAGACCGTCTCTTTACTGGTGGGTCTCTTTCCTCAGTAGGTGACGTGAAGCTCCAACATCTGAACGTTCTGTGTTCCTTAGAGGAGAAGAAAAGTAACAGCAAGCTGGCTAAATTATTTTTTACTAGCATCTCAAGGACTTGGAGAAGCAGATCTTCACTTACCTAAACATCAGACCAGTTTGTCCCAGCTGAGCTCATCAGGGCGTTAGTCTGACAGCCTGTCAGTGAAACACAGCACCTTCTGGATGTTGACTCTAAAAAGCAAAGGAACATTTTTAATTTTGTTTTAATTATTTTTCAGCTGATTTTATCAGCTTTCCGACGCTCACGCTCATACAGACGGTGAGCTTTGCTGCGTCTGACAGATGCAGAGTTGGTTTTTATATCTGCAGTGAGACAAAAAACTAACCTCACTTCACTCAGAGATTGTCCTTTAAAACTCTATTAAATCCACTGTGTTGATGCACTTTAATGACTTTGTCACGCTGCATTTTAGCTGATATGGGACTTTATTTACTGGATGCTTAGATTACATCACACTCACGTAAAATAACACACAGGCTCTCTGCTGCTACAATCAGCGGATGTACGTCTGGTGTAAAAGAAGGCGTTGATCAGAAATCACGTTTTATTCCACGAAAATCAGCCAAATCCACATTAATCTGGGTGCTAACTTTACTAGCATACTGTGCTAGCGATAGCAAGCCGGATGCTAACGCTTTAGTGCTGCTAATGCCTGTAAACCTAAAGTAAAGTTTGTCGACATTTTAGAGTTATATGAAGCTTACCGCTCTGCTGCTGTGTCCCGTTGCTGCCACATTCAGATGGAAATGACTCCTTTTAGATAGATGAAGCCCTCAGTACTTAGCCACTAGCCTGGAGACACGAACGAACGAACCACGCTGTGTTAATGGATAAAAAAGTGGGTTTTTCATGTTATGTCTCCTTTAAAATGTTCATTAAAACGTTAAAATCTCCATTAAAACGTTAAAATGTTCATTAAAACGTTAAATTATTCATTAAAACGTTAAAATGTTCATTAAAACATTAAAATGTTCATTTTTAAAAACGTTAAAATGTTCATTAAAACGTTTAAAGGTTCATTAAACGTTGAATTGTTCATTAAAATGTTGAAATGTTCATTAAAACGTTAAAATGTTCATTAAAACGTTTAAATGTTCATTAAAACATTAAAATCTTCATTAAAACGTTAAAATCTTCATTTTTAAAAATGTTAAATGTTCATTAAAACATTTAAATGTTCATTAAAACGTTAAAATGTTCATTAAAATGTTTAAATGTTCATTAAAACGTTCAAATCTTCATAAAAGCATTAAAATCTTCATTTTTAAAAATGTTAAAATCTTCATTAAAATGTTAAAATGTTCATTAAAACGTTTAAATGTTCATTAAAACATTAAAATGCTCATTAAAACGTTAAAATCATCATTAAAATGTTTCAATGTTCATTAAAACGTTAAATTCTTCATTAAAACGGTTAAATGTCCATTTTTTTAAAACGTTAAAATGTTCATTAAAACATTAAAATGTTCATTACAATGTTAAAATGTTCATTGAAACGTTAAAATGTTCATTAAAATGCTTAAATGTTCATTAAAACGTTACATTTTTCATTACAATGTTAAATGTTAATTTTTAAAAATGTTTAAAGGGTCATTAAAAAGTTAAAATGTTCATTTTTTGAAACAAGTAGTCTCATTCTGATATCATGTAGAAACAAGCAGTCTCTTTCTGACATCATAAAGAAACAAGCGGTCTCCTTCTGACATCATAAAGAAACAAGCAGTCTCCTTCTGACATCATAAACAAGCAGTCTCCTTCTGATATGTAGAAACAAGCAGTCTCCTTCTGATATCATGTAGAAACAAGCAGTCTCATTCTGACATCATAAAGAAACAAGCAGTCTGCCTCTGACATCATAAAGAAACAAGCAGTATCTTTCTGACATCATAAAGAAACAAGCAGTCCCCTTCTGATATAATAACAAGATATATATGTCTGATACATATATATATATATATATATATATATATATATATATATATATATATATATATATTTGCTTGTTGAATATAAATCTTCATTAAAACGTTGTTACGACACCTGGGTTTTTACAATGGTTGGTCGTATTATTATTACTGTTCAGTCAGAATTTTTTCCCCTGTTTTGGTAGTTTTCTTCCCATTGTTTTGTTTTCTTTTGGAGTGACAACACCAGACCCAGATACAAGATGGCTGTCATGCTGTTGCCCAGTAACCATGGAAACCACAATGAGCGCCGGCAGCCTCATCACCAGTGGATCCCTCCACAGTTCTTCAGGTGGAAGCAATTGGACTAATCATTTTCTCTGGATCTGGAAAGGATAAAAGGCTGGAGGAACTTTCATTCTGGGAGCTACTTGTAACCAAGTAGACTCCCTTTGGGCTGGTTTCAGGGTTTTAGAAGTTTAAACATCTTGAAAGAAAATAATTCCTCAGCTTTTATTAAGCCTCTCTTTGGGTGTAGTAATTACTCTTGGTAAAAGAACTACAGTGGCCACTGTTAGAGTTTGAGAGTCTTTTGAGGTTAAGTCGCTGAATTATGTAGAAGGTGAAAGCTTCTTTAGGTTTTGGAAATAACCCTGAGTCTTTTAGTTAATCCATCCCACATCTTTCTTTCTTTTGTACCATCCTGTTGGACTATAGGTCTGAATGGTTTTCTTTTGGTGCTGCCAGTTAAAAGATCTGAGCCTTAAGCCTGATTTATGCTTCTCCGTCTGCGTCAGTGCGGAGACACGCAACGCCATTATCCGTCCTTGCATAGGGCTCCGGCAGGCACGCAAGTACGTACGGAGTCGAGCCCACTTTTTTAAACATCCGTCGAACGAGACGGATTACGCAAGCTTGTGATTGGTCAGGACGCCGCTGTTGTTCACAGCGCCGCCATTGCAAAGAGAGCCAAGGATAACTAGCGGCAGACACGGAGAAGCTTGAAGAATACCTCGCAAAAAAAACTAAAAATATGAACGTTTAATTCTCCCGTGACTGGAGGAGTGAAAAGATGCGCAGCAAGCGTTTTATTTGTGGATGGAAATGACAGGAAACGTGGGTTTAGAGGTGGGGAGCGCATGAAGCGGTGGGAGAATGAGAGACAAATACGTCCGTGTTAAAAGTCTCTTATATACACAAAAAACACAATATAAACACACGATCGTGGACCAATACATGACAGGATACCACAGAACAGCGCTACGCCCTCTGTGGTCCTGTCAGGCAATTGCTTTGCAACACTCCCCAGGAGACGGAGAAGTAAAAGCGCAAAACGCTTCCGTCAATCCGTGCGTGTCTGTCCCTTGCGGAGCTGACGGAGAAGCATAAACCAGGCTTTAGTCTCCTGCTTTATTTTATGTGAACATTGGACTCTCTGAGTTTTATGGGCTGTGTTAGTGTATTTCTGTTAGGATTTCCAGCCCTTGGTTTTGTGTTATCCTCTAATGTTTTAATAAATTTGTTTTTCTTTACACAAGTTCCTTCTTGCCTCCCTGGTTTCCCCGCCCTGAAGAAGGTAAAACGTAACAAACGTTTAAATGTTCGTTTTTAAAAACATTAAAATCATCATTAAAACGTTTAAATGTTCGTTTTTAAAACGTTAAAATCATCTTTAAAACGTTAAAATCTTCATTAAAATGTTAAAATCAACATTAAAATGTTTAAATGTTCATTAAAACGGTAAATTCTTCATTAAAAGTTAAATGTTCATTATTTAAAAACGTTAAAATCAGGGGCGGATTAAGGACTGAAGAACATCCAGGGCTTAACACATGCGCACACGTGACACTCACTGGTCAACTACATATTTGTCTTGTACCACATAATTTTTAATCTGAAGCTACATATTAAGCATTTTCAGGGCAGAGTATTGTTCCTGTTAGTGTTTAGTGTGAGATGATAGTAAATATTCCCGTTCTTTCTCCAACTTTTCCTGATAGTAAGCTAACTTTAGGCAAACCAGCAGCACAACAAATATTTTCAAATAAGACTCATAAACCTGAGTCAGCACCAGTCTCATCAAAGCTGGGGTTCTGTCGCGGTACTTTTGGTCTAAAAAACGTCCTTATGTCCATCTTCACTCATGCGTTTCAGGCAAAGAGTGTAGAAGAAACCTGCTGCTGAGGGGCTTCTTCTTCAGTAGTGGAGGCTTAGGCAGGCTGTATACAAACTACTGCCAGCTGCTCTCTCTCTGTTGGACTTTGGTACTGCATGTTAGTCTAATGAGCTTTGAAAGAATCAGACCTACTGCATGTTACTTCCGCGATTTGGATCCGGGGCTTCCTATGAAAAATCCGGGGCTTCAGCCCAAGTAGCCGGGCCTAATGCCGCCCCTGGTTAAGATCTTCATTAAAACATTAAAATGTTCATTAAAACGTTGAAATGTTCATTAAAATGTTGAAATGTTCATTAAAATGTTTAAATGTTCATTAAAACGTTAAATTCTTCATTAAAACGGTTAAATGTTCATTTTTAAAAACGTTAAAATATTCATTAAAACTTTTAAACGTTCATTAAAACGTTTAAATGTTCATTAAAATGTTTAAATGTTCATTAAAATGTTAAAATCTTCATAAAAACGTTAAAATGTTCATTAAAATGTTAAAATGTTCATTACAATGTTAAAATGTTCATTAAAATGTTTATATATTCATTTTTAAAAATGTTAAAATGTTCATTAAAATGTTTAAATGTTCATTAAAATGTTTAAATTTCATTAAAACGTTAAATTCTTCATTAAAACGTTTAAATGTTCATTTTTAAAAACGTTAAAAGGTTCATTAAAACGTTAAAATGTTCATTAAAATGTTAAAATCTTCATTAAAACGTTAAAACCTTCATTTTTAAAAACGTTGAAATGTTCATTAAAATGTTTAAATGTTCATTAAAACGTTAAATTCTTCATTAAAACGGTTAAATGTTCATTTTTAAAAACGTTAAAATATTCATAAAACTTTTAAACGTTCATTAAAACGTTTAAATGTTCATTAAAATGTTAAAATCTTCATAAAAACGTTAAAACCTTCATTTTCAAAAACGTTGAAATTTTCATTAAAATCCATGCTTTCGTTCTTTTTTAAACACAGAAACAGTTTTGTTTACCTGTTTGTAGCTACGGTTTCGCCGACAGCTGCCGGCTTCTTCAGGCTGACGCTGATGGTGGCGCGTCACTTCCTTCTCCGTTTATCTGCGGGCAGCAGAGGACGTTGTCGCCCTCTACTGCCCGCTCTCCCCTCTCCGACGATGCAGTCCCATGCGTGGTCCAGCGTGTAAACTCCGTCGTCCCTGTTCATGGTCCCACATCCACGTCTCCTTATCTCTATTGCTTCCTTGATCCATCTTTTGTATTTTTGTTGTTCAGTGGTTATGATCCGTGTGCTGTCCCAGTCCATTATATGGTTTTCTCTTAAGCAATGATCTGTTACGGCCGACTTTTTTATTGTACTTTCTGCTTCTTCTTTTGCTGCTCTTGTGTGTTTACGATTTGCCTCTTTCTCGCACTCCTTTCTGTGTTCTATTGTCCGTGTATTGAGTTGGCGTCCGGTTTCTCCTATGTATGTTTTATTGCATATTTTGCATGGGATTTCGTAGATGACTCCACATTTTTGTCCAGCTGATATTTTGTCTTTTGGGTTTACTAATCTGTTTCTAACTGTTGTGTATGGCTTTGTTGGTGTGTTTATGTTGTGTTTTTTCATTGTTGCTCTTATTTTTTCCGTTATGCCTCTGATGTATGGTAGGGTTATCACTGGTTTTGGTTCTTGTCTTTCTGGGTTTCTGGTTCTTTTTTTGGGTTGTTCTTTGCTTTCTGTTTTTGTTTGTTGTTTTCCTTTGTTTATTGCCCATGTCGGGTATCTGCAGGTCTTTAAAGCGTGTTGTATGTGTTTGTCCTCTTGTTTACGGTCTCTCTCTTCTGTTATTATGTTTGCTCGGTGATATAATGTTCTGATTACTGACATTTTGTGTATGGTGGGGTGTTCTGATGTCCATAATAAATATTGGTCTGTGTGTGTTGGTTTCCTGTATGTGTTTATGTTTAGGGTCCCGTCGGTCTGCCTGGTGATTTTCATGTCCATAAATGCTATGCTGCCTTCTGTTTCTAACTCATAAGTGAATTTTATGTTGCCCGTGTCGTCAATATTGTTTAAGTGTTGTGTTAGTGTTTCTGTTTGACCTTTTGGTATGATTTCCAGTATGTCGTCTACGTAGCGTTTCCATAGTTTTATTTTGCAGTTTGGGGGGGCGGTGGCTATGGCTTTTTGTTCCAGGTCTTCCATGAAAAACTCGCACAGGGTGGCTGATAACGGGTTACCCATGGCGAAGCCTTCCAGTTGTTTGTATATTGTGTTGTCGTATGTGAAGTAAGTGGAGTTAGCTACCAGTCCTATCAGTTGTGCTATGTCATCTGCTGTGAGGTTTGTCCTTTTATGTAAAGTTTTGTCTTGTCTGATTCTGTTAACTACTATGTCTATGGTTTTTTGGGTTGGTGTTTTTGTGAACAGAGATGTGACGTCATGTGAGATGAGTATGTCGTTGTCTTCTATTGTAATTTCCTTTAGTTCTTTTGCCAATTCTATGCTATTTTTGCAGTGTTGGTCTGTATTTCCTAATAACGGGCTGATGATTCTGCTGATATCTTTTGCCATGTTGTATGTTGGTGTACCTATGCTGTCAACTATTGGTCTAAGTGGGGTGTTTTGTTTATGTATTTTTGGTGTTCCATATATTCTTGGTGTTATGTTTGCTGTGGGAATCCAGTGTTTGTACATTTTTTCTGTTATTTTGCCTTTTTCGTGCAGTGGCTTCAGTAATTTTTTCATGTTTTTCTTAATGTTTTCTGTTGGATCTTTTTTAAGTATTTCATATGTATTTTTGTCTTCTAGCATCTGTTTCATCTGTTGTTTATATTTTTCTCTGTCCATAACTACTGTGGTTCTTCCTTTATCTGCCGGTAGAATAATTATCTGTTCATTTTTGGATAAAGCTGTCATGGCTGATTGTTCTTCTTTTGTAATATTGCTGTGTTGAATTTGGCTGTTTTTTAATATCCCAACTACGTTATTTCTGAGTTCTGCTTTCTTTCCCTCATCTGTGATCTGTTGACATGCTAGTTCTGTTGCTACAATAAATTCATCATATGGTATTTCTTTTGGTGTGACTGCAAAGTTTAAGCCTTTCTTTAATATGCTCTCTTCTGCTTCTGTTAGTTTGTATTGTGAAATGTTACATACCCATGAGTTTGGTGTGGAGTTGCCTTGTATTTCTCCCCTCTTTTTCTTGTTTATGAGTCTGTTTAACTTCTTTATGTGTCTTTCTTTCACTTTTATGAACTCTTGTTCCTGTTTTTCCATCATGTGTCCTTTAATTAGTTCCTCCATTTGTTTATCAAGTTTGTAATTCCTTTTCAAGTCCAGGTGTCCTCTTTCCAGTTCGTCCTCCACACGCCTCTGTTTGGTTATGACGTTCCTTATCCTCTCCTTGAGCAGTGCTCTCTGTGCTCTTTCTATTATATTTTGTGCTGTCTGGGTCCAGATCGATGTTTTCAGCTGTAGGCTTGTGGGTGTGATGTTTTCGTCCCGGCATCTCAAACAGAAGCGAAGGTGGTTTCTTAGACGTGCGCGTTTCTGGTGTAATCGTTCCAAACGGCGGAAGTCCTTCGTTCCTTGTTGTCCGTATTTCTCTTTGAACATCTTAGGTGTGTTCTTGCTGTGTCTTTGGAAATCCATGCTTTCGTTCTTTTTTAAACACAGAAACAGTTTTGTTTACCTGTTTGTAGCTACGGTTTCGCCGGCGATGTTCATTAAAATGTTTAAATGTTCATTAAAACGTTAAATTCTTCATTAAAACGGTTAAATGTTCATTTTTTAAAACGTTAAAATATTCATTAAAACTTTTAAACGTTCATTAAAACGTTTAAATGTTCATTAAAATGTTAAAATCTTCATTAAAACATTAAAATTTTCATTAAAACGTTAAAATGTTCGTTAAAACGTTAAATTATTCATTAAAACATTGAAATGTTCATTAAAACGTTAAAATCTTCATTAAAATGTTTAAATATTCATTTTTAAAAACGTTAAAATGTTCATTAAAATGTTTAAATGTTCATTAAAACGTTAAAACCTTCAATTTTAAAAACGTTAAAAGGTTCATTAAAATGTTACAATTTTCACAAAAATGTTAAAATGTTCATTAAAATGTTAAAATCTTCATTAAAACATTAAAATGTTCATTTTTAAAAATGTTTAAAGGTTCATTAAAACGTTAAAATGTCTATTTTTTTAAACAAGCAGTCTCCTTCTGATATCATGTAGAAACAAACAGTCTCTTTCTGATATCATGTCGAAACGAGCAGTATCTTGCTGACATCATAAAGAAACAAGCAGTCTGCCTCTGACATCATAAAGAAACAAGCAGTCTCCTTCTGACATCATAAAGAAACAAGCAGTCTCCTTCTGATATCATGTAACAAGATATATATGTCTGATATATATCAGAATATATATATGCTTGTTGGATATAAATCTTCATTAAAACTTTTAAATTTTTATTTTTAAAAACGTTAAAATCATCATTAAAAAGTTTAAATCTTCAATAAAACGTTTAAATTTTCATTTTTTAAAAACGTTAAAATGTTCATGAAAACGTTCAAATGTCCATTAAAATGTTAAATTCTTTAAAATGTTTAAATGTTCATTTTTAAAAATGTTAAAAGGTTCATTTAAGTGTTAAAATTTTCATTAAAATGTTAAAATGTTCATTAAAATGTTAAAATCTTCATTAAAACGTTAAAATGTTCATTAAAACATTCAAATGTTCATTAAAACGTTAAAATCTTCAATAAAACGTTAAAGTATTCATTAAAACATTTAAATGTTCATTAAAACAATAAAATGTTCATTTTTAAAAATGTTAAAATGTTCATTAAAACGTTTAAAGGTTCATTAAAACGTTGAAATGTTCATTAAAACGTTGAAATGTTCATTAAATTGTTAAAATGTTCATTAAAGCATTAAAATCTTTATTAAAACGTTTAAATCTTCATTTTTAAAAACGTTAAAATCTTCATAAAAACGTTAAAATCTTCATTTTTAAAAATGTTAAAAATGCTCATTAAAATGTTAAAATGTTCATGAAAACGTTAAAATGTTCATTAAAACGTTAAAATCATCATTGAAATGTTTAAATGTTCATTGAAACGTTAAATTCTTCATTAAAACGGTTAAATGTTCATTTTTTTAAACGTTAAAATGTTCATTAAAACATTAAAAGGTTCATTAAAACGTTAAAATGTTCATTAAAATGTTTAAATATTCGTTTTTTAAAACGTTAAAATGTTCATTAAAATGTTTAAGTGTTCATTAAAACGTTAAATTCTTCATTAAAATGTTTAAATATTCATTTTTAAAAATGTTAAAATGTTCATTAAAATGTTTAAATGTTCATTAAAACGTTAAATTCTTCATTAAAACGTTTAAATGTTCATTTTTAAAAACGTTAAAAGGTTCATTATAATGTTAAAATTTTCATTAAAACGTTAAAATGTTCATTTTTAAAAACGTTGAAATGTTCATTAAAATGTTTAAATGTTCATTAAAACGTTAAATTCTTCATTAAAACGGTTAAATGTTCATTTTTAAAAACGTTAAAATATTCATTAAAACTTTTAAACGTTCATTAAAACGTTTAAATGTTCATTAAAATGTTAAAATCTTCATAAAAACGTTGAAACCTTCATTTTCAAAAACGTTGAAATGTTAATTAAAATGTTTAAATGTTCATTAAAACGTTAAATTCTTCATTAAAACGGTTAAATGTTCATTTTTAAAAACGTTAAAATATTCATTAAAACTTTTAAATGTTCATTAAAACGTTTAAATGTTCATTAAAATGTTAAAATCTTCATTAAAACGTTAAAATTTTCATTAAAACGTTAAAATGTTCGTTAAAACGTTAAATTATTCATTAAAACGTTGAAATGTTCATTAAAACGTTAAAATCTTCATTAAAATGTTTAAATATTCATTTTTAAAAATGTTAAAATGTTCATTAAAACGTTTAAAGGTTCATTAAAACGTTGAAATGTTCATTAAAATGTTGAAATGTTCATTAAATTGTTAAAATGTTCATTAAAGCATTAAAATCTTTATTAAAACATTTAAATCTTCATTTTTAAAAACGTTAAAATCTTCATAAAAACGTTAAAATCTTCATTTTTAAAAATGTTAAAAATGCTCATTAAAATGTTCATGAAAACGTTAAAATGTTCATTAAAACGTTAAAATTATCATTGAAATGTTTAAATGTTCATTGAAACGTTAAATTCTTCATTAAAACGGTTAAATGTTCATTTTTTTAAACGTTAAAATGTTCATTAAAACGTTAAAATGTTCATTAAAACGTTAAAATCTTCATTAAAATGTTTAAATATTCATTTTTTTAAAACGTTAAAATGTTCATTAAAATGTTTAAGTGTTCATTAAAACGTTAAATTCTTCATTAAAATGTTTAAATATTCATTTTTAAAAACGTTAAAATGTTCATTAAAATGTTTAAATGTTCATTAAAACGTTAAATTCTTCATTAAAACGTTTAAATGTTCATTTTTAAAAACGTTAAAAGGTTCATTAAAATGTTAAAATTTTCATTAAAACGTTAAAATGTTCATTTTTAAAAACGTTGAAATGTTCATTAAAATGTTTAAATGTTCATTAAAACGTTAAATTCTTCATTAAAACGGTTAAATGTTCATTTTTAAAAACGTTAAAATACTCATTAAAACTTTTAAACGTTCATTAAAACGTTTAAATGTTCATTAAAATGTTAAAATCTTCATAAAAACGTTAAAACCTTCATTTTCAAAAACGTTGAAATGTTCATTAAAATGTTTAAATGTTCATTAAAACGTTAAATTCTTGATTAAAACGGTTAAATGTTCATTTTTAAAAACGTTAAAATATTCATTAAAACTTTTAAACGTTCATTAAAACGTTTAAATGTTCATCAAAATGTTAAAATCTTCATTAAAACGTTAAAATTTTCATTAAAACGTTAAAATGTTCGTTAAAACGTTAAATCATTCATTAAAACGTTGAAATGTTCATTAAAACGTTAAAATCTTCATTAAAATGCTTAAATATTAATTTTTAAAAACGTTAAAATGTTCATTAAAATGTTTAAATGTTCATTAAAACGTTAAAACCTTCAATTTTAAAAACGTTAAAAGGTTCATTAAAATGTTACAATTTTCACAAAAATGTTAAAATGTTCATTAAAATGTTAAAATCTTCATTAAAACATTAAAATGTTCATTTTTAAAAATGTTTAAAGGTTCATTAAAACATTAAATTTTTCATGTTTAAATGTTCATTTTTAAAAACGTTTAAAGGTTCATTAAAACGTTAAAATGTCTATTTTTTTAAACAAGCAGTCTCCATCTGATATCATGTAGAAACAAGCAGTCTCTTTCTGATAGCATGTCGAAACGAGCAGTATCTTGCTGACATCATAAAGAAACAAGCAGTCTGCCTCTGACATCATAAAGAAACAAGTAGTCTCCTTCTGACATCATAAAGAAACAAGCAGTCTCCTTCTGATATCATGTAACAAGATATATATGTCTGATATATATCAGAATATATATATGCTTGTTGGATATAAATCTTCATTAAAACTTTTAAATTTTTATTTTTAAAAATGTTAAAATCATCATTAAAAAGTTTAAATCTTCAATAAAACGTTTAAATTTTCATTTTTTAAAAACGTTAAAATGTTCATGAAAACGTTCAAATGTCCATTAAAATGTTAAATTCTTTAAAACGTTTAAATGTTCATTTTTAAAAATGTTAAAAGGTTCATTAAAGTGTTAGAATTTTCATTAAAATGTTAAAATGTTCATTAAAATGTTAAAATCTTCATTAAAACATTAAAATGTTCATTAAAACATTCAAATGTTCATTAAAACGTTAAAATCTTCAATAAAACGTTAAAGTATTCATTAAAACATTTAAATGTTCATTAAAACAATAAAATGTTCATTTTTAAAAATGTTAAAATGTTCATTAAAACGTTTAAAGGTTCATTAAAACGTTGAAATGTTCATTAAAACGTTAAAATGTTCATTAAAACGTTAAAATCTTCATTAAAATGTTTAAATATTCATTTTTTTAAAACGTTAAAATGTTCATTAAAATGTTTAAGTGTTCATTAAAACGTTAAATTCTTCATTAAAATGTTTAAATATTCATTTTTAAAAACGTTAAAATGTTCATTAAAATGTTTAAATGTTCATTAAAATGTTAAATTCTTCATTAAAACGTTTAAATGTTCATTTTTAAAAACGTTAAAAGGTTCATTAAAATGTTAAAATTTTCATTAAAACGTTAAAATGTTCATTTTTAAAAACGTTGAAATGTTCATTAAAATGTTTAAATGTTCATTAAAACGTTAAATTCTTCATTAAAACGGTTAAATGTTCATTTTTAAAAACGTTAAAATATTCATTAAAACTTTTAAACGTTCATTAAAACGTTTAAATGTTCATTAAAATGTTAAAATCTTCATAAAAACGTTAAAACCTTCATTTTCAAAAACGTTGAAATGTTCATTAAAATGTTTAAATGTTCATTAAAACGTTAAATTCTTCATTAAAACGGTTAAATGTTCATTTTTAAAAACGTTAAAATATTCATTAAAACTTTTAAACGTTCATTAAAACGTTTAAATGTTCATCAAAATGTTAAAATCTTCATTAAAACGTTAAAATTTTCATTAAAACGTTAAAATGTTCGTTAAAACGTTAAATCATTCATTAAAACGTTGAAATGTTCATTAAAACGTTAAAATCTTCATTAAAATGTTTAAATATTAATTTTTAAAAACGTTAAAATGTTCATTAAAATGTTTAAATGTTCATTAAAACGTTAAAACCTTCAATTTTAAAAACGTTAAAAGGTTCATTAAAATGTTACAATTTTCACAAAAATGTTAAAATGTTCATTAAAATGTTAAAATCTTCATTAAAACATTAAAATGTTCATTTTTAAAAATGTTTAAAGGTTCATTAAAACATTAAATTTTTCATGTTTAAATGTTCATTTTTAAAAACGTTTAAAGGTTCATTAAAACGTTAAAATGTCTATTTTTTTAAACAAGCAGTCTCCATCTGATATCATGTAGAAACAAGCAGTCTCTTTCTGATAGCATGTCGAAACGAGCAGTATCTTGCTGACATCATAAAGAAACAAGCAGTCTGCCTCTGACATCATAAAGAAACAAGTAGTCTCCTTCTGACATCATAAAGAAACAAGCAGTCTCCTTCTGATATCATGTAACAAGATATATATGTCTGATATATATCAGAATATATATATGCTTGTTGGATATAAATCTTCATTAAAACTTTTAAATTTTTATTTTTAAAAATGTTAAAATCATGATTAAAAAGTTTAAATCTTCAATAAAACGTTTAAATTTTCATTTTTTAAAAACGTTAAAATGTTCATGAAAACGTTCAAATGTCCATTAAAATGTTAAATTCTTTAAAACGTTTAAATGTTCATTTTTAAAAATGTTAAAAGGTTCATTAAAGTGTTAGAATTTTCATTAAAATGTTAAAATGTTCATTAAAATGTTAAAATCTTCATTAAAACATTAAAATGTTCATTAAAACATTCAAATGTTCATTAAAACGTTAAAATCTTCAATAAAACGTTAAAGTATTCATTAAAACATTTAAATGTTCATTAAAACAATAAAATGTTCATTTTTAAAAATGTTAAAATGTTCATTAAAACGTTTAAAGGTTCATTAAAACGTTGAAATGTTCATTAAAACGTTGAAATGTTCATTAAATTGTTAAAATGTTCATTAAAGCATTAAAATCTTTATTAAAACGTTTAAATCTTCATTTTTAAAAACGTTAAAATCTTCATAAAAACGTTAAAATCTTCATTTTTAAAAATGTTAAAAATGCTCATTAAAATGTTAAAATGTTCATAAAAACGTTAAAATGTTCATTAAAACGTTAAAATCATCATTGAAATGTTTAAATGTTCATTGAAACATTAAATTCTTCATTAAAACGGTTAAATGTTCATTTTTTTAAACGTTAAAATGTTCATTAAAACATTAAAATGTTCATTAAAACGTTAAAATGTTCATTAAAACGTTAAAATCTTCATTAAAATGTTTAAATATTAATTTTTTAAAACATTAAAATGTTCATTAAAATGTTTAAGTGTTCATTAAAACGTTAAATTCTTCATTAAAATGTTTAAATGTTCATTTTTAAAAACGTTAAAATGTTCATTAAAATGTTAAATTTTTCATTACAACGTTTAAATGTTCATTTTTAAAAATGTTTAAAGGTTCATGAAAACGTTAAAATTCATTTTTTTAAACAAGCAGTCTCCTTCTGATATCATAAAGAAACAAACAGTCTCCTTGTGACATCATAAAGAAACAAGCAGTCTGCCTCTGACATCATAAAGAAACAAGCAGTATCTTTCTGACATCATAAAGAAACAAGCAGTTTCCTTCTGATATCATGTAGAAACAAGATATATATGTTTGATAAAAATCAGAATATATATATGCTTGTTGAATATAAATCTTCATTAAAATGTTTAAATGTTCATTTTTAAAAACATTAAAATCATCATTAAAACGTTTAAATCTTCATTAAAAGCTTTAAATGTTCACTTTTTAAAAACATTAAAATCTTCATTAAAACGTTTAAATGTCCATTAAAACATTAAATTCTTCATTTAAACGTTAAATACTTCATTAAAACGGTTAAATGTTCATTTTTAAAAACATTTAAAGGTTCAATAAAACGTTAAAATCTTCATTTTTAAAATCGTTAAAATGTTCATTAAAACGTTTAAATGTTCATTAAAATGTTAAAATCTTCATTAAAACATTAAAATGTTCATTAAAATGTTAAAATGTTCATTAAAACAATACATTCTTCATTAAAACGTTTAAATGTTCATTTTTAAAAACGCTAAAATGTTCATTTAATCGTTAAAATCTTCATTAAAACGGTTAAATGTTATTTTTTTTAAACTTTAAAAGGTTCATTAAAATGTTAATATTTTCATTAAAACATTAAAATGTTCATTAAAACGTTGAAATGTTCATTTTTAAAAACGTTTAAAGGTTCAATAAAACTTTAAAATCTTCATTTTTAAAAACGTTAAAATGTTCATTAAAACGTTTAAATGTTCATTAAAATGTTAAAATCTTCATTAAACCATTAAAATGTTCATTAAAACAATAAATTCTTCATTAAAACGTTTAAATGTTCATTTTTAAAAACGTTAAAATGTTCATTAAAACATTAAAATCTTCATATTTTTTTATTTATATTTGATTAAACAATGTTGATTAAGGTGTGTGTGTCTGAGAGAGATAGAGAGGGTGAGAGGGAGAGAGATGGAATAAAAAAAAATAAAAAAATTCGACCGGAGCGGAGGTAGTGAGTTAATGCAGCACGTCAACTCTGTCTTGTCAAATGCACCATGTAAGTTAGTTATGAAAAAAGTAACTTTAAATATTCAACTGAAAAAGAAGCGAGCTGAAGAAAACCTAGGGAAAACTGAAGAAACGTGAGCAACAGTGAAGCAAGCACAGCGAGATCCGTTACTGTGTGTGTGTGTGTGTGTGTGTGTGTGTGTGTGTGTGTGTGTGTGTGTGTGTGTGTGTGTGTGTGTGTGTGTGTGTGTGTGTGTGTGTGTGTGCGTGTGCGCGTGGATGAGACGGACGGACTGTGTTCCCGGCCGGCTAGAGAGTTTTGTGTGTAGGGAGGGGCAGGCGCTCTATGTGACTGGCCAATCACAGAGCGTGAAGACAGTAAGTTACCTAATGAGGATTTTCCTTCAGCACGATTACAGATATTTCCGAGGTTTACTCGTCTCATGCTCGTATTCATCAAAAATGCTTTATCCGTACCGGATACTCGTCTGAAATGAGTATCCAGCTCATCCCTTATAAACATATTATAAATCAGCTGCGTTCGTGATTTAAAACATGCAGGAAATGTGCTGGAAGCAGACTGCAGCTCCAGGTATGTCAGCTCAATATTTTGTTAAAGAGCAAGTCAACCCCTACCTGAGTCTAACTCCACTCCCACTTCATGTTTGAAAAATGCAACACATGCTGTTGCCTGGCAGACCGAGAGGGCGGAGCCGCTAACAAATACACACACACTTAGGCTCACGACAGCATTGTGACATCATAATGTACCAGTTTACATCATAGCATACTTCTTAGCCAATAGCGGTGGCAGATTTAAATTAAAATACAGTGCAGAGTTTTTACCTGACAACAGCACAACACTGCCAGTTTTAGGCAGAATATTTAAATTTTAACTAAGATGCACTGAAGTGCCAAATTATTGACGACACATGTCTGCAGCACAATTAGACACTCGTTTATTTAGTTTATCAGCAAAAAAAAGTTTGACTAACGCAATGGGATTTTGTCCCTCGGCCGGGATGCTGGAATGATAAGGAGTTAATCACCTGCAGGTTGAAATCAGGTGTGTTGAAACAGAGTTAAAACTAAAACGTGCTCGATACCGGCCCTCCAGGCTGGGAACTTAATACCACTGCTGTTAACGGTCATTTTAGCACATACTGGCTCAAGAAAATTAAAAAATATGAAAACATTTCATATCATGGCTTTAAAATGTCTGTAGGACTCCGACATAGGGTTCAGACTTTTTGCTGCAACTGTAACCACAATTTTCTGTAATTATTGAATACGAAGTTGATTAAAATACAGCTAAACACGACATACTAGCGGCATGAGCTGCCCTGTAAGACATCTTTTTAGTGACGTATGACAAACAGCTCTTCACGGTTTAGAGGAATTTAGATTTTTATGATGATTTATGACAAAATTCCTTAAAATGAATAACTGAACCTAGTTTATCTTTATGTAGACGGTAAAGTGTAGTGAAACAGCGCTAGTCTCAGTCGGCATAAGCAGCAGGGCCCTGCAGGGAATCGAACCCCGTCTCATTACTGAGAGTTCCGTTACCAGAGCCTTTTGCTTTGGGCGACCTGAGACGGTAAAGCAAAACCTGCATCAACACAGCATTTAATGTTGGTGGAACATAAATTCTGTCTTGATGCAGGAAAAAAGAAACCGTCAGATTAAATAATTATTTCCAATTAAATTAATTTTAATATTTTATAAATGTTTTACAGATTTAGAGCCTCCTTTGACTTTTACGCTTTTCGTTAACTTCTCGTTCTTTTATGATGTTTATCCGTTCTTTAGTCGCGGTCAAACGCATCGTAATTTTGTTCTGCGGTGAATCTTAAAGTTATGTTGAATGTAAATAATCTGAGTCTTTATTGCTTCAATTTAACAGCACAGTAACTTGTTAAAATATTCAAGTTAATTTAAATCATTTACATGTTTAATTAGACTATATTTTATTAGCCTTTAATATTTTAGTATTTATTGTTGAACTTTTGTAAAGAGCTATTTTTCAACGCATGCACATTTAAACACTAAAACCTTTGTTTGCTCCATCTGTGTCAGAGCTCTGCTGTTCAGCTCCTTCCTGGTTCCTGCAGGACCACAAAGCCCAGAGAAGCTCAGTCCAGCAGGACGTGAGGACACGAACAGACACGCAGAGCTCCTCCTAAACCTGGAATCAAACTTTTCTACAGATGATTTAGAACAGTTTCTTGTGACAGAACAGTTAGTGAAACAGAAAGGACATGATGAAGATGATGTTATCGTCCTTGTCTTTCATACAGATCAAAGATCACCCCAGCTTATGCTCATGTCACTAAGTAAACGTCCCATTTCTCACTAAGACCTGCTCTATCTGCTCTACCAGATTATCAGAAGCATCACTGTAGTTGTAGTTTTGCCTCCATCTTCCTGCCCTCCTTGGTCTCATGTTTGTCTTCTACTACCTCTCATCATCCATCTCAGGTGGGATCTTGTTTGCTCCGATGGCCTCTTGAGTTCCAGGCTTACATCTTTTAGTGAACGTTAAATCATATACTAATATATATGTATGTATGTGTGTGTATGGTATGATGCTAAACCAGACTGCCTGCTCCATCAGATGAAAAGGAAATCCTCTCAGGACCCAAATAAAATAGAAGATTTAGCAACCAGACACAGAAGCCCAGGTGAAACCGTCCACATCAGCATCTCCAGTTCTACCAGCTCTAAAAACACACTTCTGAAATAATAAAACACTAAACTCAGCCAACGGATGAAGACGTCCTGGTGCCAGATGCTACCTAAGACATCACCAGTTCAGCTGACTTGATAAAACACTTGGTGACTAAAACAAACATCTGGTGACCTGGTAAAAAACAGTCCTGGTGCAACAAGCTACCTGAGACAAACGTTTCCAGTCAACCAGTTCAAGAAAGAAAGAAAGAAAAAAATCTTCAGTGGCGCTGCACTGGAAAAAAAAGATATCTCTAGTCCGAGTCGGAGTCGTCCGAGTCGTCCCATCTTGGTCTCTTCGGTGGGATGTACGGGAAGCGCTCTCCAGTCCTCTTCTGGCTGGATCCAAGGACCGAGGTAGAAGGAGTGGGTTCTTCTACATCCTGGACCTCTTCAGCGCTCCCGTGGGCAGGCCTGGGATCTTCTGGAAGCTCTTCCGGTGGGGCCGGAGGAGCTACCGCCAGCCAGAAGTCTTCTGGTGGTGGAAGCTGCTGGTCTTCATCGCTATCCAGAATTGAGCTACCATAACCAGAGTCCACACTAGAAGCCAGAAAACCTTCTAAAGCTGACCAATCTGAGCTATTGTCAGTCTCCTCCGACTCCTCATCACTACTCAGACCCTCAACTGCAAACTCTGCCTCTTCTAGAGGAGCCTGACCATGATGACACACAAACACCACATCATCATCAGGAATGTGAAGGGCTGGGTACCCACCTTCATCTTCATCGAGAATCCGGATGACCTCAGGGACCCCTGCAGTCACGGGACGCTCCACGATGAAGATGCCTGTGAGGACAAAACAAGACACATTAAATCTACTTGTCTCATAAAACAGTTATTAAAAAGCTACAGTGACTCGTTTACAATACAAGAGATGTGTGTCTGCATCTGCATGTGTGCACAAGATACACTTTACTAATCTGGTTGTTTTTTAGGGTTTAACAGGTTAAAACCGATTTCTGCTTTTACTGAAAAAGTTTCCATTTTTAATTGATGTGATTGTTTATTATTTATGTTTCATATTTATAGCTGATGTATTTCTAAAAAGATTTATTCTTTTACAGCTTGTAGACACAACACTGCTCAAATAAAGTTGTTTTAGAATGGGCTCTATAAAAATAAACAGAAGAGTCATTAAACTGGTGAAAACTGTTTAAAAAATATTCAAACGGACAGAAATGCATTTATAAACCTGAGAACCAACTCAGAGAACACGTCAAACTTTTTACTTGGATAAAACTGATGAAGTCCTTAAAGATCAAAGGTCTCTAGTTCACTCAGATTTATGAAAACAACTCATGTTCACCGATGCTAACAGGCTGAAGCTAAAGCTAGCTGTATGTTCTAGCATGTTCTACGTCATGACGTTTCATACCTGGTTCACCCGTTTCTATGGTTACGAAAACAACATGTTATTGTTTGAACCATACATTTTTAGAATCGTACATGTCATTTAATTAGTTTTAAACATTTCGATGTAAAATTGAACTAAATGGACTTGCTGAAACCAAATTGGTGGTTTTCTTTTAACGGTTCTCTCTAGTCTGATATAGTCATCCCACCGACCTGCTGGCTGGGACCCTCAAGATGTTGAGGCTGTGTGATGAGGTTGAGTCACAGGTCGGTGCTAATGTGAGAAACCTTTTGTCTCTATCCCGCTAAAAGAACCACATATTCAGCTTTTATTTTGCGTGCCCAGCTGACAAAAACCAACAGGCACTCCTCGCGCTCATCACCTCGCTGCTGTCCATCCTCTTTTGTATCAATAACACAAATGAAACCAATACATGCCAGAACAAAACTAGTAAAAACATTTGATGTGTTCAAACTGGGGATTACAAAAGCACAACAGCGCTTAAAGTCCTCACTGTTCCAGGGGAATTTGAGCCTCACTTGTCCACAGAAAACATGTTTCACCTAAAACACCAAGTCTCGTCTCGTCTTTTTCCGCCTATCCGTGTCCGGGTCGCGAGGGCAGCATCCCAACTAGGCAGTTGTTCCACACCGTCCTCTCCCCAGCCACCTCCACCAGCTTCTCCGGCAGGACCCCTAGGCGTTCCTGGGCCAGTTCGGATATATACTTTCTCCAACGTGTCCTGGGTCGTCCAGGGGGCCTCCTGCCAGCAGGACATGCCCAAAACACCTCACCAGGGAGGCGTGCAGGAGGCATCCTAGCTAGATGCCCAAACCACCTTAACTGACTCCTCGATATGGAGGAGCAGCGGCTCTATTCCGAGTCTCTACCGAATGTGCGAGCTCCTCACCCTATCCCTAAGGCTGACCCAGCCACCCCGCGGAGAAAACTCATTTCGGACGCTTGTATCCGCGATCGTGTCCTTTCTGTCATTACACAAAGCTCAATACCATAGGTGAGGAGTGGGCGGTAGTAGATCGACTGCTCTTGCTGGGGAGGTTCGCAGCCGAGTGTGAAGAGGCTGGGATGAGGATCAGCACCTCCAAGTCTGAGACCATGGTTCACGATCGGAAAAGAGCGTTTGTCAACTCCATGTCGGTGGAGAGGTCCTGCCTCAAGTGGAGGAGTTCAAGTATCTCGGGGTCTTGTTCATCACGAGTACAACACCAAATGTGGTTTTAAAACACACGTTCGGTCTCTCAAATACACGAATTTAACATTATAATAATGTTTCAGTAGTTTGTCCTTTAGGAAACATGAAATAAGTCAGATGGAGAATTTAACTGATGTTAGCTTACCGTGCTCCTCCCGGAAGGCCAACATCTCTCTAGTAGGTTGGTTCTCGGGTCTTCTTCAGCTAGCCACAAACTTCTTCAGCGATTTCTGCTCTGCAGAGGCTCTCCAAGCTCGTCCAAGGGCTATTATTGAAGCAAATCTCCAGAGGCTCTCTCGACCAAGTGCTGCTCTAGCGCAAGTTCGAAAGAAAGACTTTTAACATTCGATGAGCTTTTATAGACGAGCAACGTTCTAATTCTATGACGTATACACGCATGTGCGTGCAACGGATTCCTAACCTGCCTCTTTGCAGCAGATACACCCGAGGGGTCTCTCAGCCCTCTGGTGGACACAAGCTATTACTGCAGCTGTTTTAGAACTGTCACTTAGCTAACTATGTAATAACCAGAGGTGGAAAGATTACTAAAATTTCCTACTTAAGTACAAGTTAAAGTACTTGCCTGAATTTTACTCAAGTAAAAGTAAAAAGTATTGTAAATAAAATGTACTCAAAGTAAAATTTACTTAGTTACATTTTTGTCAGCGTAAAGATGGTTACATCAGTGCAAAACCACAACGTTCACAACACACTCGTGTATGCACGCACACACACGGACACACACACAGTTTGATGGAAGGATTTCTATCCTATCAGTGAGAACAGGACGTGCACATTGATTGGACGAGGTTTTTTTAGGATTGTACATTTCAATTGTGATTAAAATTATTCTTTATTTTGAAAAAAAAGTTAATTTTTAGATGCCATCAGCATGTGAGGTATCTCAATGTTCTCATGACAAAATTCTAACATGAGACTGTGCTCTAACCTGTCACACAACAAGCTAAATGAAAGTCAAACATTTCAAAATGGACCGTATGACAGCTGTTAATGTTGGCCCTGCCCAACTTTATTCTCTCTTTATTTTGCTCTCCCCACCTATTCCACCTTCCTCAGGATCCACTGGTTTCCCTCTTTCCTATTCACTCTCTCTCTCTTTCTTAACATTTTTCTTTTAAATCGCAATTACTTATTCTTGCTCATTTTAAATATATTTTTAAACATTTTCGAAATGCTTTTTTATATTTTTACAATTTTTATATTTTTTGTTTTTGTGAAGCGCCTCGTGATTTTTATCTTGAGAGGCGCTATATAAAGTCAGCTCATCTTTGTGTTTTTAATGACATTTTATTAACCCTTGACTCTGGTTCTAATGTATTGCTGGTTTTGTTGGATCTGTCGGCTGCTTTCGATATGGTTGATCATGCTATTCTGCTGACTCGGCTGAACCAGCTGGTCGGCATCCAGGGGACTGCCTTAGACTGGTTTAGGTCCTACTTCTGTGACCGCACCTTTAATGTTATGATGGGTAGTGCTGCCTCCCCCTCTGCAGCTTTGACTTGTGGTGTTCCTCAGGGCTCTATTCTTGGACCCCTTTTATTTAATTTATATATTTTGCCCCTGGGTGACATTTTTAAAAAACACCACATTGATTACCATTTTTATGCAGACGATTGCCAATTATATGCCTCTGTGAAGCCTAATGACTCCTTACTGCCCCTTGTTGAATGCTGCAATGATGTGAAGAGCTGGCTGTCAGAAAACTTTCTTTTGCTGAACGACGCTAAGACAGAGGCCGTCATTTTCAGCCCTGGTACTTGTCAAAGTCCCCAACTGACCCTTCCATTTATCACAAGTGGGTTGAAAAACCGTGTCACAAACTTAGGGGTTGTGATGGATGCTAAACTAAAAATGGACATTCATGTCAACCAGGTAGTTAAGACCTGTTATTACCACCTGAGGTGTCTCTCTAAAGTTAAGCCCATTTTAAAAAGGCGTCATCTCCATTCAGTTGTCCATGCATTTATTACTTCCCGTCTCGACTACTCTAACTCAGTGCTGTACGGTATCTCCTCCTCCACTCTCGCTCGACTTCAGCTTGTGCAGAACGCAGCAGCTCGTTTCTTGACTGGCACCAGGCAGCGGGAACACATCACACCGGTTTTAGCAAATCTCCATTGGCTCCCCATCCATCTCCGGATAGAGTTTAAGATCCTGGTTTTTGTTTTTAAATCCCTCAATAACTTAGCACCTGGCTACTTGTCTGAGCTCATTCACCCATATCTCCCTACAAGATCCCTACGATCAGCTGACCAACACCTCCTACATGTCCCTAGCTCTCGCTGTAAGTCCCGCGGGGAGCGCGCCTTTTCAGTTTGTGCACCAAAGCTCTGGAACCACTTGCCCCTCCCGATCAGACTCTCTTCCTCTCTTTCCCTTTTTAAGTCTCGTTTAAAAACTCACTTTTATTCTCTGGCTTTTAATTCTGTCTAACTTATTCCCTTTCTCCTTTTCTTTTCGAGTTGGATTACTTGATTTTAATGGATTTAGTTTTTATTTTTGATTGTTTTTATTGTGTGTTTTTGTTCAGCACTTTGGTCGGCTCTCATGCCGTGTTTAAATGTGCTATATAAATAAAATTGGTATGGTATGGTATGGTATAAATGATATTTTCTTCTTCTTCTTCTTCTTCTTCTTCTTCCAACTTTACCTTTACATTCAGTTCCTTTATTCATGTCCATCCTAGAGCTCTTCTCTGACCTTCATGCTTATTTAGAGCAGCTGATTTTAAAAGTTAGCGGAGTTCATCCTTGGTAGTGGGTTCACTCACTCATTTAAAGATATCGGCCAGAGGAAAAATTTGTTTGAACAGCATGTGTAAATGTGTAATAAAACCTCAGATGAAAAAGGTTTTTGGATTTTGACGGCTGGAATTGTAAGATAATCTGATGTTTGTGACCGGCGCGGGAAAAACAGAAACTAACTTCCGGACTAAGCCCTGGGCAGCTGCTGACGTTTCACATGGAGCTCTGCTGAAACAGTTGTAGTACACAACGCCTGACTCCGGTATTTCTAAGCTAGCGTTATAGCAGAGAACAATGTGTCATAAATCAGATGTAGCTTCTGAAGCCTCTACTAGTCTGTCAGATTTGTTTTTTCTCTGGGATATGGCGACGAGAACGGATATTGGATTACCGGAGAAGTTCAACCGAGTTCCGACCCCGCCAGCTGGATATCACTACCAGAGGTGCAGACATGTTTTAGACCGTTTGACTCAGAAGACCTGCCTATGTCCTATTATTTGGACATAGAGGAGGATTCTGTTCATCTTCAGAACCAAAATTGATACGGTTTGTTTACTTTTCTTAAATATTTCATTTCCTGTGCTCCACTGGGAGCTCTAAGCTGACGAGTTCTCAGCGTGTTTTAGCTCCATCATGTGTCCCAATATAGTTCAGTAATCTACAGTTTTACTGCTGTGTGTATTTATTGATATAACTCTGGAAAATATTTAACCAACAATTTACCAGAATAAATCTTCCTGATGATGGAGTAACTCCTTAGCTCAACTCGTTGTTTGCACTAATCCAGGATGTCATGGAGGTTCTAATGTTGAAATATAGAGATCATCATTTAGATTATAACTGTGTGTGTGTGTGTGTGTGTGTGTGTGTGTGTGTGTGTGTGTGTGTGTGTGTGTGTGTGTGTGTGTGTGTGTGTGTGTTGTAGCTTTCCTAAAGGACTTGTTCTTTCCTTATTGGAGCGAACACTGTTAGCAGTGTTGCTGCAGTCATGCTAACGGGACTCGTCTAGAGTCCAGAAGTAGCGGTGCGGTTCTAGATGGATTTATAGATGTAGGTTATTATTTTAGATCAGACCTGTTATTTAAAAATGTGTGTAGGACACAGACACATGGCTCAGACCTTTTGCTGCAGCTGTAAACGCAATTTTACTTAATAATTAGGAGCATGAAAGTAAACAAATAACAGTGATTCACAATACTAGCATCAGCAGCTACCTTGTTTTACGTGCTGGAGTGACGTATGCGAAACACAGTTCTTCACTGTCTGGAGGAGAGGGTTTGGATTTTCTGTAATGATTTATGACAAAAGTCCTTAACAAAATAAAAACTGAACCCAGTACATGTATATATAGATGGTAAAGTGTACTTATTTTCATTTCTACAATTTTAATGCCGAGCTAATACCTTTAACCCTTCAGCACTGAAATCAGTTTGTTCATTCGAATCCTCCTAAATAATCCTCCAATCATCCAACTGGAATCCTTCAGGGTCCCGTAATGTCCATCCTGTCAGAATAGGCCTTGGGAGCCCAGGTGTTACTAGAACTAACGGTGTCTCCTCACCAGCCTGAGCCTCCAAACTGAAGGTTGGTCTCCAAACATGAACTTTAAATGTATGCATTTATCTCCATTTGTAACACTTTAACATGTTTTAAAAGGCTTGCATCATGATATGTTACACCTCCCAGACCAAAGACAGGTCCAATATAAGATAAAATATTATCATGAACACTGCAGACGTCATTATTTATGAAATATATGTTATTTTCCTGAGTCATTACTTCAGCCAAGAAATAAGATGCATGGATTTGATTAAACCATGCTGTCTCATGCAGTCCTACAGTATATGTGTAACACACACACACACACGCACACACACACACACACACACACACACACACACACACACACACACACACACACACACACACACACACACACACACACACACACACACAGATAGGCGGAAGAAGACGAGACAAGATTTATGGAGGTGAAACATGTTTTCTGTGGACAAGTGAGGCTCAGATTCCCCTGGAACAGTGAGGACTTTTAGTGCCGTTGTGCTTTTGTAATCTCCAGTTTGAATACATCAGATGTTTTGTATTCAGACAATAACATGTTGTTTTCATAACCATAGAAACGGATGAACCGGGTATGAAACGTCATGATGTAGAACATGCTAGAACGTACAGCTAGCTTTAGCTTCAGCCTGTTAGCATCGGTGA